>NW_019416210.1:14271-397843 GCF_000390285.2 Anoplophora glabripennis | reverse complement strand
TATAACGAGCGTTCAAATAAAAACGTGGTCGAAGTTGGCTCTGACACATTGGACGTAGGGCGTAGCTTATAGCGACCAACTTAACCTCATTTCTCAACGAGCTGTATAGCAGCTGTCAGTTTCAATAACAATGCGGCGATACAGCGCTTTGACAGATGACGTTTAAGTTCATTTGCTATACGCTACGCCCTACGTCCAAATTTTCAGAACCAACTTGACCACGTTTTTATTTGAACGCTCGTTATAAAGAAATGTCCTTTACCCCCTACAGCCCTACTATTACTCTCTGCAAGTTTTACTTTTATCTGAGTAGCTATTTTGGAGTTATTTTGTACTTTACACTTTCTTATAGGATGACTTCATGGGAGCTGCAACCTTAGAGCTAACGTCCTTGGACTTATCAAGAGCACACGATATAGCCTTAGCGTTACAGGACCCTTCTAGACCGGAAACCTCACTTGGCGAAATACTTCTGTCTATTACCCTATACCCGAAAACCCAAGAAGATAAGGAACAGGTCAGTACAAAATTACATAGTTCTATTTCAGAGTACTGTGATTCTCTCAAAAAGTATTTAATTACAATTATGGACAAATATACAGAGCCTTCATAAATGTTTACAAGCTACGTAACCGCTCGCGCTTAGGCAACCAACCTCACAAGACGTACTGGTAATGATAATTCACTAAATATTGGCGCCACCAATATTAATGATTCGTTTACAATGAACAATGGCAAACCGTTCATCTACGCTCGAGACTGGTTGAATGTCATGAAAAATTACACCAATCACAGCCGGCAAAACAGAAAGTTGTATTTTAATGTAATCTTGATCTTATTGTCTTAATTTTACCGTAATTTATTTGCCAACATGAAGGAAATAAAATTACTGTTCCAAACAGAATTATTGGTTACGTGGACTGTAATCATTTATGTATATGTATGTCTGTATTTTTGGAGCCCTCCGAAAATGTAAAGCAGTTATTTTACCACAATTTAGAATAACTACAATTTAATTTAACTTTATTTCGTTAGATCAGATCCTGTACTAAGAACAAAAACTGTAAATACGTGTATGCCGAGAGGGAACACACTGGTTAAAAAGTGTATGTACATCTATCCTTTTGTTTTTAAATAAATTCCGAGATTGTAATTCCTTCTTATAGTATTGGAAATCCTCCAAATTTCAATACATCTTAGTAATTCCTTAGTATATCCACCTAAATCTCAAGAATTTCTTATTAAATCCTCCTAGATCCCAATAATCCTTCCCGACTAATTCACGATAAATCTTATACACTCCTTATATATTTTTACTTTCTAAATTTCTTCATGAAACTTGAAAAATACTATCCACAAAAAAGTTGCAGTAGTTTGTCCTGTCAGTTCTAACCTATTTCTAAATCATTTTAGAATGAATATTTACCTATCTTGTTGAAAATAAAATGGTTAGAAATCATTTTCCTTGTTCCTTTTCATTTCAGAGATATTTCTTCAAGTTTATTAAGATATTTTATTCGTATTTTTGAGCAAAGAATGTAGTGATAAAGTTTGAAAGGCGACGTACAGCTTTAACACTTTTATTTAGTCTTGCAAGAATAATTTAAAAATAAAGATTTGACAAATGAACGGGACAAAAATAACAATAATCCAAAAACTTAGAAAAATAGCATCTTTCTGAAATGAAAATAACAATGATCGGAAAAACAAAACTAGGTATAAAGAGAGTGTTTGATCAACATAATAACTAAATTACGTTTTTGTTTCTTCAGTTACAATTATAGATTTTTTTTCCAAATATTAGACTAAAATATCTATCTCATAGATTTTAACATTTTTTAGCACGAATTTGTACTTCCAGCAATTAGTTTTGAAAGTGTTTATTTATAAAATAAATCGTTTTTGAAACACATTGTGTACGGACTACAAATAACGTTTTACACGTTTTGTCAGTATGTAGCGAAATTTGTAAGTCAAAAGTATACAGTGTTTCTACGATTTAAGTGACACAGGCTTATAACTCAGGTGTTAATTGACGAATATTTTTCAAATTTTAACCACTTATGCAGATCAATGGGGTGGACATTTGAGGATCATTAAACTTACGTATATCCATAGGTGTGCGTTAGGGGAAATTAAAAGGGGGTCGATTTTTCGGTATTTTTTATTAGCGAATAAAATACGGAATTGCTGATGCCTTAGTCTTAATCAGTATCATCGAAAATATACCCATGTCAAGTTTCATCGAAATCGTATACTGGGTTGTACAGAAAATTCATTTAATACAAATGTAAATGATTTAGGTGACACAGGCCTATAAGTCGGGTGTTAATTGACGAATCCTTTTCAAATTTTAACCACTTATGCAGACCAATGGGGTGCACATTTGAGGATCATTAAACTTACATATATCCATAGGTGTGCGTTAGGGGAAATTAAAAGGGGATCGATTTTTCGGTATTTTTTATTAGCGAATAAAATACGGAAATGCTGATGCCTTAGTCTTAATCAGTATCATCGAAAATATACCCATGTCAAGTTTCATCCAAATCGTATACAGGGTTGTACAGAAAATTCATTTAATACAAATGTAAATAAGCTAATACAGACTGGATAACAAAAAAAAATAGGTATAACAAAACTCAGTTTATTTTCTTAGTTTCAATGTAGCCGCCATCTCTCCTTATACATTCTTCTGTTACCTTTCTTATATGACGATTTACTTTTCGCAGTTGTTCACAAGAAATGTTTCGGCATGCCTCTCTTATTCGTCGTTTTAAATCTTCCATGTTTTGTGGACGATTGGTGTAAACTTTATTTTTAACTGTACCCCAAAAATAAAAATCCATTGGTGTAAGATCAGGAGACCTGGCTGGCCAGTCCTGCAGCGGGCTACGAGGCCCTATCCACTTTAACGGAAAATTAGTATTCAGCCAGTTTCTAATTATTCGCGAACTATGTGCAGGAGCACCGTCTAACATAAAATATAAATTCTGTCTAGCATCTAGCGGCAGATTGTCCAAAACATCAGTAAATTCCGTTTCCAAAAGACGTAAAAAATTTTGGGCGTTTAAAGTTTCTATAAAAAAGGGTCCGATAATTCGATCATTAAAAATCGCGCACCAAACATTCACTTTATAAACATACTGATTCTTAGCATTCATTATCCACCTGGGATTGTCTCTTTCCCAATATCGAGAGTTCTGCGTCGATACAACACCATTTGTAGAAAAAGTAGCTTCATCGCTAAAAATTATTTTTTTCAAAAAATTTCTGTCGTTCAGAAATTCGCCTTGCACCCAGAAAGCATAGTCTAGCCTCCTTAAATTGTCTCCTTCTAAAAGAGTGTGTAAAATTTTTGGTTTAAAGGGCTTCAATTTATTCTTTTTTAGACATTTTCTTATGGTCTCTTTGTTTAAATTCAAATTCAATGCCGCATGTCGTATGCTTAGTCGTGGATTATTTCGGAAAGCATCTAAAATCCTATTTTCGTGTAAGTTTGCTCGTCGGTATTCTTTTGGTCTTACATGTGATACACTACCAGTCTGATTAAATATTTTATTAATTCGTGCTACTGTACTGTAACTTACTGTTCGATTGGGATGGCGGTGATTAAAAATTCTTGCAGCTTCACGCGATGTAACAGTTTCTCCAGAAATTCTTATTATTTCAATTTTGTCAGTAACAGATATAATTTCTGCCATCACTGATGTTTTTTCGCAATAAATTATTTTTAAACTCGGAATTTTAATAACAATCTTGTTGACGTGTTATGTCAAAATAACTAAAAATTATAAATGTCATTTCATTTAAACAAAATCATTTGACATGGATCTCTGGATTTTGCATTACTGTGTGAATACAATATGCAATGTTATTTTTTGTATTAAACGAATTTCCTGTACAACCCTGTATACGATTTGGATGAAACTTGCCGTGGGTATATTTTCGATGATACTGATTAAGACTAAGGCATCAGCATTTCCGTATTTTATTCGCTAATAAAAAATACCGAAAAATCGATCCCCTTTTAATTTCCCCTAACGCACACCTATGGATATATGTAAGTTTAATGATCCTCAAATGTGCACCCCATTGGTCTGCATAAGTGGTTAAAATTTGAAAAGGATTCGTCAATTAACACCCGAGTTATAGGCCTGTGTCACCTAAATCATTTACATTTGTATTAAATGAATTTTCTGTACAACCCAGTATACGATTTGGATGAAACTTGACATGGGTATATTTTCGATGATACTGATTAAGACTAAGGCATCAGCATTTCCGTATTTTATTCGCTAATAAAAAATACCGAAAAATCGACCCCCTTTTAATTTCCCCTAACGCACACCTATGGATATACGTAAGTTTAATGATCCTCAAATGTCCACCCCATTGATCTGCATAAGTGGTTAAAATTTGAAAAAGATTCGTCAATTAACACCTGAGTTGCCTGTGTCACCTAAATCGTAGCCACACTGTATATTTCAAAATGACGCAAACTGTCAAAATTATACAATGTATATTTTTACTCTAAAATTTCTAATGTTTAGCTCAAACTGTTGAAAGGCTAGGATGTGAAAATGTTAGAGTGATATTTGTCCACCCTCAGTCTGACAAGCCTATAAATAACGTTTCTATATCCCGACATATTTTTGGTAGATCCCAAGATATCCTAGAATTTGTATAGGAACCCCCGTACCTTTCCACAAGTGTTCTACCCTCAATTGGACTCATTTTTCTGAAAATGAAGACCCTGATCTTCCCTGATGATCTTGAAAATAGTAAGAATTACATTTTTTCATAAATTTATTTAAATGCTTTTCTTCTTCGGGACATAATTATGGGACATACTGTACATTTTCACGCTTCAGGAAGTGCATATAAATTGATGTTTATCCTATTGTGAACAATTTTTTATAAAATATATAATTGTTACAATTAAATGTAATGCGTAAAACATGGCACTGAACTATAGAGGTGCTAAACATGAATCTTATATAAAGTATTATTCTACATAAATTAAAATATAGAATTTTAAATTTTTTGGAAAATTTGTGAAATTTTCATTTCATTTTAAAATACCGTCAACTGAAATTACAGTAGAGATTGGAATAAGATTTTTTTCTCGGAAATGGTTGAGTTTAGGACCCATGTCATAAAGATTTTTGGTTTATTTTAATGTATTCTATAGTCTGTTAAAATTAAGGCAGTCTAACTTTTAACACCCTCTGTAGTTATAAGAGAACCTTGATCAAAATATGTTCGAAGCTACCTATTATAAAACTGCCGCTGTCACTGTGTAATCTGGTCTGTCGAAGAAGACAGACAATGTGGCGAAATTGAATTCAGGATATGAATGAAGGTATATGAGATTACGATTGTATTTTTAAAATTAATGTACGTTATATTTAGAAATTGTATCCACCAGTGCATCGGACGTTTTTCCTATATTTGATGTTAGAGTCACAAGTTACAGTTAATCTATCACACATTTTTTTTCGTTCATACAGCTTGCGTTTATTAGTGGAAGAATTTATCAACTGTTCTATGAATGAAAACACGAAAACCAGATAAAATGTTAGTGAATGGATGTGATGGGAGATGGGATAGAAGAATGAGGCGTAGAATTTATTTTATATTCAATCTCTTTCTATGAAGTTGTAAACCAAACTTGTATCGATTACAATAGTAGCTGTAGTAGATATTGGGGTCAACAGAAGGTATACATTTTGTGGTTTCTAATCTGTTTACTTCCATGGCTAGTCGAGTTGATACTATGAAATACTGAACACATTTATTTTGGTGGGGAACCATTCGAAGGTCATTATTTATAATACAGGGTGTCTCATAATTAGCTGCCAACCCTGAACAGGCGGATTCTATGATCAAAACTAAGTAAAAAAGTTCATATGAACATGGGTCCGGAAATGCTTCCTAAGGGCACAGGGACCCATTGAAGAGGGAGGAATGGAAATCATTTTTTTGCAATATCTCTCAATCGCGTTGTGATAAATGAATGAAATTTGGTATACACAGCTAAATTTTGATGAGCAATTTGATGGACTAATCCATTTATTTCCACAAGGTCCATTGGGGTGGGTACGGGGGGGCCCTTGGTACTTTGCGTGTGTAACTTTTTCATCTTTGACTTTTTAACAAATTGGACAGCAAATTCCGTTTTCCCGAACTGTTTTACGTTAAAAAGGTACTCTTGTTTCAAATCGTTATCTTTAACGGTTTCTGAGAAAATCGCTCTTGAATTAATCCCACTTTGGTCAATTTCATAGTAATTTAAACAAAAAAAATTTTTTTGTTTAAATTTAATCTAATTTTAATAAAAAAATAATAATAAAAAATTAAATTAAATAAAAATTAATCCTTTAAACGGAAAAGAGAGGAAAGGTAAATTATTATTATTTTTTTTTGTTTAAATTACTATGAAATTGACCAAAGTGGGATTAATTCAAGAGCGATTTTCTCAGAAACCGTTAAAGATAACGATTTGAAACAAGAGTACCTTTTTAACGTAAAACAGTTCGGGAAAACGGAATTTGCTGTCCAATTTGTTAAAAAGTCAAAGATGAAAAAGTTACACACGCAAAGTACCAAGGGCCCCCCCGTACCCACCCCAATGGACCTTGTGGAAATAAATGGATTAGTCCATCAAATTGCTCATCAAAATTTAGCTGTGTATACCAAATTTCATTCATTTATCACAACGCGATTGAGAGATATTGCAAAAAAAATGATTTCCATTCCTCCCTCTTCAATGGGTCCGTGTGCCCTTAGGAAGCAGTTCCGGACCCATGTTCATATGAACTATTTTAGTTAGTTTTGATCATAAAATCGGCCTGTTCAGGGTTGGCAGCTAATAATGAGACACCCTGTATACTATACTTGGGTGTACATTTTTTTTTGTGACCGTCTCATAAATCTACTACTTTACTATCTAATGACATAATATTTCTTTATGAAACTAAAAAAATGAAACAAAAAATTACCTATGACTTTTATTGGTTTGTTCCCGGTTGAAACCGACGAAGTTTCTAATGTCATTAAGGGTCTAAAGCGCTCTAACAGTTTAGATGTCCTAGACCTAAATAGCCGTATTGTTATGGAAACTTTTGACCTAATTGTGCAACCTTTTACCATTTTAATTAACTTAATGTTCACTAATGGCATATTTCCTGATATATTTAAATATAGTCGAGTTAATTCCATTTTTAAAAAAGGCGATCGACATATAATTGATAATTACCGCCCGATTTCGATTATATCTTAATTTGGTAAAATAATAGAAATAATTTTGAAAAATAGACTCTCCAGTTATTTTGAATCCAACTGTTTTTTGTTAAATAATCAGTATGGCTTCCGCCGTGGTAGATCTACCATACAGGCCTTACAGAAAACTGTTGAATACATAGTAATGGGACTAGAAAGCGGAGAACACGTATCTGTTACGTTGTGTGACTTGACAAAGGCATTGATTGTGTCTCCCACGACTTACTACTGCGGAAGCTAAGTTGCTATGGTGTTAGAGGTTACGCACTCAATCTGTTCTCAAGTTAACGGTGTTCCGCAGGGTTCTGTTTTGGGGCCCTTGCTTTTCGCGATATATCTTAATGACTTTTGTTTTGCGATCACACCTAATAAGTGTGTACTATTCGCAGATGATACCACCCTGATTAATATGAATAAAGATTCCTCATGTCTAACTGAAGATTCATCTAACATGCTATCTAAAGCCATAAATTGGTTTACATTTAACAATCTTAAAATTAATAGAGATAAATCCCAGAGTATAACGTTTACCACTACTCCAGGGCATGTAGAACTTAAATTTGTTAAAATCCTTGGTATTACAATTGATAATAAATTGACTTGGTCTGACCATGTTGAGTCCATGAATAAAAAGTTGTCTGGGGTAGTTTTTTTGTTAAGGCAACTGAGAGAGGTGATTAGCACTGATACTTTAAGATCAGTTTATTTTTCCCTCTTTAATTCAATCTTGTCTTATGGTATTGTGCTATGGGGAGGCTGCTCTAGCGCTTTAAAAACTTTTAGAATCCAAAAAAAAAGCCATTCGTATTCTGTCCAACGTAGGTTATAGAGATCACTGTCGCCAACTTTTTGTGAACCTTGCAATTATGCCCTTGCCATCGCTATTTGTTTATAACTGTTTATTGGATATTCATAAAAATATTGCCAGTTACACGGTTCAGTCGGATATACATAATTACTGTACCCGTTCTTCTGAATTCTTGCGGCTACCTAGATATCGCTTAGCATTGACTGCGAGAAATTCTTTAAATTTAAACATGTACAATATCCTCCCAACACATGTAAAATCACTATGTTATGTCAAATTTAAGTTGTGTGTAATGAATTATTTGCTGTCTAAATGTTTTTATTCCGTTCGTGACTTTATGGATAGTGTTCATGACTTTTAGTTGTCTTTTACTCTAACGTGTATTACGTTGTAAAGCAAATTTTATTGTTAGATGTATGTGTATTTCTATATTGTCTAGTGCTTTAGTTCTATTTTTTTTAAATTGTTGTTTTTATTGTGTTCCTTGACTAGCTACTATAATATGTTATGTATTAATGTAGATCAATAAATTCTATTCTATTCTATTCTATTCTATTCTATTCTATTCTATTAAAAGGAAAATCATGTATATCTAATTTCAAATGGAATTTGTTACGGTTTTGAAATATATAAATACATAATTCATATATGTACACACAACGTTCTGTTAAAATGTTTAGATCTTTAAAAATATTTTTACAGCTACTAAACCTTTTTAAAAGTTTTTTCCATATTTATGTAAGGAATTTTGATTAAACCAATTTTACTTGATACGTTTTCACACTGAATTTTTAAATGATTATATAATTTATGTGAGGTTAAAATCGATGACATCTGCAAAAATTGTAAAATGTGTATTAGATACTGACTTATGTAGATGATTTGTATATGTATAATAGAAACAATATCGGTCCCAATACTGAACCTCGTGGAACTGTAATGTCTACTCTCAAAAGGCTATACTTATTACTATTATCATTGCATTTGAGGTTTACATATTGATTCCGATCTTTTAAAAATGAACCAATTCATGTCAGAGCAGCTCCGTCAATTCGATAACACAACAATTTATTGAGTAATTTATCGTGATCAACGCAGTCAAATGCCCTGCATAGATCACAAGAAACCCCAATGGGACATTCACCCACGTCGATCATAACAGTGAGATGATAAAATGAATGTATAGTTGTCATAGTAGATCTTTTATAGCAAAAACCATGTTGATTACTTGAAATTATTTATGAAGTATTAATAAATATTTCAAATCGATCCAAAAAACTATATTCAAACATTTTAGAAAAAACTGTAGGTATAGTTACAGAGCAATAGTTCATTAAATTCGATGGATCGTTCTTTTTTAGTAAAGGGACAACTTTCCCAATGGAAATATACCAGTGCAAAACGACAGGTTTACCAAGTATGTAAACGGTTGAGCTATTTATTTTAAAATATTTCTTATAACAAAGGCTGATATGACGTCATAACCTAGTAAAAACTTGTTTTTTAATTTTTTCATTATTAGTTCATATAATTCATTTCCTCTGAATGGTGTGAGAAGAAACTTTATATTTCCTGGAATTATTTTGTCTGTATTATAATTGTTGTGACTTTGTACTACGTTTAAAGAGGAAGAATATAATATTTTTATTTAATGGAACATGTATACATACATTTGTATGGGTACAATTCCTTATTTATATGTATAATATAATATACTAATTTTACTGTGCGGTACTGACTATCACAAGTAATTAAATACCTATTATCTGAATGTCATTTAGTGACGGAAATCTACATAATTAAATTATACCAAACTGCATCAAAGCGCGTCAATGATATACTAATGTAATTGTTTGATAAACTTGACCATTGATTACAACACAACGTAAGTAGGCTGGCCTTCTAATGATTTGCCGTATGCTTACTTTTCATTTCTTAGGAAAGTCAGTAGCGCCTCTTTAAAACTAATTTAATGATGTGAATCATTGCCATATCAAAACTGGTTCTATTTTAATTTTATCTAAAATCAGAATACTTCAACAAAAATAACAGTTATGAGCCCCATATTCTTTAAATAGTGTTTTCCGCAAGACAAATAATTTCAAACATTTAATAACTGAATAATCTAAAGCTTATCAAATAATAGGAATGTTATGTCATGCCACCTGAGTATTTTCAAAGACGCCGCAGTAAAACGAATAAACAGGTGCAAAAAACGATCAAACCATCAAGGTTTTAGGTACTGAAATCTACGAAAATACCAACATTTTTATATATAACTCCACATGTAAATATTCTTATAACATTTACTTGCTTAGTCCTACATATAAAATTGTTTACTTTTATTTATAAATACGTGAAAATAATTCTTAAAATGTGGGGTTAGGATAACAGAAAACACATGTTCTACAAACGCTTTTTTTTAGTTAATATTTTATTTGGGCAAATTTAAATGGTAACAATGAATAAACAAAACATCAAGGATTTTATTTTTGTGCTTACTTTTGTTCTACACGTTTTACTTTTCAAGATTTCAGTACCTACCTAAAAATGCCAGAAATTTCACCATTTCTCGGCCAGGGATATGGCCACCTTAATGGTTATTACAGTTAAGTTTCTTTATGCTAAATTGCAAGATATGGATGTAGACGACATGTGGTTTCAACAAGACGGTGCCACATGCCATATAACTCATTTCCGGGTCGTGTAATTTCTCGTTTTGGTAATCAGAATTGGTCGCCTAGATCATGCTATTTAACGTCGCTGAACCTTTTTCTTTGGGATTTTTTGAAGTCTAAAGTTTATGTGAACAAGCCCACGCCTTGAAGGATTGAGCGCTGTAGTAATTCCGCATCCTTGTGCTGACTTAAGATGGTAATATTTTCATAAAATTATGGTTTCTTTAACAAGAAATTAACTTGTACATTTTACGGTACATTTTAAACATATCTGTGTCAGAGTAGATCTTTAATTCAACGAGAAATAAATAAAATATAAAGATGCACAGAGTGTCAAGTTTGAAAAAGTGAAGTTAGGTAGCGTACAGACCAAATGAGACACTTTGTATGATTGAAAATAATTTTAAAATGTGAACAAATGAATTTGGTGCAACTATTATTGTTAGGCTAGGTTAGATTAAACATTTCATCATTTATGAGTATTTTTTTTTAAACAGAAGGTTTCAGCTGTATTAATTTTATAATTTTTTTTCAAAATGGAGAACTCTATCATAACATCACACTTTTTCAGAATAACAACTTAATTTTAGTAATTAGGTATGTATTTTGTTTATAATATATACAGGGTGATTTACAAATGGTGACCAAAAATGAAACCTCGTAGTCTTCGATATTCGAATATAATGCTTTTTAAAATTACATAGTGGGCTGCGATAGCAACTTTGACATTCTGAGCAGTTAGAAGAAAGAATAAATAATGATTCAAGCAACAATAAATTTGGAACAAATTACATTTTCGTTATAGTTCTTCCGAAGTCAGTTGAACATGCATAAAAAAACGAGCAATCAAATTTGATGAGTTTCATGGGCGCCCTTAAAACAGTATTCCGCTAAAAGTAGAAAATTATAATAATTTTTGTATAATGTGTAGAAAATTTCTATTATATGTTCATTTGACCAACAACATATTTTAATTATTTATGTCATCAATTTTATTATATTGATGGCAAATTTCGTTTTGTTCCATTTCAGAAGGTCTCCAAAATGCCATGTTGTAATAATATTAGTAAACCAAATATCCCTCTTATTTTTCCCTTTCGCAATTGTAATATGAATGATTAATAGAAGGGTGCCTATAATAAATTAAAATTACCTGAATCACACCAAATTCCGCATTCCCGCACTGCACTGCTAGACGATTAGTCGACAACTGAATTTTGACAACGCAATGGACCAGAGAAACAGTGCGCATTGCTCTTTGCCCGCACGCTCATTCTTCAACTGAGCGTATACATTTCTACCACCGGCACTTTTTGTGAAAACTGAAAACTATAATTTTCCACTAAATAAAATATCTTCGTTTGTACTCGCAAGAGTTTATAAAATAAATACAAAAAAATATATTTTGTACCTAAATATGTCTGATTTCAGCTTAAAAAAATTTCACCCAAATTGAATATTATGAGGTAGGGTCAGTGGGTAGTGCACCAGAAATACTTTTTTAAACATTTTATTTCAATGGACAAATTATAATCAATTCGAATGTCGGAAGAAATAAATTGAACCATTTCTCGGCTCCCCTTGACCTACTCCATATGCCACCACTGACCCCTCCAACTGGTAATCGAATGTGAATGGTAAACCCGCCCATGAGTGATTCATGCCGTACTTATTATTTTGTTACACGCCAATATTTACTCGTTCGTTGCGAGACTAACTATCAAACCATTCGTTTGATATACATTTGTTTGATGACTTATCGCTTTACCCGTATCGATATATCCGGAGTAAACAATATAGAAATGCGATTTAGATAATATTTGATTCTCTAATATAAATAATTTATGCGGTTTCGCGAGATTAACCTAAATGCGAGCCGTGTTTGTATAGACATTGAAGTGCGCCAGTTGCCAGTTCCGTCTGACAATATACAGCGAGTAGAGTGTGGTGTCGTGTAGTGAATAAATGTAAAATGAGGAACTAATTGACGTAAAGTTTATACACAGTATGTTTCATAATTAAATCATTTTGTGATTTGTGTTGATGGGTTGTCAGTACGAACAGCAGTGCGTATTGCTGGAAGAACAAAATAACAAACGCACTATTCCAAGATTTTTACAAATTAACTAATAAAAACTTACTTATAGGTAGTTTCAACAGATTGAAATGCATTTTTTACTTTACTTTAAAATTGTTAAACTAAGTTCAAATTACTTCAAAAAATGATTCGTAATAATTTGATCGAAGAAGTCATATCA
This sequence comes from Anoplophora glabripennis, assembly GCF_000390285.2. NCBI lineage: Eukaryota > Metazoa > Arthropoda > Insecta > Coleoptera > Cerambycidae > Anoplophora > Anoplophora glabripennis. The sequence goes on along the minus strand of NW_019416210.1, from coordinate 384,815 downwards.
TACTCTTTGATAAAAAATCTAACTTTATACGTAAGTTTATTTTAATAATTATTATCTAAAATAAAAACAAATAATTATGTATCTAAATATTACTACGGACAAAACAAGTAACCTTATGCCACAGGCAATATTGCTTACGTATTGAAATCATCAAACAATGTAAACTTGTCAAAGTATGTCCTTTATTTTTCTTCTAACATCACCTTTGACAGAGATCTAACCTATGTATTCCTGAATTATAAAGATTGTTTTTTTAATTGGCCTCTTTTTCAAATGAAATTAGTCCGAAAATGGACAGGATTCAATTATAAACAAAATATAAATCTTGTGCATATAATTATCGACTTAGCGAAAATCAAAAAGTACCTATGTTAGTGTCTTTAAATTGTTGAAATCTGAAAAAACCACACACAGTAAAACAATGCCACATGTATAAATAAAAATCTACAAAATGGCATTGGAAAACAGGATTTTTGAATTTATACAAGTTATTTACTTAATCTATGTAAGAGAAAAGTTAATAAATTCACCTCCTTTTTTAAAGGAGCTTAAGGATAAATGATGAAATACCACGGGTTTTTTATATTGAACTGAAGATACAGATTGTCACAGTACAAAGTGACATTTAAAAAATATAGGAATAGGAAAAGTATGAAACCAGTATTTTTATTCTAATTTTGGGGTGCTGAATATGCTATTTATTTTTCCCGAAAACTATGGGAACACAGTGAAAACAACCCCTGCATGGAGATGTAAAGAGAATTTATAATTACACAAAGAATTATTTATGATCCCTTTCACCCGTTTATGGGGGTGAAAACGACTGTTATAGATAAAATCCAATTTCTTTAAAAAATATTATTTAGCGGTCATGATGGTGCTTTTAGTCCTAATGGGCCTTTAAGTCGCAATTTTGGTCAGTTTGCCTGAATTTTTGATATGAGTTAGTTTAAGGAATGTTATAACAATAAGTGACAGTAATTTTTAAAATAAAGTGATTTTTCACGATAACTCAAAAGGGGGTAAGAGTTAGAAAAAAATTTCTTACAAATCTTGAAGAGCATTAAATTCTACATAAAAAGGGTTTAGGGAGACTAGAAGTTATGGAATGATTTCAGAAATTTAGCAGAAAAATGAATGAATTTTATCTCTTTTTTTTTAAAGTACTCTAAAAAATGTAAACTATGTCTTCAGAGAAATAGTATATTTTTTAATTTTTAATAAAAAAGTTATAACAATTTCACAAATCGAACGTAATTTTTTATCTTTGTCGTAAAAGAAAATTTCGAAAGCAACTTTCCAATATGTTAAATAATCAATCTAATTGTTTCAGTGTTAAATCATAAAAAATAACGATTAAATTGAAATTGTTATGACTTTTTTATTAAATATTAAAATATATATGTATATCTATCTATTTCTCTGAAAAGAAAGTTTACATTTTTTAGAGTAGATTGAAAAAAAATTATGAAATTCATTAATTTTTCTGCTTGTTAGGTATAACTTTTCTAAATTTCTGAAATTATCCCTTAACTTCTAGCTACCCTAATTCTGTTAATTTTAATAGTGCAAGAAAAAGTCAATGGACCAGTTGTATGTAGAATTTTATGCTCTTTACAACTTTTATTTTTAAGAGCTCTTACCCCTTTTGAATTATCTTGAAAAACCCCTTTATTTTATCTTTTTTCACCCCTGGCCGGGGGTTGAAATGAAAGTTACTGTCACTTATTGTTATTATATACCAAAAATTAACTTATATCAAAAATTCAGGCAAGTTGACCAAATTGCGATTTAAAGGCCCATTTAATTGGACTACTCTACTACATAGTGTCACCCTTTCACACTCGCACCCCCTATGAAGGTAAAAGCTGCTTGTAATTGTTTCAAAGGTTATTTTTTATTTAAACAAATATTATTGAATCAATCAAAGTACCTAATAGTGTAATTGAGTATCACAATTTTTAATTGTCAGACTCTGTGCTTTAACCCTCTCCAACCCACTGTGGGGGTGAGATTTTATTCCCATTCTACCTTTTCCCCTTTTACTATGTTTGTTTTTGGGTTTAGTTTCGCTGCAATCTATGCAAAAATGTGCGGCAAATACAAAAACAATTAGACCTTGAAACAGTTACATACATGTAGGGGATGAGGGTGTGAATGATGGTAATATTATGTAAGTCAAGTAGCTTTTTCTCATTTGAACTACTACCATGACCACTAAAGAAATTGGATTTTATGTCCATAATAGTCGTTTTCACCAGGATGAAAGGGATAAGATGGTTTAGAATGGTATTATTTGTACCATCTGATTTAAGTTGCTCATTTAAATATATAATTATTACATTTTACAAACTGGTTCATAAATAATTCTTTGTGTAGTTAATTATAAATTCTTTTTTCACCTCCTTACAGGGGTTGTTTTGATTGTATTCCCATCGTTTTCGGGAAAAATAAATAGCATATTCGTATCCAGCACCCCGAAATTAGAAAAAAAATGACGCCATTACAAATTTTGATAACGAAAACATATTAACTTTTCGAAACGTTAACTCTGACTGACTCTGTTGTAAGGCTTTTTTAAGTTAGTTTTTTTGTTGTTATATGTCAGCTAAAATGACATTCGCATAAAATTTAAAGTGAAATATTCGCAAAAATAATGAATGTGGCTAATAAATCATTTATGATTTATTGCGATTTATTTATGATGTACGAATTAAATATATAAATGTGTTATGTATTTTTTATTTTTAAATTTACGTCAAGTTTTTATCCTGAAACATATCTCAAAACTATTTTGAAAGAGGGTGGATGCGATTTCTCAAAAATTAATGCACCGTTCATTGAAATTTTGCACACTTCTAAATAGGATTGACTATAGTGATTGAACGAAGACTTTTTTCTTTGACCATCACTTATTCTGCAAGGCAATATATGGTGTAAATTTTACCGATAATTGTCCTTTTTTGCATACAACTCTGCCAAAAATTCAAATTTGGATTTTTTAAATTTTAATCCTTCGTTCTAACACGAAATATGCTAACCTACTAATAGAAAATATTTGTTTTTTTATTTCGGACAAAGCTATCATGAGTTATCCTGATCACCGCCAGAATACTTTTTTCTAAGGGGTCCTCGAAAACTAGGTCCCAACGGTTAAATTTTCAAAATTTGTAAATAAAAATTTTATAAAAGATTGTTTAAATGTTGCTCTTTTATATGCTTAAAAGTTTCAATAAAATAATTATTTTATTATATTAAAAAATAATTAGAGAGAATATGCTTTTTTTTAACCTTCAAAATCCATGTGCTTACTGCTTATGGAAAATATAAAAACAAGTTATAAATTAAATATTGCTGGATGAGTTTATTCTTTCCCATAGAAAGTGAGTCACTCTAAATATGTTAGCAATTAAACGAACTGTAAATCAGTCAATTGTTTAAAAGTTATATAAACAAACATAATTATTATTATAAAGAACATACAAGAATCTTGATGAAGTAGTTTTGTAATAATTAAATGCATTACGTGATTAGTCATCTTCGGATTATTTCATGTTTATAATTTTCCGGATACGCTTACTTGAAATGAATCATTAAAAAATTATTAGAAGCTTTGAGAATTGATTGAAAATTTATTGCACAAAACTTTGTGCTACAGGATAATCTTTGACCGCAATATAATTGTGAGGATATTTACTTTTTATATCTAACGGAAAAAAGTTTAAATGTTTTAAATAGACGTTTCTCGAGCTGTTCACTAACATAGCAAAGCTGTTTTTTAAATCAATATTTTGAATTATTACTTGTTAACCTTTTCTAAAGTGCAATATTTCAATCTGATTTGATCTACTTTAAAGATATGTAGGGCTTGCTAGTTTCTTGAGAAAAATAGTAAATCAAAGCTCTCGCGTATTTATACTATACAGGGTGGCCCAATGAAAACAGTCCACCTGAAATATTTTCAATGCAACATATTTTTCCGGTAAACCCCGAAACAGGCCGATTTTGCTTTCAAGAGGGGCATCTTTTGATCATAAATTCATTAATGCAGGGTCATCTCCATAAACGGGGTGGCAATCCTTTCAAGAATCTTAAATGGCACGGGAGGTTAAGTGGCACATCATTTTAAAGGTATTTCAATTCCTTTTACAGACATGCTGAAGTTTTTTTGTTCTGTGTTAAAATTAATGTAAAAAACCTGTTGGAAGTGTCGGTGAAATAAATCGAAAAATAAAGTTTGTTTTCAAACAAATTTTAATTAATTAAGTGTTTAAATTGCTACTCATTTACTTCTCTACAGTAATAAAACCTTTATTCAACATTTTCCCGAACATTTTATAGCATTTCAGTGGTTATTTCATCACATGCGGCCACTATTCAGTGGCGAAGGTCTTCTAAAGAGGTAGGTTTTGTTTTATAAATAACACTTTTTAAATGACCCCGTAAGAAAAAGTTCAGTGGTGTTAAATCAGGCGATCTTGGGGATCTTTTACCAATCCAGTGTTCGAGAAAATGTTGATTTTAAGTCACGTACAGCAGCTGCATAGTGTGGCGGAGCGTCATCGTCATCCTGTTGAAAAAATGCATAATTCTCTGGGATTTGATCGTCGTTTTCAAGAATCTCCTCAAATTCTTGCAGTTACCCGGGCCATTTCATTATTTCGAAAATAGAGGGTGACAATTTCATTTCTCTCTGCAGTGGTGTAAACCATGATAATTTGAATCGTTTGCTTCAAAATAGGGAATGATAACTAATCAATGGATTTCTACATGTAAAATTCTAATAAAACCCATGACCTTATCAAGACTTCGATGATAAATCTCATTTTTCACAGTTTCATTATCCGGTGAGTTTCTTTATTACTATTTCAAGTCTTTTTTTCAATTTATTTCACCGACATTTCCAACAGTTTTTTTACATTAATTTTCAGGCAGAATAAAAAAATTTCAGCATGTTTGTAAAGAGAATTGAAATACCTTTAAAATGATATGGCACTTAACCCCCCGTGCCAGTTAAGATTTTTGAAGGGATTGCTCCTCTGTTTAGGGGGATGACCCTACATCTATGTATTTATGATCAAAAGATGTCCCCCTTGAAAGCAAAATCAACTTGTTTCGGGGTTTTCCGGAAAAACCTGTTGCCATGAACATGTTGCTTGTGGACTGTTTTAATTGGGCCACCCTGTATATAGATATAACAACTATGTTTGAAAATTGAAAGAAACTAATCCGGATTTATTTTTAATTTGTTTTATAACGTTTTCTCTTTCTTGCCAATATTTTACATTATTCCTTGAACTTTTTCCCTTGGTTAAATTTCCAGAATTTCATTTCATAATCAACTATTAGATACAGGGTGTATTATAATTAATAACGCAAATTGAAACAGCTGTAAGTGAACGATACCAGAAGTAAACATGGGTTCTCAAACTCGTCGTTTTCAAGGTCTCAAAAAAAAAAGAATTTTTTTCAGTTTTTCGATGATCTCAGGAACTGTTTGAGATACGCAACTCTTTTGTGTACATATTGTCATTAACATTGGCTACTTTTGAGCTCTAATTCAATTTTTATTCATATGACAGTGGCGCAGAATTTAGGATAGCGTGGGGTTGTTTTACCTCTAATATTTACGACTCTGGGACTCTGACCATTTGAAAGCATGTTTTAAATCATCAATGTTTTCTATACAAAAAGGGTACTCATCATCAAAAGCTCTAACGCGAACCGTTTTCAAGAAAAATGGCGTTTTATGAAGGAAAACATGAAAGATAGTGGCAACGTGATAATAAAAATATATTTCAAAATTAAGCAAATAAACTTAAAAAAACTTCAGTTACTTAATACTGTTGAAGATCTGAGGAATCGCATTATTGCATCCAATCACTCAGACGTAGGTTGGAGGCCTGCATTACCGTAGGAGGAGTCCATTTCAAACAACTGATTTTTGTTGTTTATTTGCTTAGTTTTGAAATACAGGGTGTCTCATAATTAGCTGCCAACCCTGAACATGCCGATTCTATGATCAAAACTAAGTAAAAAAGTTCATATGAACATGGGTCCGGAAATGATTCCTAAGGGCACAGGGACCCATTCAAGAGGGAGGAATGGAAATAATTTTTTTGCAATATCTCTCAATCGCGTTGTGATAAATGAATGAAATTTGGTATACACAGGTAAATTTTGATGAGGAATTTGATGGACTAATCTATTTATTTCCACAAGGTCCATTGGGGTGGGTACGGGGGGGCCCTTGGTACTTTGCGTGTGTAACTTTTTCATCTTTGACTTTTTAACAAATTGAACAGCAAATTCCGTTTTCCCAAACAGTTTTACGTTAAAAAGGTACTCTTGTTTCAACTCGTTATCTTTAACGGTTTCTGAGAAAATCGCTCTTGAATTAATCCCACTTTGGTCAATTTCATAGTAATAATTAAGGAGGCTATTCGTGGGTCCATTTTAAGAAAAAAACTTCATATGAACATATGTCCTAAAAGTCTTAACTTTTGAACTACAGGGTGCTAAAGTTTTATGAAAAAACATTTTTTTATGATAACATCCTATTACCCTAGATATTTTTTCAAATTTGGTACACGCCTTCTATACATCAAGATGCATTTTCTGATGTACAAACAATTTTATTATTTTTGCCAGTGGCGTCTGTACAGCTTTTGTATTGAATATTTTTGAAGAAAAATATGTTACGTCACTGCTTTTTCTTAAAAATCAGTTTTGAAATCCTCATTCCTTTCTGAGCAAATGTGGTGTCTTGAATTTTTTTCGTTTGACGTACGGTTTTCGCATAAAAAAATAAAATTCATTCATTTGCATCTTATTGGACCACTTACGAGTAAAAAAAAAAGATTTATGAAACTTTGAACAATAATTTATTTAAGATAATAACTTTTAAACGTTGAAATTAAGAAATTACAGTAATCTACATACATTTTGGAATGGTAAAAGAAAATACCCTGGCGTAACATATTTTTCTTCAAAAATATTCAATACAAAAACTGTACATCAGACGCCACTGGCAAAAATAATAAAATTGTTTGTACATCAGAAAATGCATCTCGTTGAATAGAAGGCATGTACCAAAGTTGAAAAAATATCTAGGGTAATAGGGTTATCATAAAAAAATGTATTTTCATAAAACTTTAGCACCCTGTAGTTCAAAAGTTAAGACTTTTAGGACATATGTTCATATGAAGTTTTTTTCTTAAAATGGACCCAAGAATAGCTTCCTTAAATATTAGCACGTTATTAAGAAACACCCTGTATTTTTTTCTATCATGTTACCACTATTTTTCATGTTTTCCATCATAAAACTCCATTTATCTTGAAAATGTTGTCAAAAACTGAAAAAAAATATTTTTTTTGCCACCCTATATCTCGAAATTGGTGCGTTTGCGGCCCAAGACTTTTTTGCTTCTAGTATCGTGTGATTACAGCTGTTTCAGCTATTAATTATGATACACCCTCTATAATTCGAGAGTTAATAAGTTGCAGTTTACTGTTACCATATCAATCCTAACTACTTATCACCATACGTAGTCACATATTTAGCTCTTCAATAAATCATTGAAACAAAGTTCAACACAAATCACGAAGTGATGCAATAGCCAAACACTTGAAATCGCCAGCATGTCAAAGTTAACTTTTAGAATAACTCCTCAACAACAAAAGAAGAAAATGAATTACACATCAACAAGCCGCATACGCCGTCGAATGAAAACCAAGTTCTCTCGATTTAAAACTAGAATCCACGACGAACTCTCTCGATCACTGAATGATTTGACAGTTATTGTCCAACCCCATAGTGTTTATTTGAAGAAATTCATGCTGAAAGAGGTGACAGCGTCTTCGGTGTCATTATCTTGCAAAGAAGGAGAAGAATGCGAATCTCTCTATACCACAAACGTTAGGTGAGATTTTCAAAGACACCGATAGAGATGTAGAGACACAAAAATTGTACCTACAGGCACAGATTAGTAGTCTCTTCCAAGCCCTATGTATTTGGACTCTTAGAAACTGAATATCATGGAAAATGTTTCTTTTTAACTGCCAAAAACTTTGAATATAGCCATGGAAATCAATGGACGCATCAAATCGGTGGAACTTATTATAGTCCAATCAGCAGAGGCTGAAAAGTTACTGTTGGTGACATTTCCTTGATAACTCGGAAATAACTACACAGGAATGCTTTAAATGATAAAATGATTAACAATAACAGGCTAATTTGCTGACAAAGTATTTTATCAGGAAAAAAATTATTAACAATTTAATCGTGAAAATTTTTTATTAGTAGTTTTCTTTAAATAACTCAGTGGGATGACTTTGTACGAAAAAATGCTTAGGACATGATTTTGTTCGTAACAAATATAGCTACAAAATGGCGGTGGTCCGATTACGAAAATTGCAATAACAAAGCCGTGACATTGAAAAAACGGTATAAAACGTCAATTTTTTAAAGTTGCTGTAAAAATGTCAATTATAAACAAAAAGTGATAAATCTTTCGAAAACTATAGTTCCATATATATACAATAATGACGCTAAAGCCGAAAATCAGGAGAGCAAAACTTTTTGTTCTATAATGTGTTATACATTCATCGGCATCTGAAACTCGAAACTTTACCAAATTTGTTTAAAGTTTTGCTGACACTTACTTACGCAAATTTCGTAATCGGGCCACCGCCATTTTGAAGCTATTTTTATTACGAACAAAATCATGTCCTAAGCATTTTTTCGTACAAAGTCATCCCGCTGTTATTTAAAGAAAACTAGTAAAAAAAAATTTTTCACGATTAAATTGTTAATAACTTTTTTTCCTTATAAAATACTTTGTCAGCAAATTAGCCTGTTATTGTACTCATCATTTAAAGTAGGCCTGTGTAGTTATTTCCGGATTATCAAGGTTTGACATAGGCCGAACCTCTACCAACTGGACTATTACTAATTTTGGGTATTCAAATACTCGGTCAACCCCTCAGCTTCTGGTGAACACCAGAAAATCGCCCCAAAAACCTAAAGATTTACTAAAACTTGACTTTCGGCGGATTCAACAATCTCAAACAGCAGACAAGTCAAGTGACTGACGTAAATTTATTTAGTAAGCCACGAACCAAATTCCTAACCCATAGACACTGCACATAGCTTGGCATACTGTTCTTCACATAGGTCTTTCCGTTCAAAGTGGTATACTTTTTAACATTCGGCATTATTTATTTGTCTTGTATGTCTACATAGACATTAAATATTTCTAGCATAAAAAACTAAACATTTGTATACAAATCCATTGTAGAACTCAGAGATCAAAAAATTTCTCCTAAAAAGTCATCTATTCTCTGTACCTACTGACAATAGTAAATCTAAATTAACAAAATTGAGGAATAAATTTTAAGCACAGCAAAATATTTATTTATTTGTTCAAATTTTACAAAAGTAAACATATTCTAATGTCTTAATTTTATTTTTCATATATTTTAATTGAAGCAGGAATTAAGTTAAAGAATTTTAGAGCTTAATAAAATATATTTCTTTGAAGTTGAGATCTTTTAAGAACCTTTTATCTGAATTACATATTTATTGTAGCTCTTATTTCATAGTTGTGTAAAAGCAATAAAATCAGCAGCTTAATATTGTTTTATTTATCATAAAACGATATTTTTTAAGCAGTATTTTGACAAGACTGTAAATTTTTCATAGCATTGTCATACACTCCACCAAAGTACGACAATATACCAGGTGATTCAGTTTGATATTCGTGGGCTCGTATCGCTTAAATATTGCTCTATGTATATTTCCAAATATTTCGTAAAATTAACTTTTTTTAATAGTTGAACAAGCGCAGACTGTGTATTTTAATATTATTAAATGCATGTTGACCCAAAATTGTAAGAGAAAAAGCAATGGAATCAGTTTTGGAATAATTAAGAATAAATTATTGTTACTTATTCACTGCTGTATAATTTTCAACTCGTTTTCTATATTTTTATATGCATATTTCCAGTCGTTTCCGTGAAATATGATAGCGGTTTCATATGCGTAAGAAATTACCTTACCACTGTTAAGTACCTAAATTTGCAATTTTATTAGGTAATAAGTATACATTAAAACAATATATATGTATATAAAACAATTTGGGATAAATGTTTCTTGTTTCTATTTCCATTACTTATATTGTTACTAATTTTAACGCTTTGAACGCTGTTATTTAGATAACATTTTAATAAATCTAACACGTTTTAGTTAAATCGACAAATACAGCAAGACTTTTTTTCGCTATTAATATATTATATTATATCAGTTATATGTATAACGGATTATTTCATTAGTCAATTTATTTTCAAATTGTTTATTAAATAAAATATTTTCTTCTGAAAACTGAACCAACCTCGTTTTTCATCAACTTAATTTTTCAAATATGTGTGAGAGATTTATAATTTGTAGTTTTAGTTCTGTCACCATTCTTATAAATTGGAGTTTACTGTAGATGTCTTCCATGCATTAGAAATCACATTTGTTGAAAACGGAAACGAAAATTTAAGTTAGACTTATCATCCAAAGAGAAATACAATAAATGTAAAGTTGTGATACTGAATCCAGATTGTTTGCTGATTTTTAGGTTTTAGACTTAGAGGTTGTTTTCTGGTATTTACCCGATGCTCAAGGGTTTCAAGGGTTGACTGACTCTTTGAATACCTAAGGAGAAACCTATTGAATGCAGTTTCTTTTATTTTTAAAGGCGACCAAAAAAAAATTGCGTTTACCAAGGTTTTTAATTGTCCGAATAAATTTCATCCAATAGACCAGTTTTTTGTACCCCTGAATCAAATGAAAATTAACAATATTCAACTGGCTAGGTCACCGCCATAATATCTATAAAATATTATTTTTAACGTTTATTTCAACTAACGATTATGTCCAATGTACAATGTGCAAGTCAAGAATATTGATTATGAAACAAAAACGTATAAGTTTTGCTAATAACGCCAAGACAATTTAATTTTTGGTTTTTCTGATCGCTACTTTTTTCACTTATAATAGTACAAGAGGTTTGTACTTTACCGGGCAAATTTGGGTTAGTTGATGAATAATGAGAAACTGTTGCCTAGCAATTAGACGAGAAAAACTGTCAACGATTAAATGAAAAACTGTCAAATTAGGTTGACAGTTTTTCGAGTCAAATTGATAAAGGAAACAGTTTAGAATTTAAACACAAATTTACCCGGTATCAATACAAACATCGAGTGTAATTCGGCAGAACAATTTAATGAATAAGAAATTTAGAAACATATCGATGCACTTTATTTATGAAATACTAAAAAATAAAAACTTTTATTTGAGCGTACAATTATTATTAAACACGCAGTTATTGAAATTCATACGAGGAATACTAATGTCGCTACAGGTGCCACAGCTAATCGTTTCTTTAGTAGATTTGTTCTTTTTCCAAACGATGAATATTGCTCTTTGTCAACTTGTAAGTATGGTTTTATTGATGATAAATTGCTGTGTCCTGTTATTTTTATTAGAGATTGTTCTTTAATTCCGCTTTTATTCAATTCGCTAACTACCGCTCGATTTGAGTGATTTGTAATTTTGACACGTTTGACATCTGTACCAGTGCGTTATGCTGAGCATTTAGTCCATTTGGAAATTTCATTAATTCCAATCGGCACATTTTTATACCAACCTTTAGAATTTTTCTTCTTCCAAAAGGGATTTGGTGTAAGAAATACCTACTGTGTCCAATGTTATGGTAGTGCCTCGTTTTTCCATCGACTTTTTAAATAAGCGCGCATTTAAATAGAGAATTACCTATACTCGAAACGTCCAGTTTCTTTTCCATTATTTTCAATTTCAGATACGAAATAAGTGGTTTTGCAGTAAGTTGTTTCTCCTCCATCGACGGTGGGTTTCAGAAACTTGAACTCTCTACAAAGTCCTGGCACGGTTTTTTGAAAAGAAAATTTTTTATCCATAACATGACTGAGAAATCGTAAAAAATAGGACTTTTAGGGGTCTTCTAGAAAATCTAAATAACCGTGCCAAGACCTTGTAGAGAATTCATTCAAGTTTCTGAAACCCACCCTCGATTTTCTGTGCAACCATTGGTTTTTGAGATATCGATGAACAAAGAGAAAATGATCCATTTTCATTCAAAGTCCGATAGCTCGGCGTATCGAGACAAAAAAAAAGAAATTGAAGCTAAATGAACAACCTATCTAATCCATAAGATGGTTAAGTTGGAAAAATTTGTTTCAAGTCCGTACACCAAAAATAAAATCGAAAAAAATTCGAAAAATTTTTTCTCATGATATTCATTAAGATTACGCGATACGTGTTACTTGAAAATTTTTTTTTGCAAGATCCAAAAATTAGAAACTTCAAGCTTCAAATTGCTTTTTTTATACTCCAATACGACCATTTTTATCAAAGATACAACCATTTGAAAAATCGCTGAAAATTTAGATTTTTTTTTTGATCCCTTAATTTTTTCCATTAGTGTATCTGGCTCAAATTTATACCCTCCCGCATCGCAAAAAGTAGAAAATTGTCGCCAGATTGATGATTGAGTCGCAACTGTGTTAGCAGGCACACAGGTATTAACAATTTGACTAATTTCGTTGTTCGTAAACTCCCGAATGGACTCATTGTTAGAGTTCAATAATTCAATAAGTTGTCGACTATTTATTTTGGAAACTGACACCGTGATAATTGATTAAAAAATGAATAACTGAAAAACCCACTAGTGCATTTGTCGCTGTAAAAGTTGCAGGTAACTTTTGCCGCTGTCAAAGTGACAATTGCACTGTGGTATATGGGATTTTTTATACGTAAATTATATTGTCATAATAATTCTACACAGCTTCTTTTTTTTACGACGTAGGTATATGTACAATCTACAATGATTGGTGCAATCCTATTACTTAATAGTCCAGTTGGTAGATGTTGGGCGTGTGTCAAACCTTGATAACCCGGAAATAACTGCACAGGTCTACTTTAAATGATGAGTACAATAACAGGCTAATTTGCTGACAAAGTATTTTATCAGGAAAAAAATTATTAACAATTTAATCGTGAAAAAAATTTTTTTTAGTAGTTTTCTTTAAATAACTCAGCGGGATGACTTTGTACGAAAAAATGCTTAGGACATGATTTTGTTCGTAATAAAAATAGCTACAAAATGGCGGTGGTCCGATTACGAAATTTGCAATAACAAAGCCGTGAGATTGAAAAAACGGTATAAAACGCCAATTTTTTTAAGTTGCTGTAAAAATGTCAATTATAAACAAAAAGTGATAAAACTTTCGAAAACTATAGTTCAATATATATACAATAATGACGCTAAAGCCGAAAATCAGGAGAGCAAAACTTTTTGTTCTATAAGGTGTTATACATTCATCGGCATCTGAAACTCGAAACTTTGCCAAATTTGTTCGAAGCTTTGCTGACACTTGAAATTTGGTACACACATAGTGTAAATATGCAGAAACCAAAAGCAATTTGCAAAATTCAAGTATCTTCATTTTTGCAGTTTTGGTAAGGTTTTATACGTCACCCTAGTTTTATACGTCACCGTTTTTTTAATTTTTGGACGTATATTTATGTATATTTATAAAATATTCCATTACGGTAGATTAGCCAGCATAATTACCTACAATTTAAAAAAATATATATTTTCATCGTTTAGATCCTAAGCTACTTAACATTTTGCGCCTGTTAGCCGTAGTCGTACATTATTCAACATATTAACATAAAACAAAATCGTACGTGTGGGGTAAACCTTTAACTTTAAGTAAACAATTGTTTAAATTTACTGTTGCATATTTCTAATAGTATACAAGCGCCGAAGAGCGGAGCTCGCGCTCGAAAATGAAAAGTTAAAGGTTTACCCCACACGTACGATTTTGTTTTATGTTAATATGTTGAATAATGTACGACTACGGCTAACAGGCGCAAAATGTTAAGTAGCTTAGGATCTAAACGATGAAAATATATATTTTTTTAAATTGTAGGTAATTATGCTGGCTAATCTACCGTAATGGAATATTTTATAAATATACATAAATATACGTCCAAAAATTAAAAAAACGGTGACGTATAAAACTAGGGTGACGTATAAAACCTTACCAAAACTGCAAAAATGAAGATACTTGAATTTTGCAAATTGCTTTTGGTTTCTGCATATTTACACTATGTGTGTACTAAATTTCAAGTGTCAGCAAAGCTTCGAACAAATTTGGCAAAGTTTCGAGTTTCAGATGCCGATGAATGTATAACACCTTATAGAACAAAAAGTTTTGCTCTCCTGATTTTCGGCTTTAGCGTCATTATTGTATATATATTGAACTATAGTTTTCGAAAGTTTTATCACTTTTTATTTATAATTGACATTTTTGCAGTAACTTTAAAAAATTGACGTTTTATACCGTTTTTTCAATGTCACGGCTTTGTTATTGCAAATTTCGTAATCGGACCGTCATTTTGTAGCTATTTTTATTACGAACAAAATCATGTCCTAAGCATTTTTTCGTACAAAGTCATCCCGCTGAGTTATTTAAAGAAAACTACTAAAAAAATTTTTTTTCACGATTAAATTGTTAATAACTTTTTTTCCTGATAAAATACTTTGTCAGCAAATTAACCTGTTATTGTACTCATCATTTAAAGTAGACCTGTGCAGTTATTTCCGAGTTATCAAGAAAATGTCACTAACAGTAACTTTTCGGCCTCTGCCGACTGGAGTATAAGTAGAAATTATGAAGCGATTTTGTCTAATTTTTTTTTTTTCTAAGAACAATGTAGGAATCTCTTTTTCAGAAAAACATTATTTAATAGAAATTTAGCAACATTAACGGACATTAACAATTACAATAAACGTTCAAATCGTTTGTTCAAATACATGTTGTACATACCTACAAATATAAGATATTCGCAAGTAAAATTTAACAAAGTAATTAAAAAAGATCTCAAGACATAAGTCTTTACAAAACATTTGTTTTTGTTTCACACTCAATATTCCTCACTTTTGTTACACAGCATTATAGTAGATTATTAACATTTGTCACAACAAACTGGTTTGTAAATAACAATGTTTTTTTAGTTACGTAATATAATAACAGCCTTGAAAACTTAGTTAACTTATGATATTACAGCTACAGAAATAATGAAGTTATGCGATGTTAATATTAGGAATATTTATAATCTGATGGGCACTAGCAACTATTTTTGGCTATTATTTATTAGTTATTATTATTATTATTTCTTAAATACGTATGGTTAAAAAATATATGAATTACAGATTTGTTTGATTTGTCATAGAAACTGAACTGTTGAAATTAATCAAGAAAAATAATATCTCTTCGGACATTACCATTCTATTTTTAAATTAAGAATAATAAACGCCAATCTGTGGATATGCGTTCAGTCAGTTTAAAAAGTGTGGCAACATTATTTCAATTTTCATTGTTTACAAAATATATCAATAAAAGTTTAAATCCAATCAAACCCAGCATTATTGATCCAAGGAGCCAGAAATTATAGTTCTGAAATTTATTTATCTTGTTCGAAGTTAAATTAAAAAGTGCGCTTTTTTTTCAAAAAATGTTACGGCATAGAGATTAATACAAAGGACCCCGCTCAATTCTTATGGAAAGTGACTTCTAGAAGGTTTTAATTTTCGTTTAAAAAAGTTGCTTTAAACTGTCGGTTAATTGTGTCGAACTACACTCTGTCGGTGTCAGAAAGACTAAAAGTCACTAAAACCACATTGTAATAATATAGAAAAACTATTGACATTGTATCATCTACTGATGATACAGAAGACGACACTTTTGAGAAGGAACATGTCACGTATAGGGTGCTATTGGATGATCCGGAGGAAGCAAGCTTGATGGAAAAAATAAGCTTGAAGTTCAGAGAAAGGAGTGATAGAGTTCATAGGGTAATTTTTTTTCATACTACTTGTTATTGCTTTCAATTAAATAGTTATAGTCACTGTGAAGAAAATGTATGTTAAAATTTACTTCTACTTAAATAACATTCAGAGTAAGATTAAAAAAAAGAACATTCACTTTTATTCGAAATTAAGGCACCAACTATTTGAATTGTTCTTATTTTTACTTAAGAAATATCCACTTACAGTTTGTGTACTTCTTTAAACCTCAATTATTTATTATTTCAAAAATTGTACTTTCATTTAAAACTTTTTAAACAGATATATTCAATATTACAAAATTCGTTTAAACTATCATCAACATTTCATAACAGTCCAATAGAAGGAAGGTAATTGTCCATAAACCCCTGACTTTAATTGTTCTGATTTTATTCGTTGGATTGCGTATAATTTTCACAGCCATCTACGTCAACGAGCAACTGAAGACTTAAAAAAAAGCTGCAGTTTTCCCATTTTTCAAAATAACAATACCGAATATTATATCGTTGAAAAGCATAAAAAAGACAATTTTTTCTAGCTCATAACTAACAATGGTTTACATTTAAAAAACCATAAAGTGTTCACGAACAATTTGATCACATTATCTTATTGACACTGCAAAAGCCTGAAACTGTAATTTAAATTTTTTTGGTAAAATAAATAGCAACGGAGCCACACGCACCTGAAGAAATTGGCCGAATTCGGATTTTTTCAAATATCTAGTCAGCCATGACTTTTTTCCAAAAAATAAAAGTAACATTTAATAAGGATCATAAAACTGCACATCTTTCCTCATTTCAGCATTTTTGTATCTCTGCTACTTTGCCAGATCCCTACACTAAACATCGAAAAAAACTCACCCTGTATATTTCAAAAAGTAAAATGTATGTTTTTATCAGGTGTGTCAAACCTTAAACAAATCAAATAATACATGTGTGTTCTGTGATTATAAATGTAGGTGTCACGTTAAGATTACTGTTATTTATCTCTGGAAGTTAAAAAAAAGCAGTGCCTATATGTTCACGTAGACAATTCAATAAAAGTTGTCAACAAGACAAATGTTCCACATGTAAAACATTGTATGTATAACACCGATCCTGAACTTCAGGACATGAAGTACAGACAAAAGGAGGAAACAGAAAAAGTAAAACAGAATGCTATTTGACAAACAAATTGACATGAATCGAAATAGACAAGTAGAAACTCTGTATCTTATATTTAGTTTTATTTGAGAATATATCTTTATGTTAACATCCATCACGATATCATTCGCCGAGCAATTGGATTAAATACGGTGCGAGGAATTAAATTAATTAAATTAATTATTAAATAAAAATTAATTGGATTAATTAAATACGGTGCGTATTTAAGAGAAAAATGTTTTCAGTTTTTCTAAGCTACAGCTTGAAGTCGAAGAACAAATGCAAACACAGCGATCCTCTTTATTTTCTTATGAAGAAAACTAAAGAGTAATTGATAGTAAAGACCAAAGGAAAAATTGATTATTATTAGTATCTTGATACATCAGTCAACACCATAGTTTTGTGAGTTGATCTGATCAATTTTTTTACCCATCAGGTTGAGTAAGAAGTTGTTGCTAAATTTAATAATTTTTTTTAACGATTCACTCCATAATGATCTTTTATATTGAACCTTGACTTTATATTAAAATCTTTTTACTTCGAGGAATTTATTTAACTTCCTATTGATGTATAATGATAATTTTAAATAGTGTTTAAACAAACATAATAAAAGTCTAATCTATTTCCACCTTAAACCTTAAAGAAGCTGTTCTAAAAATATATTTGTTAGGACAAGATTAATTGGGATTATAAAGTTTTTAGATAATTAATATTTGTTTTATGATAATATTTTATGTGACTTGCAATAAAATTTGATGTCTCATGAGAAATGTGTATTATAGATAAAAATTGTTAAGTTTCAAGGTACATTAATATATTAGAGCCTCAAAAGAACAACCGTAATGCCAAAAAAATATGTTACAACACTTTTAGGTCAATGAGCCAACTGAATAAAAGAAAACAAATACTTTTACTACAAATTTTGGAAGCAAAGCCTTCACTCACTATGATCGATGTTTTGAAGTAGTTCGGTCATACTTAAAAGTACTTGAATTTGTACAAAAATTTCAGTTAATATAAATAAAACTAGTATCTAGTACTAAAACTCAAAAAGTGGGAAACGCGGTTTTTTTTAAATCAAACAAGTCAAAAAATGTTATAAAACAGAGTAGAGACAGTCAGAGTTATAGCTATCTTTTTCAGTTTTCAGGAAAATGATGGCAATTTTTCATTTTTTACTATCATAGCAAACATGTCGAGCTCAACTTTCAAGTAACACGAACAACAAGCAAAGTTTTGTGAGTTTTGTGAGTGAAAAACAAATAAATTAAATCAATTACTCGAAGTGTCCATCTCCAAACTCAATGCACTCTTAGCATCTTTTGGTTAGAGAATTCACAGCAGCTCTGATTAAAACTAGATTTTGTTTCAAATTAGTGCAGGCCCTATTTAGCCTTTGCACTAACCGGTCTCTATTTGCTATAGGAACGCCATAAACGTCATTTTCTAGGTTACCCCCACATAAAATAATCTAAAATATGCTGGCGCCCTGTCAGTTTGAAAATAGGTGCCGATTCGTTGGTCCGAAAGTATATCGTCCATTAACTGGAAGAGGCTGTTGTCCAAAAAATTTAAAATCAGATCGGAATTTAGTCTAGGTAGCAAGATGTTTACTTGGATAATATGTTTCATAATTCGTAAACCATTCACTTTTCGACAAAAATAAAAGAATGTTTTTCCATCCGGAATNTACCTACCTGTGAAAAGAGCGATTGCCTCCACTTTTAAAGCGAAATCTACATATAACACAATATTTTCCCATTGTCTATTCACAAAAACAATAAATTCTGCCAAAGAAACTAATAATCCACGGTAAACACAACGTTAAACTCAGTAAGCATGCAAAGAATTAATGGCGGCCGACAGTCTTAAACAATAATAAACATCTAGCATAGAGCAGGTACTGCGCGCGCACCTTACCACATGTCTTTAGCCAATGGGAGGCTGAGTTCTCAAAATATTTACAGTAGAACAAAACAAACCAAGACAATGCACTGTCTATCCCTTCTGAGGTCGTTGGTAGAGACAGTCAGAGTTATAGCTATATTTTTCAGTTTTCAGGAAAATGATGGCAATTTTTCATTTTTTACTATCATAGCAAACATGTCGAGCTCAACTTTCAAGTAACACGAACAACAAGCAAAGTTTTGTGAGTTTTGTGAGTGAAAAACAAATAAATTAAATCAATTACTCGAAGTGTCCATCTCCAAACTCAATGCACTCTTAGCATCTTTTGGTTAGAGAATTCACAGCAGCTCTGATTAAAACTAGATTTTGTTTCAAATTAGTGCAGGCCCTATTTAGCCTTTGCACTAACCGGTCTCTATTTGCTATAGGAACGCCATAAACGTCATTTTCTAGGTTACCCCCACATAAAATAATCTAAAATATGCTGGCGCCCTGTCAGTTTGAAAATAGGTGCCGATTCGTTGGTCCGAAAGTATATCGTCCATTAACTGGAAGAGGCTGTTGTCCAAAAAATTTAAAATCAGATCGGAATTTAGTCTAGGTAGCAAGATGTTTACTTGGATAATATGTTTCATAATTCGTAAACCATTCACTTTTCGACAAAAATAAAAGAATGTTTTTCCATCCGGAATGTTTCAGATCGTTATAAAATATACTCAAATTACCAATTAATTCGGTAGCGTAGAAGTTTTACTTTAAATAGTGAAACGATTTCCTTGTTTCTCCGCCACTGGTTTTTGAATTTGGAGTGTATGCATACAGAACTAGAAGAATTATTTAAAAAAATGTGTACCAAATTTGGATAAATTAAAGTGGTTTTCCAGATATTTAAAAAAATTGTTTTTTTTTTTTTTTTAATTTCAATGCCCTGTATCTCATTAACGGTGGCTTTTTGCGCCTATGTTCATAGAGCAATGTGATGTTAATTTTTGCTGTTTAGTACTTTCCCGAAGTTTGTCTATTAAAATCTGGACTACCCTGTATATATTTTATCAAACTGTAGCTATAAAAATGTGGGTTCAAAGCAAATCTTAAATTTTTATTACTGTCATCAATAACAAATATGTACTACAATGTACATAAAAAGATTGTCAGCAGGTCATCTTCAAGATGGTAACCTATAACAAAATCAATATTCTGTATAGGATTTATATTGCAAAAGATAATAGCAAATTCTCGGTCATTTCATTTTTAAAATACTATTGAAGTTTAAATGTACTCTATATAAAATATTGGCCGAATTATCCTAATGTATTAATTTTTTACTGGAAATAATTTTTTTCAAGGTTAGCTAGAAGAAAAATTGACACCTCTAGATATAAATTTAGTTTTATTACTAGTATAGTATTTAGCATATGCTCATGTATTTACTTGTGTTATAAAAATAAAATGAATGTGCTACAAATATATGAAGTAGCAAAAAGCATCAAATTATTTCCAGTGCTGTCACAGCCTAAAAAATACTTGATAGAAGACATTTTATATTTGAGTGTATTGTTGTTGTAATCATAATTTGATATCTACCGTGATGATCTCGTATTCCCGAGGTAATATGATTTTCCTTTTGTTACAGTATTTCCAGAAGAACAGCAGATTGCAAGACGTAAATAAAAGACTAAAATCTCAGATATGGAGCTCGGTAGTAACAATAGTACTAGTCGAAGGGAAAAATCTGTTAGCCTGTGACCCAGAAACGAGTACATCTGATCCTTATGTGAAATTCAGGTGAGCAAAGACACCATAATTAAAATACTTATATGCAGTCCGTACGTTATTCATTGAGGTAGAAACTGAAATTTTCCGTATTATTTTCAGAATATTGAAATATACTTCAACTGAGAATTAAATTAATTTCTTTTATTTTTCGCCTGCATTGATTTATTTTAATAAGATTGAAAATACACAGGATAATAAAACAAACACGCTTTCGTAACTTCAAAACACAGTTATACACTGCAAGCTGCTACGGTGAACGCCACGCCGCCAATGTCTTTCCATCTCGGGAGTCGAATGCGGTTAATTCCAAGAAAGTGACGCGGGGGTCTTCTTGGAATTCTTCTCAACAAATATCGTACGGACTGTATATAACGTTAATAAGGAAAGCAGTTGTGTGAAAATTTATTATCTCTCTTACATTTATCCAAGGTATACATCAGATCACTTTTAAGGACAGCAATTGTTCATGCTAGATTTCAATATTTAATATACCGAGAATATACAGCGTGATTGAAATTTGAACGTGGATAAATTATGTGTTCAACAATTAAGTTCGATTTTGAGAAAAACTCAAATTTGTTTCACAGTTTTGGTAATCGGCTCTTTCCAATAACAGCACTTATCAATTAATTAGTTTTTCGTGTTACATTGCAGAGGATTGAATATACTGAAAATATGGATGGTGGTTTAGTTATAAATAAACAAACAACGAATGTGGATAGATTATTATCATTTATTTTTAAATTCAGATCATGTACTTAAAAAAATAATTTCAATTTTCATAATAATTAAAATTGTTTTCTATATAACTATAAAAATTCGTACGATTTTGTCTTTGAACATATCGAAAAAGTAAAATATGATTTATGCACACAATTTTAGTGAATAAGTTCAAATTATTCCAAAGCCTCTATGGCTTTCTTTCTAATGTATGTTTTTACACATTCTGTTGTATTTGGTAAGATCACTGATATAAGAATTTAGTTTGTAGCCCAGTCATTATAGACATGCAACAGCCTGTTTCGGGAAAAAAATATTATTAGAAGTTTATCTGCGGAATATTGTTCGGAAACCTGTTATAAACAAAATATAAAAAAATCAACTCGAGACTAGTTGGGAAATTTTGTTTAAACAATGGTCAAAGTTATGGAAAAACGTTTTTTAACTCATGTAAAAAAACTATTATTCATAGCTCTTGCGCATAAACAAATCATTGTAATTTAATCGGACTTGTCTCATTTTATAGGCTTATTTAATACCTACCTTTTTTGTATAAACTTTTTTTCTCTATGAATAATAGTTTTTTTATGCGAGTCAAAAAACCACTTTTCCATAACTTTGACCATTGTTTTAACAAAGTTTCCCATCTAGTCTCGAGTTGATTTTTTGATATTTTGTTTATAACACGTTTCTAAACAATATTCCGCAGAGAAACTTCCGATAGTATTTTTTTCCCCGAAAAAAAGCTATAATTACTGGCCTATTGGTTGGAATATTAGGAGAGATATGGCCAAAGAAACGAGCAATAAACGTAATGTGTTATAGGCTCTCTTTTAAGCATTTCTTTTGTTCTATTAGTGTCATAACCTTATACAGGGTGAGTCAGAAAGAATGGGTCAACAGTAAACTGGAGATACTAGACACCAAAATATTATGTTTGAACTCATCATGCATTATACGAATGTCGCTGGTTTAAGAAATACAGGGTGTTTAAGATTTAAATTTTATTTTGAAATTTCTCAATAATTGGGAAAGTTTTAATAGCATGACTCTGAAAATTGGTACTATTGGGTTTTTTGGTGTGAGAATTATGAATTTGAAGCTTATTTTGACGTTGCTCCTAGAGGGCGCTAGTTTCGCCATATTATTTAGGTAAATCAAAACATATTTTTTTTATCTGTTGACCTATGCTTCAGAAAAGTTAAAAATCTAAAAGAACGTTCAATTCTACATAAAAAGTGTACTTTTGTTTAGGTCACCTAACTTTATCGGTTTCTGAGTTATTTGCATTTAAAAGTTTCAATGTATTTTGTGGTGATTTTCTTTCAAGCGTCGATATTGCTATTTCTTTTCTAAGTAGGCTTGTGTCAAATTTTCATGTCAATAAATATTAGCGTATTTTGCATGCGTGTGATTTTATTATTCGTTCAAAATTGTTAGTTAGTGCTCAAAAAATGCCACGACATAATAATTTTTCAAACAGTGAGATGCGTGATATGATTTGTGTTTTTGCCCAGGCTAATTTTAATGGACATGCGGCGGCCCGAAGATATGAACACATGTACCCAAATAGATTGCAACCTAATTATAAACTATTTAGAAATCTTTACAACCGCTTAGGCGAATCTGGATCTTTTCGACCAAAAAGTAACCATGGTACTCCAAAATCGATCACAGTCGATGAAGAAGAGGAAATTTTAATTCGTGTTTCAGAAAACTCCGGTATGAGTACTCGTCGGTTAAGTGCGGCAACGGGGGTAAGCCAATCGTCCATTTGTAGAATTTTGAAAAAAGAAATGCTCCATCCATATCATTATACTCCGGTTCAGCAGTTATTGCCTCAAGATTTACCAGCTCGCCTACAATTTGCTCAGTTTGTACAAAATATGCAAATGGAAAACCCAGATTTCCTCAATAGGATTCTATTTACCGATGAGGCGACATTTACTAGACGGGGAGTTTTCAATTGGAAGAACAATCATTTGTGGGATTCCGAAAATCCGCATGCTGTAAAAGAAAAACATTTTCAGCATGAGTTTAAGGTGAATATTTGGTGTGGTTTAATTTCTGGTTTTTTCATAGGACCTTTTGAATTATCACCCAATCTAACTGGACCTCATTATTTAAACTTTCTTCAACATAATTTAAACGAGCTTCTAGATGATGTACCACTCGCTTTAAGAGAAAGTATGTGGTTTATGCACGACGGTGCGCCACCACATTTTGCCTTGCCGGTACGCCAGTATTTAAATGAACATTTTCCTCATCGGTGGATTGGCCGTGGGAGTGAATTTTGTTGGCCACCGAGAAGTCCAGACTTAAACCCTCTGGACTTCTCAGTATGGTCAAACTTGAAGGATGTGGTGTATCGGGAAGAAATTAATTCTGTTGAGGAGTTGCGGCAGAAAATACAAGTAGCCGCGAATGCATTTAAAAATAATAGGGACATTTTGTTTAATATTCAGAGACATTTAAGAGAGTGTATAGTAAAATGTATTGAGGTAGGTGGTGGACACATCCAGCATTTGATTTAAGGTTTGTTATTATTACTATTGTCAATAATTGAGAATAAAAAATCACCACAAAATACATACATTGAAACTTTTAAATGCAAATAACTTAGAAACCGATAAAGTTAGGCGACCTAAACAAGAGTATATTTTTTATGTAGAATTGGACGTTCTTTTAGATTTTTAACTTTTCTTAAGCATAGGTCAACAGATAAAAAAAATATGTTTTGATTTACCTAAATAATATGGCGGAACTAGCGCCCTCTAGGAGCAACGTCAAAATAAGCTTCAAATTCATAATTCTCACACCAAAAAACCCATTAGTACCAATTTTCAGAGTCATGCTATTAAAACTTTCCCAATTATTGAGAAATTTCAAAATAAAATTTAAACCTTAAACACCCTGTATTTCTTAAACCAGCGACATTCTTATAAGGCATGATGAGCTCAAACATAATATTTTGGTGTCTAGTATCTCCAGCTTATTGTTGACCCATTCTTTCTGACTCACCCTGTATTATTGTAACCCTGAGAAAACGATTAAACAAAATATATAAAATTGTTTTCTGATGACATGAAAAGAGAATTCCTATTGAAAAAAATAGTAAATAGCGTATTTCTGCAGACAGTTTTTTTTTATTATAAAAGTATTAAACTAATCCAAACAAATTAAATTAAAATAATTTTGAAGTCTGCGATACAGAAAATGTAGGACTTGTTTTAATTAATTTAATCAGATTTTTTAAAAATTATTTATTTTTATTAGCTTTTCAACCGAATAACTACCACATTCATGAACAAAGAAATTTCGTTGCTATTAGAAAATGCAAGCAATTTTTTTCTACTTAAATGTAATTTTATGTTCAATCTAATTTAAAATTAGCTATTACAGAAGCTTTAATTTTTTTTAGTTGTTTCCATGAATGTATTCAAATTATCATTAAATTCATAGAAAATAATAGTTAGCTAGTAAAACGATACTATTTTATTTTAGTTTTACAATATTTTTAAATACAAAAAAATGTTTCACATGAACTAAATTAATCAATGCAGATTTAGTTAGTGCAGTGCTCGTTGTAGTGTTTTAATCAATTTAAAATCAATGAAGAAATGTAACTGTGATATAGTCGTGAGTAAATCCCCAAGTTAACTTATGCGAACAAAAAAAGGATTTTTGTTCATTTTCCGATATTATCTCTAAAGATAAGAAAGCTGCGGTCGAATTTTTATGAATGGAAATTTTCGCGTGACAACCTTGTATATTGTAATTGATAGATACCTACACAATAATTAATCTCATTTATCTATTTTCCTAAAACGCAAATTAAATATTATTTAAGCACCGTGAATTCATCGATTAGATATTTAAATTACTTTCACTTTCAGATTGGGCAATGAAAAGTACAAAAGTCGGGTAGTCTGGAGGTCATTAAATCCCAGATGGTTGGAGCAACTAGACCTACATTTGTACGATGACGGCGATCAACAACTGGAAATTACAGTTTGGGACAAGGATCGATCGAGG
Organism: Anoplophora glabripennis; assembly: GCF_000390285.2. Taxonomy (NCBI): domain Eukaryota; kingdom Metazoa; phylum Arthropoda; class Insecta; order Coleoptera; family Cerambycidae; genus Anoplophora; species Anoplophora glabripennis. Next base: position 359,296 of record NW_019416210.1, on the reverse strand, counting down.
GACGACTTCATGGGAAGGTATTTTCAAGGGGTGTTACCCAATTTTTTAACTACATCACGAAATGGAAATGGGTTAAAAAATATAGGACCCGTATGTCTTATTTTTTTCATTCGAACCTCATTTAAGGCCTATAAAAGACTCAAATATACTTTGTAACGTCATCAAGTGAAAATTTCAAATCTGGCGCCAAATTTTTAGAATATTTTAGTCTACTGCAGGGGCAACATGCGCGCGTCAGCATAACTGCTTCAATTCACAATGTTGTAATTCCGTCAATGTTGCCAGACTGATCTATTAAACTGACAGACATAAACACAAACAAGTTTATATATAAAAAAACATTTTAAAAAAACGAGCTTTTAGTGCCTCCATGCATCATTCAAACTAAATGTGTATGCAAAATTTCATCGCAATCGGTTGGAGATAACTGTTTTAAAATTCAGTTGCAAGATTTGACCCATACTAAAAAGCTTGTAATAACTATAATCTGTTACAATCAATATAAGTTTAAGAAGATATAAAATTTAAGAATGTAGCAAAAACATGCAAATAAACAATGAAATCGAAGTCGGTTGAATCTGTATTATAGACCAAGTACATTTTTTCTGGATTACCTTCAGTATAACTCACATAATAAAAGTGTAGATCGCTAGATCTGGGCGAGGTCTGGAACATTTTCAAAATTGCAAAAATGTTTAAAAATTTTTTAAAAATACCAATTTTAGCTGAGTTTTTACTTATATCTTGGCACCTATGCATTTTGGAAGAATATTGAAAAGGAAAAAAAGATTTAGAATTGAATTTTGCATATTATACTGCAACTTAAATTTAATTTAATTAAAATAATTGATGACATAAAACGCAAAATAATCAAGTTTTTTGGATAATTTTTTTGAAATATTTTAATTGCTCCGAGGGCATTCTAATTTTGGTAAAAAAAAACTATAGAGTATAATAAAAGAACACACCAAATTTCATTAAAATCGGTTCAATAATTTTCGTAAAATAATTTAAAAATTTTCGAATTTTCAAAATGTTGCACAACCTCAAATATATCATCTAGAACTTGAAAATTTTTTCATATAGAAAAGACCGCTCAACCTTTCAAATGGTTTTTGAAAATTTGAAATAGGTTGATTAGGACGTCCTCAGTAAATTTTTAAAGTTAATATATTTTTTTTATTTTTAAATAATTAGATTACATTTATCAATTCGCATTTTAGTTTTTTTTTTTAATTATAATTTTAAAGTACCTACGTTAAATTCCGTTTATTGGTTCTCGAGATATAAGCGGTCAAACTTTATCGGCATTTACCGTTATTTTACAAACAATTTAGCAATAATCTTTGATCCAGTGGCTTCGTTTTTCCGAGTTCTAAGCTGAAAAAAAATTTCATATCCATAAGTTATCGGCAACATAGATAAATCAGGGGAAAAGCTGTCGCTCGCACGCGCGAAAAGTGACTCAAAACACGAAAATTGCGGGGAGGGCGCTTTCGCTCCGAGACTGAATTCGCAGGTCCAAAATGCTAAAGTGTGAAAATATTGCATTATCTCTGCTTCTAATGGACCAATCTCGATTTTTTTTAATCCGGTGTCTCGCGAGCCAAGAAATTCGAATATCGTAATGCCAATTGTCTAATTTGCACATATTTTGTTATAAACAAAAAATTTACCGTATGCTATTGCATTTTTTCAATGAAAAAATTTATTTACGTATATATTTCAACACTCGGAATATGAATGTATTTAGCTATAATTTTTATAATTATTTAAATAATTTTTGTTTAAATAAATTAAAAAAAATATTTTATTTGGAAATGAATTTTTTTGTTAAATACAGATAAAATTAAGAGAAAATAGTACTTTAAAATTACAATTCTTGAAAGAAACTAAATTGCAAATTGATAACTGTAATCTAATTGTTTAAAAATTAAAAAAAGTGTTAACTTTAAAAATTTACTGTGGCCGCCCTAATTAACCGATTTCAATTTTTCAAAAGACATTTGAAAGATTGAGCGGTCTTTTCTATGTGAAATAATTTTCAAGTATCTAGATGCTTTCTTTGAGGATGTGCAACATTTGGAAATTTGGAAAAAATTTTTAAGTTTTTTTCAAAAAATTATTTTGCGAAAACTATCGAACCGATTTTAATGAAATTTGGTGTGTAGTTTTATTATACTCTAAAGTTTTTTTTACCAAAATTAGAATACCCTCGGAGCAATTAAAATATTTTAAAAAATTATCCAAGAAACTTGATTATTTTACATTTTTTCATCAGTTATTGCTATTTTTCAACATCGGTAATAAATTTAAACATTTTTAACTTGCAGAATATGCAAAATTCAATTCTAAAACTTTTTTTCCTCTTCAATATTCTTCCAAAATGCATATGTTCCAAGATATAAGTAAAAAACTAGGATAAAATAGGTATTTTTTAAAATTGTTTAAACATTTTTGCAATTTTGGAAAATGTTCCGGACCTCGCCCAGATTTAGGAATCTACACATTTATTATGTGGCTCAGTAAACATGATTTTAGACCATGCAAATCGCTGTATTGGGTCTGAAGGGAACTACCTACCTATTTTTGCCAAAAAAAATTTTTGTTCTTATTTTTAAAAAGTCCTGTGTACTTTGGAAAATATTTTTATTAAAATCAACAACACGAGTAAGTATATTAATTTTCAAAGCAAAAACGACTACGTATATTTTGAATATCTAAACATTTCCAATTTGCCTAATGTAGAAGATGTAAGAGTTTGAAGTAACGGCATGAACAGCGCAATGCCTGAGGGTGAAAATGACATGATAGATATAATAAATTTCGCACCCCTCTACATTGACTTACCACCTAAATTTTCATGTATAACTCAATGAAGAGAGATGTTACAGTAAATCTACATTATTAATATCATTTAGCTATAGATGTTACCTTCACAGCTTAATCCTCATTTTTTTTGTGTTACACTTTGTTTTCCCTCATGTAACCAGCAAACGCATACTTGTCAGTGGTAAATAAAGTAATTTGTGCAGTTAATATCTAATATCTCAACGTCTTCGGCTCAAAAAATTTAAGAAACGGTTGTCTAAATTTTGGTCCAATTTTTTTTTAATATTTTCAAAACTACAAAGATATCTTAAGTAAATTCACATGTAATTCTGCTTTATGCTTCATATAATCTGATTTACTAATATATGCATAAAACATGTACAAATATTAAGGAGTGTTTTCATTAAAAATGTTTGTAATCGATAAAATATTTGTTATCTAATCATATCAAACAAAACATATTCATCTCATAATAGCTAACGATTATTTTACTACGAAAAAAATACAGATTTAAATACTGAGATTGCAGTTGGTTTTGGAAAACCCATTCTCCAAAAATCGTATATTTTTAAAGAATTGTGATAAGTAAATATAAATCTGGAATTTTATCATTATTATTAATCAAATAATTCTTTGCTATTTATTTCCAAAACTATAATTCGTTTAATTTAATTGTATTTTATAATTTTTTTTAGTTTTAATCTATAATTTCTATAGTAATTTTTATGATATTTGCAATTATATTTTAATACATTAGTTTCAATTTTCTTTTGCATTATTTAAGTACACAAGATAATTAACAACAAAATTTGTATAATTCAGAATAGTAAAAAATTATTAAACAAAGTAAGCTACAGCCCATTCGATATCCAAACTAAAGTATAATGAATCTTTCTGGTGAATTTCAAAAATATCGATTTTGAATAGAGTAGTATAGACAAACAAGACAACGTTGTAATTTGGCTTTGCTGAAGTGTCAGAAATTTGATATTAAATGCTATTTGCAATTAAAATATAGAAAAGATTTAAGTTTATTTATTAATAAATATTGAACAATTTTGTCTATCTAGTGAAATATTGGCAATACCTACTATCTCCAATTTTATTTTTCAACAATTCTACATTATTTTCGAAATTATAAATTAAAATTCATAATAGTCAAATCGGGATTCCAGTTTCTCTATTGTTAAAGGTATGATGTACCCAATTACGAGTCACAGGTGTTGAAAGGGATGGGCAACATTATATTAAAAATAAATTTGTGTCCTTCCACCTAATAATCTTGTGAAAAAATATTTTTAACATCAAGGTGCCCTTGGCCATTTTTCTTGGAATTGTGTGCTGTTGAAACTTGTTGCTATTTTTTAGCTGTAAGTAACTTTTTAATATAAAAATAAAGCCATTTCGCTCTATAATTGTTTCACATCTTTTTGTTTTTTTGAACACCTTGTACATCAAAATTTTATTTTCTCTATTTATTCGATTATTTCGACAAGCAAAACTTTTTATGAAGAACGACTTCTCTCAAAAAAATCTTTAGAGTTAAATGAAAAATCCGCATTATGTGGTTATCTGTGGTATAGACAACAAATTTCCGGTCCTGAATGTTCAACGGCGTTTAGAATCCAGTACGTCGTAGAGGATGTGAATAATTAAAGTAATTCCGTGTTTATTATTCTTGTTACGAATTATAAAGGGAAAATACTCATTTTCCAGTTATTAAGCTGTCTGCGAAAGAAGTGATAATAGCAAAAATGTTTAAATTAAGCATGCTTTAATACTCCATTTATATTCTTTCTGAGATTACGAAAATGTGATAGATACATTATTCATTCGAAAATGAACATAAGAATAAAGGTGAATTTGTACCGTAACAATCACGGTTGATGAAAATCTGACTTTATGGAATTTAACATATCAATCGGGGGATCAGGCCCCCTGTCGAGTTTTCGGCACTCCTGGGCCAGGAAAGATCCCTCATGTTTTAGTTTTGATATTTAATAATATGTAGCTTACGTTAATAACTTGCAACTGTTCAAAATTACAAAAATTTTGTTGCCTTTTTAATTATTTTGTATACTTAAATGATGCAAAAGGAAATAGAAAGTTACAGATTTATCCACTTATACAAAAAATAAACTAAATATGTAAATTTCGGGATCAAAGACTGTGGAGCGATAGAAATTGTGAATTTAAATATAAAAAATTTCGTATGCTCCAAAATCCGATGTGAAATATTTGTATAGTTTTAGAAAATTATATTTGTTATACAGGGTGATTCATTAAGAACGGAAAAACTGCAATCTGGAGATACTCTAGACGAAAATATGACGATTGGGTCAAACGTGCCTTAAACAATATTGACAGTATAAGAGATATGTATTATAGAAAATTATTTTCAAATTTCTAATAATTTTGAAAGCTGTTGCAGTACCATCTTAAAACTTTTCAGTTTTACTATTTTTGGAATAGGTAATAATTGCCCACTAATATTGGCGTAGCCAATAGAGGAGACTAGTTAGACTCTGCGGCTTAGGTGAATAAGTGAAATGTTTTTCCCCCACACAATTGTTGTAAAAACAAGTGGTAACTGGTAAGTCCGAAAGAGAATTACTTTTTATCTTAAAAATGAACTTTTTTTAATTTCGATATTAGAGCCGGTTTTTCTAGCTGCCAAATAAATGTATATTGTCAATTAAATATACAGTGTGTATCAGCCAATTGGAATAAATTCAATAATAAATAAATGGGGGCGTGTTCGAAAAAACGCTTGGACACGTCGATTGGTATTTTTAGTTGAGCATTTTTTTCAACAAAAACTTTGTATACAGGGTGTGTCATGTAACAGTGGTCAACACAACCTTTCTTATTTTAAATGCAACGCCCTGTATATTATTCAATTTTTGGATTCTTTAGAAAATTCTAGACATATTTCAAGTACAATGTCCTATACCTATCTTCAACTGTTTCAGAAATATTAAGTGTTTTCAGATTTATTGCGAAAATTAACATTAAAAAACGAAAATTATTTGATTACAGAAATTCACTACAACACACTCACAAATTAATAAGTAATACTGTTTATTTATTGATAATGTAAAAAAGCAAAAAAAAAACATTAATGTCAATGTAGATGTTCAAAATTCTCACCGTGAACGTCTTGGCAACATCCTAATCTTAAATAGAAATTTCTTCTAACGCTACTCAACATCTCAGACGGGACCGATCGCAAGAGTTATTCGTCTTCTTAAATCAGCGAGGTCGAGGAGTTTAGTTTTGTATACTTTTGACATATGCTTATAAGTAAGTCTAATGGTGTCAGATCAGGGGATCGTGCTGGCCATTCCATCATCTGTGGAATTGTTATTTTGTGCATTTTTGTTAAATGAACCATTTTTCTGATATCCAGTTGACAACTACTGTCATGCGGGCAGACAACATGTTGCTAAGTCCAGGCGTTTTAAGCAAAAGTAAACAAAACTATTTATAGTTATTTTTTATTTCATATCAGTAAAAAGGAACTCTCAAATGGTTTTTGCTTACTTTCTCATTATCAAGAGCTAAATGGGAAATAACTATTGAGTGTGTTGTAGTGAATTTCTGTAATCAAATAATTTTCCTATTTTAATGTTAATTTTTGCAATAAATCTGATAACACTTAATATTTCGAATACAGTTGAAGATAGGTATAGGACATTGTACATGAAATATATCTAGAATTTTCTGAAGAATCCTAAAATTGAATAATATACAGGGTGTTGTATTTAAAATAAGAAAGTTGGTATTGACCAGTGTTACATGACACAGCCGGTATAAAAAATTTTATTGAAAAAAATGCGCAACTAAAAATACCAATCGACGTGTCCGAGCGTTTTTTCAAACACGCCTCCATTTATTTGTTATTGAATTCATTCCATTTGGCTGACAAATACTGTATCTGTCACTAGGATGTGTAAAAATAAGTTCATCATAAAACGAATGCAAATGTATTTCTGCGAATTTGCAATAATAGTGTGCGTATGAAATTTTATTGTCCATATAAAAACAAAGTATTACAAAAAAATTCAGTTAAGTTTTATTCTTGTTTTCTTGTATTATCCTGCGTCATAAATTACGTCAAATGTAGTACAAGCTTCATTTTACATTTAGTTTTATAACTAATATTTAAAAGTTATTTATTGTTAACTGCAAGTTGTAACAAAAATAATAATAAACTCGATAGTTTATGGAATAATTCTTTATTTTGAAGTTCAAGGAATGCTATGACATGTAACCCCACTAATTGGTGTCCGTCAACTTTTTTGTCATAAAAACTGGAAATTTCGTTTTAAAACGACCCATCCTTCTATTCTATTATTTTCTAATCCTTAAAATAGAAGGTGTGCGTAAAGCAATAAAACTTGTTAGTCATTTATCTAAAGGTAAAAATCTGCTGGATTCGCATATAAATACGTCAAGTGGTGGTTCAGATCAGATACGAAGAGTAACTGCCCAGAAATTCGGGGCCATTGGAAATTCGGGAAATTCGATCACTACTTTTAATTCCTAGTAGAATTTCTGAGAGAACAAGTACTCTGTTATGTACTTCTATTTTTAAAATAAACCACTCTCGACTTTTTTATTTATATTATTATCAAGCACTTTAATTGAATTTAAAATAGAAATGCGATTTTAACTGAAATGTATTACAGATAAAACTAAAAAAATCATTTAACTACGAAATTTCGAAATTCATGCGAACAAAATATTTTTGGGGTACCCCAAAACGCATAATTTCTGCGCCAATGATAATTTATTATAAAAAAAGATAACCCAGTCGGAGATTGTGGAGGGGGCCCAATTTAAATTTTACCGGGTGGATCTATTTAGAAACTTTTAGAAACTCATAGTCCAGTGCTTAAGCCTTCAAAAATGTAAAAAGTGAAAAAAAATTATAGTAGGATGAAACCCATTGGGAAATTGGAAATTTTCTCAGAAAATGCAAAGAAACGAAAAAAACTAGAATCCGAAAATTTTTTCTAATCATTATGTACAATTTTGAGCTATTTATTAAAATTTACACTTTAATTACCCGAGAAACGTAAGATTCCATGTCACTTTGATAAACAATAAAATTACAAGTCGAAATATACTATTATAATTAACAACCAAATAAGTAATAAAGTTAATATTTAATAAGACATCTACAATATTTTGAGAAAGTTGTAGAATCGTTTCTTTGCATTTCCTGAGAAAACTTACCATAATAATGTATAGTTTTTTTTACACCATCAGAAAATAGAGATTTCAACGAAGAAAAAGCCCACCGACGTTTTCAAAAAAGCAGATATTTTGACGTGAGAATTTTCGATTGAAAATTAGGGTGCTTTTTCGATATTAAGTAAAAATAAGGTGAAAAAATAAATATTTCAAATCAAAAAAATTACAGCGTGTTTGGGACATAAATAGGTAAGTTTTCACCAAATTTCGTGAAAAAAAAAATTGTAAAAGATAAAAATAAAAAAACAAAAACTTGGTTATTTGAATTTTTCACATAAATTTTGAGGTTATGTGAAAAAAGTGTAAATACAAAAGTTGTAGATCTTTTTATTACCTACAACTTTGCTATTTAACTGTTTTCCATAAGACTTGTAGTTTTTCCGGAAATCAAGGGAAACCGTTTTTTACCTCTAAAAACTCACCCTCTTCCCCTTCCCGACCTCAAATCGCCCGTAAATTATTTTTCCTTTAATTTCTGTTATATTCTCTTTCTTTTCCAATGGATTTCATCCTACTATAATTCTTTTTTGTTTCAAAAATTATCGACCCTGGTCTATCAGCCATATAATTCAGTTCATAATTAATCTATTTCAGATGTGTTATTAACCTAACGGCATTAGAAAGAGAAAAAACGCATAACATATGGCAAGAACTGGAAGAAGGAGCTGGTTCTCTGCATCTTCTACTAACTATTAGTGGAACCACCGCTTCCGAAACTATATCCGATTTAACAACTTACGAGGAAAATGCTAGAGAGAAGCAAGCCGTCGAAGATCGATATGTATGTATAAATTATTAGTTTCAGAGTTAACTAAAATAACGTACAGAGAAAGTGGTAGTTTTTGACAACAAAACATCTAGAAGTGTAGGAATTATACTTAAACTGCTTTTGTGAGTATCATTTATATTTCTCATATGTTTTCCCCAAAACAAAAACAATACATTTTTGTCTACAATAAAAAACAAACACGTTTAGATTATGACTTCATGGTTTCTGTGTCAATTTTATCAAATAGTGTAAGATACTTCGAAAATACACATTCAAATTTTCTCCATCTAAACTGTAAATAGCTAAATCAAATTGAAATAAGAAAAATTGTTTGAAACAAAAGTACTCTCTTTCTTTCTATTAGTTTCTTTGTGTTGGATAGAAGAGTTGAAAGTAATAAAACTTTAAGCATTACCAATTTTTTTGTAGAAGCTCTATTTTTAGCCAAGAATAATGGTTGGAAAACTTTTCTTACCCAATAATGTCGCTAAAATAAATTGAACAGTTCAATGAATATTTACAGACAGCAACTCAAAAGCTGATATTGATTTTTAATAGCAATTTGTCAGATGTCTGGTCCTTATAAAAACTTTCATTTGCAGTTGAACTTTTGTCCTAGATTTTAAATTCGTGATTAATATCCCTTTTTAAACTGCAATTAACATAAGATGATAAATAGCCGAACTTGTCTGGCCCGCATCATTTATAATATATAAATAGTAAATTTTGCGTGAAAAAGTATAAAACGGTACTTTGATCCTTTATACCCTCATTATGTAAAAACATTTTGGAAGAAAAAGTAATTTGGAGGAGAATGGATTGCTCGATGAGTTGTGTGAAAGTATTAAAATTGAAAGTTCCGTACAAAAACCGTTTAAGTATACAAGAGAAGGCGCGAGAAACGAAGTTCTTCACTTTTTGCAATTAAGTCTTTCCTAGAATCCCCACCCATTTCTTGAAGTCTGTATACCTACTGGCATTGACTAAACACGTACAAGACTTAGCAAACATTTAGTAGAAATTTATATATTTATTTACTTCTATATTTCAACTTTAATGGGCTATAAGTCGTTAGGGGTGCATTTTGGTACTTAAATAAATTAGGCCCAAACAGTCCTTGACTTTTTTCAGAATCACCCTGTATGTAGTACACTAACCTGTAACGAGTAATCACTTTGTATTTACGCAGATATGGCATCGAACATTCCACAATATAAAAGATGTCGGCCACCTGACAGTCAAAGTGTTCAAAGCCAGCGGATTAGCCGCTGCAGATCTAGGCGGAAAAAGCGACCCTTTCTGCGTTGTCGAACTTGGAAATTCTCGACTTCAAACTCAGACGGAATACAAAACTTTGGCACCCTCATGGAACAAGATCTTCACCTTCAACGTGAAAGACATCAACAACATCTTGGAGATCACGGTGTTCGATGAGGACCGAGACCATAAAGTAGAGTTTTTAGGTGCGTAGAACTAACATATGCCTCTAATCAGTTTTTATTTGAACTTGAAAATTATGCTTATCTTCAGGAAAAGTTGCTATACCGTTACTACGAATAAGGAACGGAGAAAAGAGATGGTATGCTTTGAAGGACAAAAAATTAAGGAGCAGGGCCAAAGGTAGCAATCCTCAGATCCTTCTAGAAATGACGATAATATGGAACCCCATCCGAGCTTGTATAAGGACTTTAAATCCGAAAGAAGAGAAGTATATGCAAACCGAAGTTAAATTTAAGAGACAAGTTTTTGTTAAGAACGTTTTGAGACTGAAAGCTTTTATTATATACTTTTACGAAATTGGGAAACTCCTTCAGTAAGTAGTTGTACGTTTATGGCTCCTTATTTATTACTTATTGTACATACAAACAATGCAAACATGTTACACTCAGATAATTATTCCTTTATGAGCATACAGAAAAATGTATACAAAAAATGAACACATAAGTAAAGAAGAATTAGAGAGAAAATAAGAAAAAAATTACAAATTAAATAATAATAAAGATAAAAACATCTAAACAGCCACAAAAAATAGGTACCTAAAAATAATTTAGACTTCAGATAACTGAAATATTTTTTTCAAGGCCTTATCTAAGGAATATATTGAGACAAAAAATATCTTTAACGCCAGTTACTTACGTTGTACTTGTTTAGTGTTAATTAGAAATCTTTGACTTGCTTTTATTGTCCTCAGGATTGTTTTTTATGAGATAAACCCGCTATGAATTTTATAGCGGCGGTGTCGTTATGTATACAGAGTGTCTCATAGTGACGGCCCATTAGAATTAATGGGGGTCATATTGAACACTTATGACTTTTTTAAGTCATTTTTTTAATATCTTAGTGCATTATTATTATCAACATACATAATTAAAATTGTGTATTACTATGTATGAAGTTGATTTTTTAGAATTCTTCTTAACTTTATTCTGCTCATTGGTGGAAAATTGGGATATGTCTCATTAAAAACTGTAAATGTTCTGCTTAGAATCCCATTACAACATCTGTTAATAAATAATAATAAATAACTGTTGACAGACAAACATGAAGGTTTGAAGTTAACTAAACTCGGCATTAAATTTCTTGCACCCTGTATGCAATTAAGCCACTTTGAAAATATGGATGGGAAGCTTAGGGGTCTATCTCCCCTATAAATATTGTTGCTTTATCTTTATTACTACAAAATTTACATGGTTTGAAGCTAGTCACTGTTTCTCTCCATTTTTTTTTTTTGAAAAAAATTAAATATCTCGAAAACGGTTAATTTTAATAATAGGGAAACTCCATAGAAGTCCACCACAATCCAAAATTGCAATAATATATAGGGTGTTCCATTTAAAATAAGCAAGTTGATGGTGACTTCCGATATAACTGGAAGTGGTTCGTGGACGCCATTATTTTAGTTGAGAAGGGCATGCCCGAAAACCCGGTATCCCAAATTTTCAAAATTCAAATCGAAGTAGTCTCTGAAATAATTGTAATGGGTCGTCACCGTGAGACACCCTGTATATCTAGGTCTGTACAACACAATAGTGGGAGTGAGGATGGAGTGTGAGCCTGTACGTTCACGTCCTTGGCTCCGCTGAGCCGCTGAGCGTGCATTTAGGCCTCCGCAATCATAGATAAAATTCCGCAATAGTGGGAGTTGGGTGGGAGTTCCCGCTTACGTATCCGATAACGTCATTGTGGAGTGGGGTAGAAGGCGGGACCTCGGGTATGTCCCCCACACCGCTGCGCGCGACTCGTCATATGCTCAGAAGGATGGTGGGTGTGGTCTTTATTCATTGCGGTATCGCGAGTGTCGTTGCCGCAGATCTGCGCAGTTGTATATCACGCATTCTCCTCTCACACCGTTGCTTGTTGTTTAAATGAAGTAACTAGTATTTACGAATTTGAAAGCGTTGTTCACGATTCATATAATTTGGATGTTGTCCGATTTCCAATGATCCCCGTCTTACCAGGTTGTAAAAATCTGACCTTCTCACAAGTATCTCATATGTTCTTCATTTTACGTATATTGAGCGATGGCTAATTTTTCTAGCTGGTTGAGCCTTAAGACCGTTTCATTTTTCTTCCTTCTAATAACCGATCTACATGAACGGGTCTGCCCTTACAGAGACTAACCCGAAGACAACAAATGCAGGTCAAAAATTCCTAGCTAAGGGTAAGGAAGAGCATCGTACTTAAAAATGGGACGTGGAAGAATTAAAACCACTAGAAAAAATATCAATAGAGGTGTTATAAAAAATCTTATTAACGTAAAATACATAAATAAAAACGAAATAAAGTCGGATTCTTCAACAGCTGGAAATCGATAGAAAATATTTTATATAAACTGTCAGCCATTAAAAAAATAAATACATATAGCAAATATTGGTTAGACAAAAAAACAATTCATATTAATCTATACATTTTGTCAAAACTTTTGACATTGTCTTCAAAATTTCATATTTTTTACGTTTTTTTTTATTGAAATATTATTTTGTTCTATTACTATTCATTCATTTCATTTACAAGAAGCCCAATTGATAAAGTTATCCTTAAAATGCGAAAATAGTTGTTACGTATCTATAGTGGCTCATTTAGGTGGTCTTTCTCAGAGGTGATGTTAGAACAAGAATAAGATATAATACGTTACTATTATTTAATGATTTCAATATATTAAGTTTTGTTTTACAGAAACTGCTTTGAGTGGGAATCGAAACTACAGAGTTTTGGCGCACTGGTGGTGTGGCTGATCCTTTGCTACTACTTCGAACCCTGGATGATGCCAGTGGCGGGTTTATTATTTTTTTTAAAGCAATATATTATCAGAACCTTAGCGGGACCCACCCCTGTGCCTTGGGACGAGACAGCAGAATCAGATTTAGACGACGACGACGAAGAAGAAAAAGAGAAGGAGGAAAAGAAAAGCTTGAAAGAAAGGTTGCAGGCTATACAGGAAGTCACACAAGGGGTTCAAAACGCGATAGGAAAAATTGCGTCTCTCTTAGAAAGCATAAAGAAGTAAGTGAATAAATATGCTCTTTTTTTAGTTTTTCTTTTAATACGATATAAGTAACTTAAATTAAAACACATTTTTGAAAATAAAAAATTTACCTAGATAAATCCGGTGTGTCCCGCAAGGAAGTGCGCATATTTTAAGAGGGCATTCCTTTGGTAAAAATAAGCAAAAAGATTTTTTTTTTTTAATTTTGGTCCGTAATCGCACCATTTTCGAGATAGGCACCTTAATTTTTTTTTACACATTTAGTACTTACAAAACCATGCCAGTAATTCTACATTTCAATTTTCAGTGAAGTAGATATGGGGGGCTAGCCCTTTTCTTGAAGCATAATTTCTACGCCCATGGCTTCCTTGTAAATATTTACTTTGTTAAAGCGTAAAATTTATATGAAAATAATAATAATTTTGAAATTGTTCATATTTTCTTAGATTTTGGTGTAAATTGCACAATAATAAAACTATTTTTTTACAACAGAAACTAGTTTTTCCAAAAAAAAGACTTAAGTAGTAGGGTTAACACATAGAGAAACCAAATCTAAACAAAGCCGATAGGAAAAATTGTAACAAACAAACGACAACGACTCAATTGTATGTAAACGTAATTTAATATTGTTATATCAAAAATAAGTAAAAAATTATGTTTAAATGAGTTGCAAATTAAATTGGAAATAATAAATTTAATTGGGAAAAACTTCAGTTTCCTTAAGAAAAATAGTACAGTTATGTTTAGTCTGATTGTAGATACTTCGAAAACCAACACTAACACAAAGTTTTGTAAAAAGTGAAAAACTTGCTTAAGTTTTTGAGTTCTGTCAGGTTAAAAGGAAAACCCTCAACTTGTAACCCTGTAACAAACAAATATTTGTATCAATTTCAGCACCTTCAACTTCACCGTTCCGTATTTATCTTGGATAGCGATCATTCTCTTAATATTAGCTGCAATAGTCTTGTATATCCTACCAATTCGTTACCTACTTATGCTCTGGGGTACCAACAAGTTCTTCAGGAGAATACTTCGTCCTCATGCCGTCGTTAATAACGAATTATTCGATCTTTTGTCTAGGATACCAGATGACGAGATGTTGGTAAGTAGAAAAATATTTGTATTTCCTTCATTGGTGCTCATGTAACTAATAATGGAAATCTGCTGGTGTCGCCGTGGTATTTGTGTTAACACAAGGGTTGCAACCAAGGATATCGTGTTGTGTTAACTTGGGTTTGGACATATTCTGGTAGGTACAGACTCCAGGAAGAATGGAATAAAGGACAATTTCAGGTTAAGAATCATAAAGTATGGTATTTCTGTGGTAATGTCTTTTTTAAATGTTACCAATGCCAAAGACCATGTTTTCAATTTTATCAAAAATAAAAGATAATTCACGACTTCTCTTACAAGTATAGATTGTAAATGTAATATGGATTTGAATTGGTTGTTATTATGGAGATTAAAAACTTAATTTAATGAATTTTAATTTTTTTCTATATAATCAAAATTTGCAATGATTAGTTTGAAGTAGTTACCTAGAAACACTAGTAGTTCATTTGTACCATATCTGTAAACTGCATGTCCAATTGTTTTTTATTAACATTTTTCTTTTTTAATAAAAACTAAAACTAGGTTTTGCACATCAAACCAATATTAAAAAATTTGGCTGCACCTTGGTAATTTTTAAGTATGGATAAAACAAACATATGGAGTGATTTACATAGTGATTCAGTCATAATGTCATTAATTTTAGGGGAAGATGGGGAAAATGAGTAGAATATGAATAAGTGATAAACAAATTTTAAAATTCATATTTTCGCCGAAATATCAAATCATTATTTAAACCCCTTTTCCAACCGCTCATGACCGCTGGCGGCACTGTTACATTCACGGCTCCCAAGACAACTCGATGTCAGCGTGAAGCGACGTTGCCAAATTTAAACATTTTTCTAGTAACAATAATAATAATCTAGGTATAAATAAACCGTTGATTGACTATTTTATAAACTCATGTTTTTTCTTGCTCACTTCAGCCAATAATAATTTAAAATGTCAAAATATGTAGGTAATATAAATTATTTTTTAAAAGTATGCAATTAAGATATTAAATTGCCATTGTTGCCCAGCAGGACCTCGAGGAACTATGAGCATGCCTTGCCAAAAAACACTTTTCTCGTAATATTCTCCAGACCATGCTTTGGGATGTCCCCATCCGCCTTGTCGAAATATTAGGTTGCTCCTCAACTAAATTTAAAACAGCATCCAGTCATTTGGCGGATGCCCTGCAAATTCTAGTCGCGGTATCAAAGACCCGGTATCGCGAAGACGTTAAAGAACTCGCACGAAGGTCCGCGGACTCGGAAAATGTTGTCTATGAGGGAAACGCCTTCGATATTCTGCTACAGCATTTCATTTCGTAAACATTCCCCATATAAAACCATCATTTCCGCATATTCAAAATTCGCAAAATTAACCATTACGACTGACACGCGAAACAATCCGAAATAAACTGAGCATTTTGCATACTTTCTTTGTATCTCCTTCCCATATTTATGACGTGATCTCCAAATTTGCGGGAAAACAATGCGCAAGATGCGATTAACAGTAGTAGATTTAAATAGTTTATTATTATTTATGTGGTTCTGGCGCTGTTTCGCTTCAATGTTTGAACGCTTTGTGTTCCGTTAGCGCGTCCCGGTCAGAAAATGTGAGAGCGTCGAATTAGCGGGAGTAAAAGGGTAATTTGCTTATCTTTTAAAAGATCGAGAACAAAATTTTTTGATTTTCTGTCTTCCGAGTATGTGGTTAAAATTAATGATATTGTGACTTAATCACTCTGTATAAAATTTACAAACTTTGTGGTCTGATTCATCAAGCCAAAAGAACTTCATCACTAATTTAAAATTATACAGTCCGTTCGATATTTGGTGAGATAGAATTCCAAGAAAATCACTGCGTCACTTTCTTGGTATTAACCGCATTCGACACCCGGAGTAGAAAGACATTTGCGGAAAATTTCAGGGCACGCTCCCGCCGCGGTAAATATTTGCAGTAGTTCCGATAACAGAACTTTATTGGCTTATTCTTTTCTAGGAAATCTGTCTCAACAAACATTGTATGAACTGTATGCTGATTGGTAATTTGTTATTTTATATCTTTAATGACCCAAAGAATGGGGCAGTTTATAAATATCACAATAAATAATGAGTATTTATGTTAAATTTTCATTTTTTTCTTAATTTCTTCGCTTGACATGCGCAAACCAAAAAGAGTTCCAGGTAGAAAATAACCCACGCATAGCCCTCACTCCGCTACTTTGCCACTGCGCCAGAGCTCAAATGAAATTGGTTTGCCTTTACTCTGAAGATTCACCTTGTATAAAAAAAATATTGGACTTTTTATCTTTAACGGAACGAAGTTCTTTTGGCTATAAAAGTCAGTCCACAAATTTGTATATTCTGGATGTAAGTCACCCCATTCAATGAAGGAAAGGTGGAAGGGCAGTACCAAAAAACCAATAATGGTTAATAAAAGTGACACCTGCAGACGTACATTAAGTTATTGGGCGCCGGCTTGTCCACGGACCTGGGCCGCCTCACAGTGATTCGGTGGTACTTGCAGTTGGATTACAAAGACCTCAAGCTGCTGATGAACAACGAGCCCGACAGGCGGAGGGATCCGAAGAAGAAACACAAGACGTCCTAGTGGAACGGAAAATTTTTGTTGGGCGTCCGGGACAAGTGGAAGGTACGCTTCGACAAAATTAGCGAAAAGTCTGACTGATTAGCATTTTTACATCCTCGACGTTCGCCAGGTTGAGCAGGGGAGGTTTTTTGAAAAGTTTTTGTATTATTCTATTATTCCAGATTATTTTATTTTGTATTATTAGATATAGAATTAAATATGTTGAAAAAACTACCTATTCTACATTCTCATTTCGGATCATAACACTTGTTCTCTTTCCATGCCGGCATATACCGGACGTTGAGGAGATTTGATCCTTTCTGGAACAAATCTACATAAAATTTCACCGATGTGTGAATAGGTTCTAGTTGAAAGTTAAGTCTGTGGAATCAGTTACGAAGACCTTTGAATTTTATCCGACGATTCTAATTCGATGATTACCAGTTATCTACTCTAGTACCAAAGAATGAGGCGAATGTGATTCCATGGACGTATCATTTTAGAAGGTTCCTGAAATTGTTAAATCTAGAACAAATAAATTTTGATAAAAATTTTGATTTTTCTTAAACATTTTCGCTCATCTTGGTACTTACAGATATCTAATAGATAGGTAAGTACTTTTTTTATTTATAAACTGTATATTCAACAATTCTGACTTGGTAAGAAGTTTTTGAATTTGAATTCAAATATTTTATTAAATAAGTTACTTTCACTAATATTTCTAAATTTTGAAAAATACAGAAGTAAACAGTTTAATAACTGTAAATAATTTATTTAATTAGGAAACAATTCACTATAAAACTTCCAATTTCATTTAAAAAACCTCCCCAAACAACACGTAATAAACTGAATAAATTGTTAACTTGTCAGCTTATTCAATACTAGATGTGAGATAATTCATTAAGTTAAAAATTTCCACGAATTATATTTAAGTATAAAGTATAGTGAGAGAACAAGGTGCCCCAAATATATTATGAATTTGAAACTTGAAACTGATGGTACCAGATTTTGATATGGAGAGCAATTAAAACAAAAAATTACCACGACATAAGGTATTTTATTTTATGTAAAGGAGTATTGATTGTTTAGCACCTTAATGACATTGACGATGATGGTATATTCTCATCAATATTTCTAAGCCCTTTAGCCAGTTATCATAATTAAGAGTGGGTATCTAAAACTTATTTTACAAATACAGGTCAACAAATTTAAAAACTTATATTTGTTTAAAAAGAACTCGATAAATATAGGTCACTCAATATACAGTATAAAGATATGGAGGGTACTTTATAAAAAAAAGATACAAAATCTGGTACCATCAGTCCCGTTATTAGTCAATTTAGCAAGATTAATAACTTCAATAAATTGAGTTGTCTTACCTTTGTAACTAAATAATACTTTCTTTCGGACAAAAGTTTATGTTTTCATTGAATTTCTAATTATATTGCTATATAAACAAATGAGCATTGGACCAGAATTGTCAAGTCTCTGTTTTTTTTACAACCATTGCTCTAATTGGTGAATTTAAATAAAAAGCATTCAAACAGTTTGTTTTAAATATGTTTGTAGCATTTTTAAGTTATATCTGGCTTACTATTAAAGACACAGTCCTAGACAAACAATAGCGTTCGGTATTGACATCTGGGTGCTCCGAATGTGTTTTGTCCTTTTTTAATAGTAACAGATGAAAAGACAAAGAGACGTATTCTAGACCGAACGCTACTAATATACAAAACCTTCATAAGTGATTACTAGCCACATGACCAGAAATTTTATTTGGAGTAGTAATTTTATTTCCTTCATATTGGCAATCAAATTTCGGTAAAATTACTAATACAATAACATCAAGATTATATTAAAATACAACATTTTGTTTCACCGGCTGTGATTGGTGTAATTTTTCATGAGATTCTATCCAACCAATCAGCGATCGCAGTTTGTCATTGTTCATTGTAAAAGGAATCATTGGAGCTGCCAAGATTTAGGGATTTTTCGTTACCAGTACCAGTTGTGCATTGTTGGGTTGCCTAAGCTCAGCAGTCACGTAGCTTGTAATCATTTATGAAGGCTCTGTACAGGCTGGTCCATTTTCGATGGGATTTCAGGGTATCTCAGAAACTACTAAAGGTATGATAAATCTGACACCACGTTCTCGAGCTCGATTTTCATGGCAAACTCGACTGTCAAATCAGAAATTTGCTATCTTCATTTGTTTCTGAGTTACAGGGCGTTTCTCGTTATTGTGACACTTTTGAACATGTCTGTATCTCAGCTGTTAAATAAGTTAGAGTTAAAGTGAAAACTGCTCAAGACTAATTCTTTGGCGTAGAATTGAATGCCGGTATTAGATTTTTAGTAGGTCTTAAGATTCCGGAGTTATGACCCAAAGTTATAATTTTTTAAATGGAAATCGTAGCTGGTTATGACCTAAAAAAATGGAGATTTTTTTTTGCTTTTCAGCAATATACCACATGCTATAGTTATTTTTCCAAACACAGAAGATACGGGGTGTTTTATATATAAATTCGATCCTTTTTTACATTTTAATATGGCTGGCTATGAAAATACATACAAAACTATAATTCTTACTTTTACAAAACTCATATCTGTTGTAAAAATATGACGTTTATTTAAAATATATATTACAGATAAGAAAAGACAGAGTTTTCAAATTTTTATTCCACTTCAACTGAAGTTACAATATTAAACGTAAATTAAACAATAGTAAGTACCTACATCAATAAAAACTTTCAAAAATGATAGCTAAATGTTCAAATTGCCGTCCCTCAACTGTCACACATTTCACGCATCTTCTGGCAACGCTTCGGGTAGCATTCATTAAATGTATAGGTATTTGAAATATTATTAAAAGGAATTTTAAATATAATGTCTTTTAGAAAACCTCAAAGGAAAAAGTCCAACGGACTCAAATCAGGTAACCTAGCTGGCCATCTGATCGGTCCGTTTGTTCCTATCCACCTATCTCCTAAAATTTCGTTAGTATTATATTATCACACGAGTATATGTTGTGCATTTAAAATAAATGTCATATTTTTACAACAGATATGACTTTTGTAAAAGTAAGAATTATAGTTTTATCTGTATTTTCATAGCCGGTCATATTAAAAAGGAAAAAAAATATAATTTATATATAAAACACCCCGTATCTCCCGTGTTTGTAAAAATAACTATAGCATGTGATATATTGCTGAAAAGCGGAAAAAAATCTCTATTTTTTTAGGCCATGGTCAGCTACGATTTCCATTTAAAAAAATATAACTTTGGGTCATAACTCCGAAATCTTAAGATCTACTAAAAATCTAATACCGGCATTCAATTCTACGCCAAAGAATTAGTCTTGAGCAGTTTTCACTTTAACTCTAACTTATTTAACAGCTGAGATACAGACATGTTAAAAAGTGTCACAATAACGAGAAACGCCCTGTAACTCAGAAACAAATGAAGATAGCAAATTTCCGATCTGACAGTCGAGTTTGCCATGAAAATCGAGCTCGAGAACGTGGTGTCACATTTATCATATCTTTAGTAGTTTCTGAAATACCCTGAATTCCCATCGAAAATGGACGAGCCTGTACAGCAGTCTGTATTAAACAAGTTTGTAGATCCTATAGCTTCCTTACTATTAAATATAATTCTGCATTTATCCTTACGATAGATCAGAATGGTATACCAGAATAATGTACCTAAAATTACAACATTTTTGAAAATAAAGTTGATATCTGTATCTCTGGAATGAAATGCTCAATTGTTTTCTTTTTGTTTTTAACAAAAAAATATTGAATCGAATGGAATGTGAATATTTTTTAAATTAATATCAAGTATATTTTCAAATAATGAGATATTTAATAGAATAAGAAATAAAATGTTGGTTCAACTTTAAATTTGCATGATCTTTGCAGTGTTGAGAAAAGAAATAAATAGTGGAAACATTATAAAGAAAATTATATTGTATTTATACAAGTGCAGTGGTAAAACAACTCTTCGGTATCGTTAAAATCCAGGAATTGTATCATTGATTAGTTACATAGACGTAGTGATTATTAAATTGATGAGCACGAAAAAACAATATTAGATTTGTTTCGAAAATGTCTTTCCGCCGATAATATTAAATTTTAAGATTTTATATTTTTGTACCCCATTTTGTACTTAGTTAGAGTGTCACCATTACCAAATAGAGGTGTACTTTAAAATTCTCCAGTTCATTTAATTCGAGTCGTATTCCGCATCGTAATTTTAAAGTACATGTAACATACACATAATATGTCAGTCCAAAGATTCTAGAAACGTTGATTCTTCCATAAACCAATGTATTTAAAACTAGATCAGTTTAGATTTTTTACATTTTACAAATAAGGGAATTTGTTAGGGAGTTTATTCAGAAATGCAATAGTTACCAAAAAATAGGTACATTTTCAAAGCAGACATTTATGTTGTGTGCAAACTGCAGAGTGGTTCAATTGATCAGTTGAATGCGAAAATCTTGTAACAGCTGATAAAAAAATAATGAAATTAAGAGATAAATATTCAAAATTAATTTGGTTTGCTAGTGACTCTAATAAATTTGATTTAAAATGATTTAGATGATCTTTTTAATTAAGAGAAAATTAAGTTTTTCTTTATTTTAACAATCTACCGAATTGTTTTACTCATTAAAAAAAGTCACAATTATGGGAAATGTGTAGGTATTTATTGGTTAAAATTAAAATAGTTTTTTCATAGGCAGACGTCTTTGTTTTTTTAAAATGGCCTTAGCCCATTTACTCTTGCCATTTTCTTTCTCCGATTAATTGATGAATCAATTTTACAGTGACTATTGTATTTCTGATGAAACTTTCAAACCTTTTCTTTTGTAGCATCTTAGGCCTAGTCCCTTAGCTATAAATTTAGTCGAATTCTTAAAAATTTGTTCACGAGTTACATTGATATGGTGCTTAAAGTTATTGTGACGTAACATAAGAATTTACAAGTTTGCAAAATTTGTTTAAACAAATAATGCTTTATGTGATTTTGTGATAAGATTCTAATAATATACATGTTAAATTATAAAAAAAGTTTGTGAGTGTTAAAACATATAGTTTTAACTATCGACGCATTGCATACGTAAAAGCTAGAGAATACAATAAATTTTATTTTACGTACGCACCTTGATTGTGATTTTGTAAAATTTTTATTACATTATTTAAATGTGTTCTGCACTTTATATTTAATTGCACAGCACAATATGGTTCCTGTTTCGCCATTCTTTATGTAGGTATTATACAAGATATATTAAATAAATTTATTATATGTTTTCATAAATAAAATCTCGAAACATTTTATGTAGTCATTTTTTTTAACCAATAGAAAAATTACAAAAGTTACTAATACCACATATCTAACTAATACATTAAAGTTAACAGTGTAATTACTTTTTTATTTATGTTTTGTTGTGATTATTCAAAATAGTACAAACTAAGGGAATGATAGAATATTGTATTGACAGACATAAAATTAGGAATTTTCATTAAATTCTATAGTGTATTCCTCTACTGAGATCTAAGTATATGCTGGAATGCCAACAACAACAAATTAAAGTCTCTAGACACTAAGAAAATACCGCAATCAACTGCTATATTAGGGTATAATTCCTATTATCAATCTTGAAATATAAATTAGAATTTTCAAAAATCACATATTTTGAACAAGATCTATAATACTGCAACAAGTAAATTTTAATTGTTTTTTTATATATAAATGGCACAAATACCTATATAGGTACTACAAATTGCCATTTTGGAGTAAACAAAACAAGGTCAATGATTACTGTGGTTGAATGATTTCCAGGCTGGTTGCCACGTCGTCGATTTACGACTCTTGATTTGTAAATCGACGACGTGGCAACCAGCCCGGAAATCATTCAACAACCATTAACGACAGCCACGGAAGCCTAAACAAAACTAATGATTGCTGTATTTGGTTAAGTCTTAATTTAATTATACTATACTGAATTTGCGACTGCAAGGGAATGCTGACTCAAATATCTCACTTTATGATAACAAACATTAGCTAGAAATGTATGTGAATCAATATCATAAATATGTGTATATTTTTTACAAAATGACAAGAATAAAAATTGAAGTAGATCTTTAAGTGTTATAAAAAATGACATCTAAATAAATATAATTCGCAAGCCGCGTCTTTGGTATAATAACAGAGTGTCCAATATATGCAAACGCAGAAGAAGAAGTAGATGATTGAAACTGTCAAGTTTAAACTATATTATCTTTTACAGTGACAGTTTTTGACAGGTATAAATATAAATAAAATGTAGAGGTTAAGCAAAAATCTGAAAGTTCAGAACGATATAAACCCAATAAATTAAACGGAAATCTGTATGTTTAATTAGTTTATGAGGACTTTTCTTTAGCAGGATAATAGCAATGTATTCTTTTTTAAACCGTTCCTTGTACCGATATTTAAGAGTTAGTACTGAAATCCCTAGACAGTGTAAGCAAAAATTTCACGAAAAGGCAATTACTTTTGACGATACTTTAGATGAATTTACTTCACAACTTACACAGAAAAAAGCAAATAAATGGAATATACAGAAAGACCCCAAAAAGCCAATGAATGACTGTTTATCGAATACAGAAATAAATAATACCTTGAGTGAGTTAAAAGATTATTCTATAGAGAAAATAAACCTACTTTTCAAGGACTGCATAGAACTAGGTAACAATTTGGATTTAGTAAACTTAACAAGACAGTGTATAGAATATCGGAAATGCCCATCCTTATCAAATCTTACGCATATACTTACACTATGTGCACAGGAAGGAGATAAAAATTTGATAATTTTACTCGACGAACTCTGTGAAGAATTTCACCCAGATATTGCGAAAGCCAATTCAAACTTTAGGCACTATTTAGCAGAAGCAATTTGGGTCAAAGGAAATATACTGGAATCACTAAAAATGTTTAAAGAGGTGTATAGCGAAAATGCTTTTTTGAGAAGACGAATAAGACTAGTATTTAAGTTTTTGACACAAGACATTATCTCTACTCGAAGCGAAGCAGCTTTAATAAATATTGTTAAATTTGCCGAAGAACTTCTAAGAGAATACAAAGATTTCTTTCCATTGGCTTGTGTTTGGCAATCATGTTTTTTAAGTGAGTGGTTTACAGATCAGTGCCTTGCTTTACAATTACTAGAAATGAATGAAGGATTGTGTAAAGCTGTAGTTAATAGGGTTCCATATGTAGTAACGATTTCTTTAAGTAGTCACAGAACTGATGTTGTATATAGGCTATTGGAACTATTACTTAAATATGAAATGAAACTGCAGTACAGTAGTGTACTTTCAGCTCTTTTAGATTATCAAAGTAAGTACTTAATGTAAGCAAATATTTTAAACCGTAAGTTGTAAACTTGCGATATCTCAATATTTCGTAAATATTTGCGTGTGTGTAGAGTTATGGGGTTACCCTTGTCAATATTGCAAACATGTCTGAATTAATGCTTTTGCGAGATATTGTGTTATTGCAATATTACAAGTATGTATCTTGTATCATGCCTGTTTATTGTAAAAATGCACTATTCCATTCAAAATATGCACACAGAAATGAAATAAGAATACATACGTTAATATTAAAAATATTTTTAGTTTCCCGAGGGGATCTCAGAAGTAGTTCTGAAATAATACAATGGTCTATAAATAATAATGTTCAACTACCAGCATATCAGAATAAACGGTTTTTGGATTTGTTTCTTCATAAAAACAAAGAAAGTTCTAAGTTGTTGGAACTGGTGAATACAATCAAATCGGATAAGGTCAAAAGAGATCTTAAATTTTAAATAAAAATCTTTTCTATTACTTAATTTTTGTTTAAAATATCAACTAAAAAAAAGTATACAGTTTTTTTAATAGATCTATATTTATTACCACAGTACAACTAGTACAACAAAAAATGTACAAAACTTAATAAAAATTATAAATCACAGATGTATCGTTTCAATAATGTCCTCACAATTATTTTTGGTTGAGTCAGCTTGGGCAAGTCTTTTAAATTCTTTATAGTACATCCACCTAAAATTATTTCATGATAAATTATTAAAATATTGCAATACTAAATTATTTTTATGTTTTAAATCTGATCATTCTTTCTTACAAGTTCGGAAAATGTATGGAGTTAAACACAGCAATATGTCAGTATCTAGTGAAGATATATTTTGCTCATCCAAAGTCGAGAATATTATTCTTGAGTTTGTATTTGGAAATTAAAAAATATGAGCATTTGCCCTCATTTTTGAGATACACTGTTAAAGTTTAAAAATTAGATCTCTAAACACCTGCTGCGCAAATGAAGAAATTGAAACAAATTTCATGTACAAAATACATGAAAAATATTCAATGTAAAATAATTAAGTCAACTCAAGTCTCTGGCATAGATATATGAGTTGAGTTGAGCTAAATTCTCAAAAATTGTGGTATTCTAACTAGAAAACAAATAAAATAGTTTGATCCTGAGTAATGTAACTAATTGTTAGTATCTTAGTGCACAAATTCTAACCAGCGGTTTCCCCCTTGGATTTTACAAAAAGTATTTAATTATTTAATCAAAATGGTGTCACAGTGCCCGAGTACAAGATTTCAAAATGACAGTAGTGCTAGTGTGTCTTAGTCATAATAAAACCTAATCATGTATTAAGCACACAAAATTTTGTTTTAATAATTTCATTTGTTTGATATTTAGAAACAAATTTTTTTATTATTTACTAAGTGTATTAAAAAAATGGGGTTTCAAAGACGAAATGTTGATATAAAACAATATTCCTAAATTTAGCCGAAGAATATGCTTATTTTTGACACACCTTGTATGAAAAATAAAAATATATTAAGTAAATAATTCAACTTACAATATTAGGCCAGCACATATTGTGTAAAATAAAATACTGAAGAACAAGAAGGCAGCTGGGTAAGTTGTCAACGTGTTTACATACACTAACTTATTATAAATAGGAACTGCAGCTGCTGGTGCTAGTGTTTCGAATATTCCTAAAAGAGATTGGGCTTTCCCAATATCGTTTTCTGAAACCACCTTTGTAGTAATCGATTTCTTCACCACTTTGAAGATTCTGGTTATGATACTTATAAACACTCCTATAAAAGTGAAAGATATACAGAGTGTAAATAAATATTGAGGAGATTCTTCGTTGAAAATTCAGTAAAGAAAAATTCTCCCTCTTTATGGATTTATAGCCCTACAAATTGGGAGAGAATATCAAGGTACATGTTTCTGTATTAATTATACTTTTTTTTTATTTCAGACAATTATTTATTTTTAGTTGTTTACTAGGTATTGCTGGTGTAATTCAATGCAAGTGGGGCATGTTGCTTATAAAGTAGCTATTTCCTGCAATATTAATAGTTAGGAGTCTTGTCTGTGGAGTTAGATATCATTGGCATACTTATATTTTTTTGTTTGACTTCATTTCATAAAATTTAAAAAAATTGGATTTGAAATTAGATTAATACCTTTAAAAAAGAGTAATAAATGATCACTAATTATCATAATAACCCTTTTGGGTTTAAACAAAGTATTTCTGATTGTTGGATAGGCTGTAGTGGACCTAGTTGTAGTATCCTCGAATGGCTTAAATTCTGTAGATCTCTGCATATGGGTCATTTAAAAGCTGTAGTATTCAAAAATTGATAATTGAATCATCAATGATGTGATGTAGTCTTGTGTTGTATAATGGTGGGATGTAGTCATTTCAAACATTTATTGTATTTTATAGTTTCTTTCAATTTATTTTTACTCATTTAATGTATTTTCATTTTAATAAAAGCCCCCATGGAGGAAAACCCCATAGATATTATAATTTATTTATTTTTTTTATTCAAGAACTATTACACACACAAAAATAGAGGAGATTAAATGTGTTTCAGATAAATCATGCTACTTATCTAAAACAGATTTCTAAATCTCAATACTGGAGATAGACAAAGAGTTACTCAAGATATTGCTCGTAGGGATGCTTACTGGTACCCTTTGCAACTGAAGGGGGGATCAAAAAATTATCCTTTAGATGAATTTTCGATAATACGAAAATTATAAAAAATTTTATTTCTGTAAATTTCTCTATGTTTACGGAAAATAAAATTTTTGGCTCCCCAATTGAAAAGCCTTAAATTTGTAGGGGGGGGGAGATTTTTATTATAAAAAAGATATCCCTTATTATCATCATTTTCATGACCATTTTTGATGTATCTATTTGCGAACAAATTAAAAAATATAATGTAGTTAAGTATAATCCGAGGGGCGATCCGCTAAGGAAAAAACGTACGAAGATTACAAAATTTCTGAAATCTCTTGTAATATCTGCAGATTTTAATATCAATTAAAAAAATATTACAAATTTCATATAAAAAATCAAGATTACAATATATTTCAACATATTACAAAACATTTCAGGAGATTTCAGAGTTATTTTAGTAGATTTCAGTGATTATTTAAGATTTCAATAGGATTATTAGAAATTAAAAGAAGATTTCAAAATTTCTTAATAAGGTTTCAAGGAATACGGGAATATTACAATAAGTTTTGAATGTCCATTTGAACAAAAATAATTGAATTAACTTCAAATGTCATTCATTTCATTCATTAACAGTAGTACTTTGATTAAGAATTTCCAGTATCATTTTTACGCAAAAATTGTAACATTCTGATTAAGTTTTTGTTCGAATGAACGTTAAAAACTTTTTGTCATGACAAAAATGATAACGCCATTTTGAAAGTAGGTAAGTATATATTTTTATTGAAAGATAAAAATATAATAATTCAATAAACTAATAAAAATAAAAAAATAGAATTATCATAAAATAAACATTTTCCAAAAAAATAAATAATAAGAAATATATTAAGCTTTTATTAACACTTGTATTTAATATTTTACCTGTATACAGCGTATTTAAAAAAGACGCAGCAATATTTAAGGGGGTGATTGCCCAGGTCAATTTATAAAAAAAGTTCCTATAAACATACATCCGCAAACGCTTCGTTACCGATCTACAGAATGTTGAAATTTCATTAAAAAAACAGTAAAAATTAAATTTCTCCAAAACCGCTTGAGATATTATAATGAAATTTTAGTCCTGTCAATAGCTATGGCAGACACGTACTTTGCAATACAAAACGATTTTTTAGTCTTACCAGTGACGCGCGTATTGGCACGTCACTAGCTATTTTTAAAGAAAAAAATAGGACGCCGCTGGTTTTTCTAAAAATAATTTTTTTTATTCCTTGTTCAGTTATGAAGAAGAAAGCTTTCCTCAGATTATACGCACCGTACGACACACTGTTATTGAGTAAAATTAAAAACATTTTATTGCGCACCTAAAACCAATGTTTTAATTTAGAAATTCAAATTATTGAACAAAGAAATTCAAATCATCAAATTTGATTGATTTTTGAAATGTGGTACTGTTGTTTGTAGTACGTAATAATAAGGGGCTGCGTTTTGGAGAAATTTAATTTTTACTGTTTTTTAATGAAATTTCACATGTGGTAGATCGGTAACGAAGCGTTTGCGGACCTATGTTTATAGGAACTTTTTTTATAAAATGACCTGGGCAATCACTCCCTTAAATATTGCCGCGTCTTTTTTAAACACGCTGTATACAAGTAAAGTATTAAATGCAAGTATTAATAAAAGCTTAATATAGTTTTTATTATTTATTTTTTGGGAAAATATTTACCTACTTTCAAAATAGCATTATAATTTTGGTCATGACAAAATGTTTTTAAAGTTCATTCGAACAAAAGCTTAATCAGAATTTAACAATTTTTGCCCAAAAAATGCCTGATACTGGAAATTCTTAATCAAAGTACTATAGTGTTAATGAATGAAATTAATGACATTTGAAGTTAATTCAATTATTTTTGTTCAAATGGACATTCAAAACTTATTGTAATCTTCCCGTATTCCTTGAAACCTTATTAAGAAATTTTGAAATCTTCTTTTAATTTCTAATAATCCAAATGAAATCTTAAATAATCATTGAAATCTGCTAAAATAACTCTGAAATCTCCTGAAATGTTTTGTAATCTGTTGAAAGATACTGTAATCTTGTTAATTTATATGAAATTTGTAATCTTTTTTGAACTGATATTAAAATCTGCAGATACATTACAAGAGATTTCAGAAATTTTGTAATCTTCGTATGTTTTTTCCTTAGCGGATTTGCCCTTCGGAACACACCAATCACACCATATAGGTTTCTGTCGAGGTTTCTGTGGCATCCTTTGGAAATTGAGGTAGGGGGGCGTTGTATAACGACTACATCGACGTAATTCATTAGCTGATTACATAGATTACAGCGAGGATTACAGATAAGATTACGTAGATTACAGATAGATTACATATATTACAGATAAGATTACGTAGATTACAGATAAAATTTCATAGACTTCAATTTCAAAGAGATTCTTAGATGATTACAAAATTTCAAAAAGATAATTATTAAAACGTCTTAATTACACGGAGATTACAAAGATTTCAGAAACGATTACATAAGATTCCAGGGCAAACGTACGAAGATTACATCAGCGGATCGCCCCTCGGTATAACCCAAGTGGTAATAAATTATGAAATCGTTATTTTTTAATAATTAATATTTCCTTTAAATAACTTTGGTATTTCTCTCTGACTTGAAATTAGCTCCGATAGTATTCAAACTTACCTATATAAAATACTGTAACAGAATTTGCTAAACCAAATATTAGATTTGTGATGATTTTATTAATAACAGTGATAAATAGTATCATCAGGTCACTTAAATTTAATATTTTTGTAAAAATTGGCACTCCTAAGGCATTTCCTGAAAATACAACTGACAGTAACTTAAAAAATAATATGGAAATATTACCTTACCCAGTAAATGCACCAAACCGCTAACTGTTATGAAGTAGCTATATTCCACAGGAGTCCATTGGAAAACATTTTGCGTGTAAAGATATAATATGTTTGATTCACCTTAAAATAAATTAAAATAGAATAAGACATGCAATATATAAACATGTTAGTACCATCAAAAGCTCCTCGGTAAATAAATATCACTGCTATTAATGTTAAAATATGCAGTCTATCCGTTCCCGGAGTCTCCTTACAAATCAAATTAAAAGTATCCACAGCATGCGAAGGATCAAATAAATCGGCTAAAAAAAACTTTCTACTATGCTTTTCTTGATTTCGAGATTCCTTTATCCAGCACAGGCCATATATAAACGAAATAAAATGTAATGTTGCAGATATCGTCAAAATACCAATGTAACCTATTTTCGTAAACAACAGTCCACTAAATAATGACACTGAAGGAGAACATACACTTAGAACAACTTGTACGATACCTAATCTAAGAGTTCTCATTTCTATAGAACTTACGTCGGCAATGTAAGAAGTGCTAGCCATAATTAGCATAGTTTGGCCACCAAATAACGAGGGAATTATTTTCTGGGATATTCCCTGAGCCTCCAATGGCCAAGACTGCATATAAATAACACTTAAAATACAACCAAACACTCCAAATATTTCTCCAAGTACTGGAAGTAAGAGAAATGGCTTCCTCCATCTGTGTCTATCGCTGTATGACCCCAAAAACAAAACTAGTAGCAGCGGCATAAAACTCTGTACTGGCTGTTGCCATGAGTGCATATTGCTTATTAATATTTGAATTCTTTCATTCTGACTGGAATAGTTCTCGTGGTGACCGCTTAAAATTGCTTGGCAGATGGAGTTGCTATAATTTAAGTTTACCCTGCACGATTTTTCGAATTCAAGATTGTCTAGTGCTGGCTTTGATAGAAATTGTGCCATTTGGTACAGGGCTACTAGTGGCTCGACAGTTATTATTTGTTTTGCCCTTTTCAGTTTTTTTGCTACTATTTCTCTTACAGTTCTGTGTTCAACGATATTTGATTCTTCCATCTGTACTCCTGCATGTTCGGAGTTTGTTTTTGAGAACATTTCATATTAACGTATATCAGTCTGAAATAAATTTATACGAGTTAGAGTACCGTAGCTAATGATAATATTTAAGAAAAACAATTATCAAAATAAGATGTACATTAACTTCAGTAAGTAAATTAATTTTTGTACACAGTTAAAGAAAATTATTAAAAATATGTACATTTATATCAATTTGATGATATTTTTTTTAATAGCAAACATACAAACTAATTATTGCTTACCATTTATATGTAATTCAATTTGTTAGTGAGATAATTTTTTAAAATTATGTTCAACTGTTGTATGTATTCACATAATCTGATGAAAATATATTAGCTATACTTTTTCAATTTTCAATTTATTAAATAAAGGTCGTCCTATTTCACCTTGGAAAAAAAATAGGACCAATGTCAGACTGTTATTGTTTGAACGTGAACATTTCTATTGACATTTATTAGAAAATTCTCCATGAAGGTTGATTATAATATATTAGAAATGGATTCAAATGTCAGTGCTTTCGGTCGTATGTTAGATTTTATAGGTACTACATGTATGTCTCGCTAAATATATAGATTAGGTATAACATAATATGAAAAACATTGTCATTTTATGGGAATACATAAAAATTATAGCATAACAAGTTTATGCAATTTTAAAATAAAAAATTGGTTTTTCATATTTTAGAAATGTGTTAAATTATTCGACATCACAAAATCACAAATCAACAAAAAAGTTGCTATAAATATGCTTCCGAAAATGTTTTCTTTTGGCGATATATGGTGTTAGTTACAGTTTAGCAGAAAAAAAAGTTTTATTTACAGAAAAAGTACTAAAGGGATCTCCTTTATCTTTAATTTTTTATTATTGGAACTAATACATTGAAGATGAATTTTTCGAGGCAAACGTTAGAATCTGGTACGGGCTGAGGCAGTACAGTATTGAGGGTCATGAAGGCTTGCAAAAATGTAATAAAATTTCGTCGTATTTAAAAAAATTAAGTTGATGGTCCTAGAGAGACGAAACGTTACATATAAAAATTGATTATGCCATTCGATAGAGGGCAAAAAGTTGCCATGCCATGAAATGTCGTCTCAAACAAGGCTGAAATGAAACAAAAACGGATTTCCACAATTTCGGCTTTTTTCAAATATTTCGAAAACTAATTATATTAGCCTTGATTTTTTAGAGCCATAATGTTGGTCCCTTGATTATGGAACTTTGCCCCCATTTAAGCTAATTCGTATCTCACCGTTTCTAAGATCTGTAGCAAGAAGCGAATTTGTAACAGCCTGTATACAGGCTGATTCAAAATTCAGGGGCGTATTTTTGAGGTCAAAATAAGACTTTTTTCTCCTATAAACGTGAATCCACAAATGCTTAGTTTTCGATATACAGGGTGTTACAGTTTTTAATTTTTTTCGATTTTTTAGGAATAATTTCGAAACGGATTCGAATGTTGGTATAAAACTGGAGGTACGGGGGTTTTTTAGGATGCTAAATTTAAATATGTCATTGCTTCTGGCGCTGCTTGTAGAGAGCGCCACCTATAAGGGTGCGCTTGAATTAAATTGGACCTAACTTTCTTGCTACCTTGTACATCGATGTTTGATATTAGTGCGTTTATTTTATCAACTATTTACGGAGAAAGATTTTAAAATATATTTTCACCATCTAATCAGTAATGCAATGATCTTGAATTTTAGCTCTAGATTTTTTTATGCAACTAACCGTTTTCGAGAAAATCACTGCTGACTAAATAGCAGGATTGTCATTATCAAAATACATAGAGAACAAAAAATAAGCAGAGTCAAAAGCAATAATATATATTTAAATTTAGTATCCTAAAAAAAATCCTGTACCCCAAGTTTTATGCTAACATTCAAATCTGTTTGGAAATGATTCCTAAAAAATTGAAAAAAATAAAAAACTTTAACAGCCTACAGCCTGCATATCGAAAACTAAGCATTTGTGGACCCACGTTTATAGGGAAAAAAAGTCTTATTTTAACGTCAAAAATACGTCCCTAAGTTCTTTGTACGGAATTTTGAATCAGCCTGTATAATAAATAAAATAATGTGAATATACAAGGTGTTTATATTAAGTACATACTTGTAAAAACTTTAAAGGGTGAATCGTTGATTAATTTTAAAATAAAAAGTTCATATGTACATGGGTCTGCAACGGCTTCATTTTTAAGATACAGAGCGTTTTTCAACAATTATTGTAAGTGTTATTAAACTTATTTGTAGAAGTAGTTTAGTCTTACAAGTCTTTAGTTATAAATAAAAGACACATTTGTTTTTCAAAAACTCGATTCAACTTACAAAATTCCAATGCAGGTTTAAGTTTAAACCGGTTTTTTTACAAAACGGCTGCTTTCAGCGACAAATACTGAGTGTACTTTTTGTATGTAAAATTGAATGGAGAATAGATATGTCAAAAATGACATACAGTGCGACACAATAAAGTTATAGTTATTTAAATCCAAGTACAACATTGTATGTGGCGCCCTCTAACTTTAAACAAAAAAACTAAGTAAACATTTGACTTTCTCATCGTCAATACTCCCAGTTTCCCGAATTTCGTCAAATTGCCATTGTGTTGAACAAAAATATAATCAAAACACCAAACAAACATTTTTTTTAGACACTCTGTATCTCAAGAAACAAGCCGTTGTGGACCCATATTCATATGAACATTTTATCTTAAAACTAGTCAAAGATTTAAAATTTGTACAAGTACTTAATAAACACCCTGTATAAGAAAATATTACCAAATACCAAAAATCAAATTATACTTTAAATAAAAATAAATATTATTCAAGGTNCATATGTACATGGGTCTGCAACGGCTTCATTTTTAAGATACAGAGCGTTTTTCAACAATTATTGTAAGTGTTATTAAACTTATTTGTAGAAGTAGTTTAGTCTTACAAGTCTTTAGTTATAAATAAAACACATTTGTTTTTCAAAAACTCGATTCAACTTACAAAATTCCAATGCAGGTTTAAGTTTAAACCGTTTTTTTTTTTTCAAAACAGCTGCTTTCAGCGACAAATACTGAGTGTACTTTTTGTATGTAAAATTGAATGGAGAATAGGTATGTCAAAAATGACATACAGTGTGACACAATAAAGTTATAGTTATTTAAATCCAGGTACAACATTGTATGTGGCGCCCTCTAACTTTAAACAAAAAAACCAAGTAAACATTTGACTTTCTCATCATCAATACTCCCAGTTTCCCGAATTTCGTCAAATTTCCATTGTGTTGAACAAAAATATAAACAAAACACCAAACAAACATTTTTTTTAGATGCTCTGTATCTCAAGAAACATTGCCGTTGTGGACCCATATTCATATGAACATTTTATTTTAAAACTAGTCAAAGATTTAAAGTTTGTACAAGTACTTAATAAACACCCTGTATAAGAAAATATTACCAAATACCAAAAATCAAATTATACTTTAAATAAAAATAAATATTATTCAAGGTACTACATTATTATTTATTATTGAAGTTAAGTATCATTTACAGCTTGAAATAAACTACATATTTTCATTAATTTCGAACACCCCATATATTGAAAACAAAGTGTTTCTGAGCACGTCTATAGAATTTTTTTGTTACTTGGTGACGTAGAATCTACCATTAAAGTTCAGCCAAGTATTTCAGATACCTCTAATATTTTTATATACAAAAACATAAATACCTTTCCTTCAAACGGTGAATAGTTTATCTTCCTGCTAACATTTATAAAAGTGAAGATATCTTGAAGCAAAATTCAACAGTCATACTATAAGGAGCATAGTTCAACATAAACTGAAAATAAAGCATTTAACGAGTTAATAATCAAGATTAACCACTCATATATGTACAGTGTGGAAATTATTTATAGTTAATATCAACTATATTTTCCTGGAAAAAAAAACAGTCGGTATTAAACTGTGCATCAAAGCAGTAATACATAAAAAAAATCATTGGACACCAAAAAGTACAGACCACAAAGGAGGAATTTTTGCACTCTATTTGTTTCATCATAGCCATTTTATAGTTATGAGTTAACAATTTAAATAATAGGTATTTTACATATTTCTTTTATTTTGTTCAAATTTTAGATTTTAGTACTCATAATAACTTGTGAAAGTTTAAACATTATGTATCGTTTCTATTAAAATTAAAACATCATTGATCACTACTTGTAAAAATACAATAAACAACTGTATCACATACTTTTTGTTATAACTTGTTGACCACTGAAGTATACTTACTAATAAGTGTAATCCCCGCATATTTTTATTACTGTTCACTTAAATTCTGCAACCTCAAACTTTTTAAGTATGGAAATCAAAGTATTTAGCCTACTTTACTAAAATTCAAAATAAGAACGACCATTAACTTGTTTGTAGCATTACCTTTAATGGGTTGCTGCATCTCATATCAGTATTTATTAATTAATATATACAAGAAAACATAACTAACAAATTGATTAGATGACAGTATAAAAACATAAAAACAACTTAATTAAAGATAGTACATAAAATCTATAACATTTTCAATGACTTTGATATAACAATACCTAATTTTGGAAAAGGTAAATGTGACAAATTAATCACATGTTGGTATAATTTAGTTGAACATATGTCGAGCTAAACTAAATGGTGCTACATGAAATTGATGTATAATGTCACTCATTTTTACTAGAAAGATATTGTCACTACAAATGAATGACACGTGCCAGTCAATTTATTCATTTATTAGATATTTTTTATAATTATCTGAATTAATTTAAGTAATATTTAAATTGTGTTAGTATTATCATAAGATACAGGTGTAATACAATGGCATTTCAAAAATTAAGGAGCATATTCTATACGCATGTTTTTAACTTTCTTTTGAGTAGAAAAAATTAGAATGTTACAATATTTTAAAAAATTATAGCACACCACTGGCAAATTTTTCTATCATTTTTTAAATTAAAATTTGTATTATTGGAAACACAGGAAAGCCATTTTGAAAATTTTTTATAAAAAGTAAAATTTTTACAAAATTTTTCATAATTGCAATTTAAAAATAACAGAACATTTCAATGTCATCACAATTTTGTTGTGTTAAATGTTAAATTTTATGCGCACTGCACAGGAAAATTCAATTTCAATATCTCCATTTATTAGAGAAGAAATTTAAGATATGTGTTTTTAAACTTTAACACTATATCTTCAGAGTTGAAAGGTATATATGAAAATGTTTGGACAAAAAAATGCTCCTTTATTTTAAACATTTTATATTATTACACACTGTATAAAGTGCTTTCTATAGGTTACATCGACCCAGTAACATTCTAGCAGCACAGCAAATTGATCAGTTAACAAAATTGTGTTTTTTATTTTGTGCACATCAAAAACTAAATAAATTTAAAAAAACAATAAAAATAACAACAAATTTAACGAACTCTTCAAATATGTGTTGTCTGTGTATAACTTTCCATAGGTATCGATTTGTCCTTTGTACTTTCTGCAATTTTTTTGTTCTTTCGTTTCTGACCAATCCACATCCACCTAGGTATAAACACAATTCCAAATAAGTTTTGAAACCATAAGATTAATGATAAATAATTATTTTCAAGAAATACACTTACATCACCAAGATACAGCATATTACATAGAGTATAATTCCAAACACAAAAAAAGCTGGTGGGTAGACATTAAATGTTTTATTGTATATGACTTGGTTATAAACAGGTGTAGCGATTGCGGGAGCTACAGCTTCAAAAATGCTTAATAACGACTGAGCTTTTCCCAAGTCATTTATAGAAACAACTTTCGTACCCAGAGACCGTATTGCCACTCCTGAGACTCCTGTTATTAAACTTACAATGACGGCTACAAAAAAAAAAAGGTTTCATTCAATATAGAAAGAAAAGTATTGTCTATACTGATGACAGAAAAAATGTGATAGTAGGTTGGAGAGTTGAACTTAAGAGATTAGAGATAAATATTTTTCAATACTTTTTTATATAATTTTACCAACAGTCCATAAACATGTTGAGAACTAAAAAAAGAACAATATCTACTAGGAAGACCATGGAATAAGTAATAATATCAATTAATTTGATAATGTATCTTCAATAACAATAATTAATGTTGAATAAATTTCCTAGATGAAGGAATTAGAATAAACTTGAATCCATGAATATAATAAACAAAAAGCAGATGTCATGTAACATTTGTATGGACTTTGATAGACTGTCATATTATATTAGAACTGCAGTTTCTCAAAACAATTTAATGCAATATAATTTTTAGTTCAAATAATGAACAAATTAATTTTTTTTTGTGAAATATGAGGTAGGTATACAAGAACTTATTTTATGATAAAATAATTATTAATATTATAAGGTGCAAAAATGTGTCAAAAATTAAGGAAACACAGTATTTGTCCCAAGATAAGAATATTTTTTTTTGTGATACAGGGTATTGCAGTTTTCAAAAAAACAATGTTCTGCCTCTAAATATCTTCTGGAAAATATTGAAACAAAATGGTATGAAAGAATTAAATTTCAACTCAAACAAGTGGTATACTGCTTATATTCTCCCTCAAAATTATGCCATTGGTGCAGAAAAAAATTCTCATTTTTTGATATGCAATTCTTACTTTGAACAAAAATCATCTCGACTTTTTTATTGTTCGTTTTATTAGATCTTCCAATAATGTTATCGTATAAAAATAAATGAGGGGATCTGTCAAATAGTATTAAACCACTTTTAACATAAGACTTAATGGAAAATTCTACTCAGTGTTATGTATCTTCATTGTTCAAGAGATTTGGATACCTATATCATTTTTTTAAATGTAATGCCCTGCACTTCAGAAACGAAAGTTTAAAGGGAAAATGTTTACATAAAAAATATTCTTAAACTTAGACAAGCAAAAACACTTTCATTTTTGATATATTGTCGTGTTGAACCTTGTATAAAGTAGCCATAATAATATACAAAATTAAAAATGAATATAGTAAATCTATACTGATATATTAGAGCAGTTTTGGTTATTGCATTTAAAAAATGTAAGCTTCTTTCTTACCTACATACATTAAGGTGCCTGTATTAGCCATTGCAAATATAAAATTGCATAAAATCTTATCTGCGAATGTGATCACAATGATAATTGGATCGCTTAGATTCATTATTTTTGTAAATAGAGGAATAGCAACCACCGTACCTAAAAAGATATACATATATCACTCTTCTATATATACCTACGAGTACCTACTTTAAGAAAGTACAATGAATATAGATAAAACTGATCTAATTTCAAGTTAATGAACATTATCCTCTAATTTTCTGTTCAAATATAATGTGAAAAGAGCCATCAGTTTGAGTGCTGATATAGAGTTAGAATCGCTTATTTGAGAAACAATCTAAGTCACATTTTGCAAGTTTTCAGTTTCCTGGCAGATGTATTTTTATAGTATGAAATAAAACAACTAACAATTCTACCTCGCTAAGCAAGAAAATAATAAATGACATTTTATTCAATTCGAGATAACATGTTTACTTTATTAATTATTTATTTGTAAATACACGATTCAACAAGTTTACAAAACAGGAATGGAAATAATATAACATACTACAGTGTAAACTCTATAACGTCGTTCTTTATAACGAAAAACTTCCTATAACATAGAAATTAGATCAATTTGGTTGGTTTATGTCAAAACCCATACATTAATACACTCTTTATAGCGCAACAGCCATTCTCTATTGCGAAGAAATATGTTCATATTTAGACACCAGCAAATATTTATAGAACTATTTAATAGTGTAATTGCTTTTATAATCAGCTTACAAAAGGTTCCGACTCATGAATATTTCCACGGAAATACTGGTAGGATAAATTTGGCTAGTATAGATGAACAATCAAGACTATATTATAAATGTTATGGACCAGGTGATTAATGCGGGCATTATTAATAATGTGCGGGCATTATAAATAATGTCTAGCTCTATCGGGCTAAGCGATTAATTACTATCTAAACTTCATTATTTATCACATTGCACGGTCATTATTATATTGCTACGTAACAATTGGGCAATTTGATAATAAAGTTAAATTTGTCACGGTGCGGGGAGGGAAGCACCGAATTATGCCAAATAATGAGTCTGATTGCTTAAACTTTAGTTTATTTTATGTTTTATAATAATATGTCAAAACTTCTGTAAAACAAAGATAATGTTGTGAAATGTTTGTTTTAAATTTTATATGTTTTGTGTTACCTATATTTTTAATATGACTTTCCTTAAGTTTTAAATGCAGAAACTAGTGGATTCTTAATGTAGAAGTCCTTGCTAATTAATCCAAATAATGAGTCAGATTATTTAAATTGTTTAGTTTATTTATTTATAAACATTTAGTTTATTTTAAGTTAAATGACAACAATAATAAAAAAATAGTAATTAAATATGTTTGTATTACTCTGCCCAAAAGGTGATGGACAATATGTATAATGCCCGGTCAATTTGATAATTTGAATAATTATTGTCAAATTGCACACTCATATTGGGCATTTTACATAATGACCGGGCATTATGTATAATGCTCGATTTATCACTTGGTCCATAACATAAACATCTGGTAAAAATATTTATATTTGGTGAGTTGGAAATAAAAAATGAGTCTACACCCCACAAGTGGATAAGTACCACAAGTTTAAAAATGTAGTAGTTTCAAAAATATGCATTGAACATTTTCTAGGATATTTATATGAATGTATTAAACTAATTCAAATAAATTCACCAAATTTTTCTTATAAAAATCTTATCAAATGAGGTCAATCAACATTATTCGGTACCAGAAATTTATGTACATGCAATAGATATTTAGCATGTTTCGATTTTTATCAATACCATACACGTTTTTTTGAAAAATTTACAATTTTCTGGATATGAGTTTATTTTATTAGAACATTTACATACAAATTCCTTCAAAATTGAAAGCGACAATGAAAAAATAATGAACTAAAACCTAGTCTTTAAAATAAATTTAACTCGTTTGCACTGTAGATATGATAAGAGAAATTGGACGAAAAATTACTTTGGTCCTTGAAAAAAATGGGAAAAATTTAAATTTTATGTAAAATAATTGATTCTTGCTTAGCAGGATAAAGTTCACTGCAGAAACAATAAAAGTCCTAAACTAGCGTTAGTATTAGCAGCAAACAAAAAATTTGTAATAGTAAGTATGTGATACTAAGGATCTTTTTGAACTAAACTATGCCTTACCCATAGGGGTGTGAATAGCAGCATAAAAAACTCAAATTAACCGATATGTGACTTAAGTTGTTACTGAAATAAGTCTAACAGTTGTTTTTCAATGTTGAACATTAAAAGTAAAAAAAAATGAATTGCTTAAGGCAGGGGTCGGCAAGTGATTTTAGATGGGGTCTGGATACTTTTAAAAATTTTTAATGAGGTCCAGAAAAAAAATTCATATTTCTTACAAATTTTCATATGAACTCAAATTTAATCTGCTTACTAACCATTAAGAAAAAATTATAAGGTTGGCACTCAAACGTAAATAAAACATTTTTTAAATAATTTATTTGAGTAATTTATACTTTAAAAAATTTTTTGGCGGTCCAGTATATTACCTTCCGCTGTCCGGACCTGGACCGCGGTCCGCCAGTTGCCGACCCTTGGCTTAAGGCATGTACTGCACTCGCATTAACAACTTCCATTAACGATAGTATTCGACTCCTAATTGTAATTATATACTTACCAATTAAATGCACTATCGTATTAACAGATACAAGATAACTAAATTCCACCACAGTCCAATGCACTTGCCTTTGTGCGTACAAGAAAAATAGGTTCAATTCACCATTCGCCACCCCGTTGTACACAAAAATTGTCACAAGCACTAAAAGAATGTAGACCCGGTTATTATCAGCAGCCTTCTTGCATATCAAGCTAAATGTATCAACCGCATTCTTTGGATCGAAAATGTCGCACAAAAGATTAGCTGTTGACTCTTTCACTGGTTGTTTCGGTTCCTTGATACAATAAATTCCGTACGTGAGTGCAAACAAATAAAATGCAGCTGCTATCAGGAGTATCCCGTAATATCCAATTTTGTTAAACAGTACTCCACTAATAAGTTGTATGATCGGAGAGAAAATGTTGAGGGTTATTTGTACAACACCCATTCTAAGTGTACGCATCTCAACCGTGCTGACGTCTGCAATGTAAGCAAAAGCCGCCATTGTAATCATTGCCGGTCCTCCTAAGATTGATGGAATTATAGTTTGCGAAACTCCTTGGGCTTCTAGCGGCCATGTATCCATGAATATAACACACAAAATACATGCTATTACCGCAAAGAACTCCCCAACAATCGGTAATAACAAAAACGGTTTTCTCAATTTGTGACGGTCACTAAAAGACCCTAAAAACAATATTAATATTAAGGGCATAACAGTTTCCACTGGAGTCTTCCAAGTGTACATGTTGCTAATTGTGACCAATACTTGATCGTTGTGATCTGTGAAGTTCTCGTGAGTGCCAGCTAGAATATTGTTGCAAACCGAGTCGTTGAAACCCAAATTTACTCTGCAGGCTTTTTCAAACTCCAAATTTTTCATTGCTGGTACACAGAGGTAAGAAGCCAGTATGTATGCAGTTATAAGAGGTTCCACAGTGATAACTTCCCGGATGTAAGAAACTTTTTCCCTCCAACTCAATTTCAAAAAAGGCTTATCAGCTTCCTTTTTTGTTAAATCCGGGGTAGAATCCGCCACTAAATCTGCAGTTGAAGTCATTTTCAATATTAATTTTGTATCACTGTCACTGAAAACGTGCACACATTTAACTTTTAAATTCTACATCCTGGTCAATGGAATTCTAATGAAGATATTTTTCATAACACACAAAACCTGTTTCTAAGAAGATGGCCTTTACAAAAATAGGTAAGATTCAAGTATGACAATTATGCCATCACCATCAGTGATGATATTTACTGTTAAAAAACAAAAAAAAATTTCCACATTGCACATAGGAATTTGTCTACTATCCACATAAAAAGGCAGTTTTTACCTTCAAATGTAGTTCAGTTATTCTGTTGGTTCCTTGAGTGAGTACGTACTTTTTGAAACAGCCTCGGGCAAGAAGTGATGCCTGACTATTTACTAATGTCGTAAGGTCATGGATAAGAATTAAATGTGTTAGTTTTATAGATAAATTCCTTTATAATTGTTGTACTGCCATATCAATAATAAACACGCATTTATTGTAAAGAAAATATTTTACCTTAACAAAGACACTGTAGTGTCAATTAACTGGAACACAATTAAAAAAATATGTAAAATCTTCCTTAACAATAACATTCTGTTACACCTGTTAGCACAAAGTCAAGCAAAATCAAGTATTTACTTCTGTAGTAAATATATCTGATCAGAACGAGTGCATATAAAAAAATATAGAAATCAAGTACATTTCATTCAGTTTACCTTGAAATGAAAACAACAATTTAATTGTTAGATTATTTGAGAAAAGATTGCCAGAGGCAAAGTTATTCTCTAGGAATTTAAATATACATCAACAATCTTGATTGGACTTCCCAAATGTTTGGCACAAGTAGATTGTATTGTAAAAAATATATCAAGGACATTCAGTTGCCTTCAGGTCCTTTCATTCATTAAAACTAGTACCGTTCATAAACAAGTTTCTAGCATCTAGCTAACACCATGCAACATGTTTAACAATTAAATACACATACGAATATATCGAAGAATTATGTTTAGTAAATATTTTGCAATGCATGGTTATAATAGGAAATCGTCACACTTATAAAGTAATTTACCTTGCTCTTTTCTTCCTGGTACTGTAATGGACTGCTTGTACGTATCTACTTTGAAAACCTATTCTGTAATAATGTTTCACGTGAAGAATTTACTGTTTATCAATAAAAAAATCTTTCTTCATGATATATGCCTTTAAATACAATGGGTTTGTTTCAACTCGTAATTTTATTGTTTTCAAATCAGTTGAGCATATAATG
The DNA here is from genome assembly GCF_000390285.2 of Anoplophora glabripennis. Classification (NCBI taxonomy): domain Eukaryota; kingdom Metazoa; phylum Arthropoda; class Insecta; order Coleoptera; family Cerambycidae; genus Anoplophora; species Anoplophora glabripennis. The sequence continues at coordinate 316,201 of NW_019416210.1, read as the reverse complement.
CAGATATTGATTCTGCGGTTTCTGATGAAAAAAGATGAGCAGGTACTTAATGATATTTATAAAAATAATTGCTCCCATAAAAAATTATACAGTATGTCCAAAATGGTGTTACATTTTTATATAAAAAATTATGTAAGCAAAAAAATTTGCAATTAAACATAGTTGTTTTATAGTTTTACATATCTTATATCCAGATTCATTATTAAAATTATTAACATTATATACAAGGTGTTCCACTTAAGACTTTTCAGTTTCTGTCCAATTTAATTCAAATATTTTTCAAAACACAGCATTTATTGAATTTAATTTATAAGCTAAATTTACCAATCACAAATACTAAAAATAGACAGAAAAAACCTCAGTATTACTCATTTTTTTAATGGGAAAATCTGATTAACAAAAGTTTTTTGGAATCACAAGAATGGTAGAAATTTGAGTGCAATTAATTTCGCCTTTTCTTTAAATTGTGTGAATTTAAAAATGATTATATTCAATAGTTTTTGCGAAAAAAAACAGTCAATAGCAAGTGTCTGAACTGCATAAACTATTTTATTTTTGTTATCAAATAGATCATATTTTTGATAATATAGCCTCACAAAAAAAAATGGGAGGCGCAATAGACAAGATCATGGTACCTATGTTTTTGGGGTCGTTGAATCCGAATACGGTGTCCATTTGACCCGATTAGGTCAGTTTAAGGTCACCTGACCTGAATTTGACCTTAAACTAAGCTTAACCCAGACCTGATTTGATAAAACAAACAACGGATTCAGATTCAGCGGCACAAAAACATATAGATATGTAGGTTTACTTTGTTGGTAATTGATTCTCTACATTTGACCTTGAACTGACCTTAGCCTAAACTTGATCGGACCAAACAAACAACGGATCAGTAGCGGCTCGTCAAGTGACACGAAATTTCTGTTTGGTTGTGTAATTTAAAATTATTTTTAATTTTATATAAATTTTATAATTTAGGTAAAATTCTATATTGAAAATGTATTGTGTTTGATTGTTTAATACGCAGAAATAAACAGAATAGTTGCGCGATGAACGCCCTTTAAAAAACCATTGCCTTTGTTGAACGAGAACATCAACCTGGGACCATACAAGGTATAGTATACGTAAGTGACGCAGATTGAAATCAGTCTGTATTCTGCTTCTCTTCGTACCATTGTTTACGGTGGTTGTCATGGCAACGACGCGGCCAGCACGGGATTAAACTACGCGTGGGGGAACGAGTGAGGCAGAAATTGAAGCAGCACTGCCCATCACCTGCCTTTAACATTTTATACGATACGCGTCGCCCAGTGCACGATTGTAACGATTCTTAGTTAATGTTTGTTTTGTATAATAATTGTAGAAATGTTTCCTATGTATGATCTAGTATGTATTTTATTGGAAACGCCATTTTCCAGATGGAAAATTGAGGACAAAAAGGATTTTTTAAATTGCGAGACCTGTGCCTTATTCTCTCGATATGGAAAAAAGGGGAAGTCAAAAGACGTGCACCTTTGAAAGTTTCGGAATGAATGGTTTGGAGTATAAGTGGTTGTATGGAAGTGGTTGTCATAACCACAAAACTTCTTTGGAACATACATGTACGGTGTGCATAATGTTCGCAGAAGTCCACAAGCCGAACTAATATTTCTATTTTTTATAAAATCTAATTGAAAATCCTTCTCACGAACGTCAGTTTTTCGGTAATATTGCAAATGCAACTAAAAATTTCCAGATTCATTTAAAACTGTTTGACCTTGAAAATTTGAAAATTTTAGCCAGTGCCGCTTTTTTATTCTTTTTAGTCAATCAATGAATATGTTTCACCTATTTCTCAATATCACGAGCCGCCACTGTTAATGGATTCAGATTCAGCAATCCAAAAACATATGGATATGTAGATTTACTTTATTGGTAACTGATTCTCCACATTTGACATTGAACTGACAGTCCAGAGCTAATTAGGTCAAATAGACATCGGATTCGAATTCAGCAACCTCAAAGACATATAGATACGATGGTTTTCACTTTCGAACATCCCACTTTTTTTTTGTGAGGCTGTGTAATGAAATCCGCTTTGTATTGAAAACGACTAATAAAATAATTAATTATGCAAAAACTGTTAGGAATACAAAAATATTACAATAGAGAAAAAATCTAAACAAAATTTTTACATGTAAGCTAAATTATAAGCAAAAAAGAAAATGACCAAATTTGGTTAGTGCTAGGGTAATTTTTCCTAATTCTGTAAATGAGGTTACTTTGGTTACTATGTTAATCTATGTTCATCTCTTGAAAGTGTTAAATTAAATCGGAGAAAAAAAATTAAAAAATTATAAAGATGTTAGTCTTAAATTGAACACTAATCAAATATATCAAACAACAACTATTATTTTTGAGTGAGATATATTCGTTATAGACCACTAAAATAAAAATAGAAGGAACAAGTACAATTGAAAGTAATATTTTAATTTTTTGTTACTTCTGGCTCCAATTTTATTATAAACACACGATTTCTTCATTAAAAATCTTGTTTCCAATCTTATTAAAATAAAAAAAAATTATATACATGATTTTGAATGAGAGCTGCTTTAGTAGTCATTATGAAAAACGATAAGATATTTTATTTCGCACTTCACCTATCGTAATTTACGGGTAAAATTCCAAGTAATAAAAACAAATTAAAAGGTCTATAAATAAAAATGTTTACTGGATATATAAATGATTTAATAGTGTTCAGTAATAACATAATAATAACAATGTGATGCATTATAACATAAAAGTTGAATATAAATTTCAGACGGAATAATGTAACAGTGTTTGCACAAAATTAGAAAAATATTTATTATATATAGTTAGTTATATATAGGCCAAGTATCACAGATGCTAAATGTAATATTTTTGCTTCGTTACAATATTCGATTTTTTTTTCTTTTATTTAAAATCACTTCTACTCCACCACTACACAGTTGTAGGCATAAAATCAAAAAAATAGATTTTAAAAAAGCAATATGTAAATATTAAGAAACGAAAAAATCAACAAAGGAATTTTTCTTTACAAACCGTTTGAAAATATCACCCTTTGTAAGAAATTGCTCTAGAAACATGGGACCTTAAGATAACAAAATCCAATATATATAAAATAGTTTAATAAATACAAATATATAACTTGATACAATAATATATACATCTCTGTTAACGTAAAATGATCGGACAATTAAATATTGATCACCCCCACAGTAGTTATCCTTTCCCTAATATTTCAGTATTAAAAAGTGTGTTCTTAACACCTACATATCTTTTATATCTAAAAATTATCTACAGAAGTTCATAATAACTACAGAGTGAGCTCATATTAAAAATAGGTATTATTTCAATACTTAATTTTATTTACCTTCTGGCATACTTTATGATAAATGGAAGTGCTGTGTCTGAGTGCGACAATCATTCTGGCTTTTCATTGTCACCATAAAACTTTGGCTAAAACAAAAAATACACATGATTTATTTTTTAAAGAGTTTTGCAGAAGAAGTGCCAAAACTTCCTCAAACAATTTCAAGTTCAACGACAATTTTTATACCTACAAGGCGTTCCAATTTATAGGTGCATAAGACATAATATAATATGCAAAAAAATTAAACTTAAATATTTTGTTAAATAGACCCTAAGGTATACAGGCTGTTACAAAATCGCTTGTCACTACAGGGATCTCGGAAACAGTAAGACGTACGAAGTAGCTTAAATGGGGGTAAAGTTGCAGTAATCAGGGGACCAACATTATGCCTCTAAAAAATCAGGGCTAACTTGATTAATTTTCCAAATATTTGAAAAAAAAACGAAATTTTGGAAATCCGTTGTTGTTTCATTTCAGCCTAGTTTGAAGTGATATTGAAAAAAGAAGAACACTTTCTCATGGCCACTTTTTGCCCTCTATCGAATGGCATAATCAATTTTTATATGTAACGTTTCGTCTCTTCAGGACCATCATCAACTTGATTTTTTTTAAATACGACCCTAGACATTTTATTACATTTTTTGCAAACCTTCATGACCCCCAATACTGTACTGCCTCAGCCCGAACCAGATTCAAACGTTTTGTCTCAAAAAATTTATCTTTAGTGCATTCATTCCAAATTTATCTAAATTTTTTATTTAGATTTCTTTGTTTATTGTATTATCATACATTGTAAGTGTCGTTAGACCCTGTGAAATACATCTAGTTATTTAAACTGTTACCACCATGTGTTACAATAAAACATTTATTATTATTAACTATTACCATCACTTGGTCATACATAACTCAATAAGTTGTGTCAAAATTAAAACATTATTACAATTTTAATTTTATTATGACAAATTAATTCTTAAAAATGCATATAAAGAACCAAAACGCTAACTAAACATTATTCTTTAAAAAATTTCATTAAATGTTCAAAAACATTTTCGTTTTGGCAAAGGTTGAAAATGAAGATCAGCGTAATATTATCTGAATTTATTATATCTGTAACCGCAACTGTGAAAGAGCATGTCAGATGTATTTGTATGAATATCCTGAATAAAATAGATCCAAATTTGTTTGAATTTTGAGCACTCGAGAAGCCTAGAAATAACTATGGACACGGGAATAATTTTTTATTTTAATGCATGGTGGTAATAGTTTAAATATCTAACGACACTTATAGTGTACGATAATCCAATAAACATGATTTTTTAGAGGGATAATGTTGGTCCGCTGATTACGAAACTTTGCCCCCATTTAAGCTAGTTTGTATCTCTTACCGTTTTCGAGATCTCTGTAGTGAGAAGTAAATTTGTAACAGCCTGTATATTTGCAAACTACACTTTCCTCAAAATTACAATTCCTACATCTGTTGTTTTTCTTTTTTGAAGTCTAATAGCATTATAATATTCTACACCTCTCGAATTAGAAATTAATTATTGTTAGAGCAAAATTATATACTGCCCCTTTTTTCAATATTCACTGAGAAATGTTAAATAAACAAAACAAAAAATAGTAAAATTATTGAAATATTGAAGATATTCCAAGAATTACATTTTATATGCTATCCAAACTAAAATTGGTTATAAAAACTGGTGCAGGAGCACTTTTAAAGGTGTAGATTAACACGGTCTCATATTTTGGTAAAAAAATTACTAATAGTTTTTCAAATATTGGCAAAAAAATGTAGCAGGTGTAGGATTTTCAAATTTAAGGAAGTTATAGCTTTTAAATGTACAGGGTCGGTAAGTCCCCATGGTTCATCGGCCGTTACGTGAGAGCGATAAAGAAAGTCATAGAAATCCGTGCGATAGAAAAAGATGGCTATAATGAAAGCGTCTAATAGTCACCGCCCATTTGGGTGGATCTTATTTGTGGAAGGGCGAAATGGGCGGTGACTATTAGACTCCTTCATTATAGCCATCTTTCTCTGTCGCACGGATTTCTATGACTTACTTTATGGCTCTCACGTAACGGCCGATGAACCAGGGGGACTTTCTGACCCTGTATGTGCATATTTTTAGGATCTATTTAAAAATATATACAGGGTGTAGGGTCATATTTATACAGAGGCTTACTTTGACCTTTAGAAACACGTATCAATAGTTTATTTTTTCAAATTCGTCAACAAATTTTCTTTAACCCCCTTTTAGTATTTTTTGTACCACGCCACTGGACAAGCTACTGTGACTCAAAATAACAGCGCGCTTTAGTTGCAGCGCATGCACACGAGTTATAGTGTTTACGAAACTAAAAGTCGGCATCTCTTTATTGCGCCGGGCACAATAAAGAGATGCCGACTTTTAGTTTTTATACGGTTTCAACTATCTTCGTAAACACTATACTCTTATTGAATGGGTGTTCGGTACACATACAATACTTAAACAAGCAAAAAACTCAAGCAGTAATTAAATGATAAATGAAATACACAAAAATAAATAATCTGTTGATGGCTTCCAGCGATGAAAAACATTCAAATTCACAGTTAGATGTACTGACCCCCTTTTGCTTCGTCACTGCACTATCTCCGTTTACATGCACCGTAGGTTGCCTACAATTCATGTATTTGTAATACATATACCCCACTTAAAGTTACACCCTGTATATATTTAAGGTTCACTTGGTTTCATTTAAATTAAGACTTGTATGAACTGGAACATCCTGTATGTATATATTAATGAAACAAAAAATAAACAGTTACATAATTTAATAATTCCTTTCTATTTTAGAAGGGGGCATACTTAATTTATGTGCATAGTTTATAACATAAATAATGCTAATTTTTATGGTGAGAAACATCAATTTTGATCATGTAATTTTTATTCTTTAATAATAGAAAATCTAAATGATTTTAGCTCATGACATGAATGAGGTTATTTTATCTTCTCATATGGACTCACAAAAAAATTCAAACAACATTAGTGGTTTACGAAAATTGACTCCGGTTGCTCAAATTATTATCTATGTCCTTATTATTCTTACGGTTTTAGAGAGAGAGAGAATGCTACGTCAAGATCCCTATGAGGCAATTTTCGTAAACCCCTATTGTGTTAATAAAAGCCATAGAAAAAAAAACATACATATTTAAACAGGTTACTTATATGTTCCTGTCTTGCATATTGTACGCATTTCACTGCTGTCGTATTTAAAAGCAAAAAACACAAAACAAACACAAAATTATGAAAAACGAGTTTGCCAACAGACATTTTACATTAAGGTCATTTAGTATTACATATTCAGGTAGGTATTATGTAAATTTATTTATAGGAAACATCACAATTCTTTGAATAATCATCCAAGTTTTGTCTAAATAACTAGAAAATGCAGTTATGGAAATTAGGATATATATTTAGAAGATTTACATTAATTCATCAATTATTCTTTTATAATATATACATATTTTTTTTTAGTAGAAAACATCAGATTATTTAAAATTTCCTCATTTTTTAAATAAAATAAATACAGGGAAATGAAGATTAACTTAGAATACGGGAGTATATGACCGTATGTACTTGTGAACTTAAAGAGGGTTTTTCATATGAACGTTTTTCAAATATATGCTCCTTTTTCAAAGTAAAAATATACATTTTCAGATTCATCCTTCCAAATTTCTTTTCTAATCAAAAAATTATTTTTATTCAAATTTATCAAGAACTAGTTCAGGAAAGTTCCCTATGAAAAATTACCAAAATATGAAAAGATCAAGACTTTTATAAACATCCAAATCTTATGTTTTTGGACCCATTAAAAACATAAAAAACTTGTTATGTCCAAAATTTTTGTAAGTTCTACAATATCTAAAATTATTCACAGAAATTAGATCTGAATCTGATTGTGCTCTACTTCAAAAAGCAATAAATGTGGTAGCTGTTTGGTGCAACCAAAATAAATTACCTCTAAATGCAGAAAAATGTAATGTACTGTCTTTTACACGTAAAATTAACCCCATTAAATATAACTATAACATTGATAGTTCTATGTTGCAAAGGCCTCAGTACATAAAAGATCTTGGTGTTGTTTTCGATGCGAAATTAAATTTTATAAAACACATTGACATGGTTGCATCATCTGCTTATAAATCTTTAGGTATTATTATACGTTCTTCTCGAGGATTCCACAGCATACATACTATGAAATTACTTTATGAATCTTTTGTTAGGTCAAAATTGGAATACGCATCAATTGTCTGGAGTCCTTTTTATAGTGCACACATTGAATCTTTGGAAAAAGTTCAAAGAAATTTTTTTAAATTTGTCGCATTTAAGCTTGACGGAATATATCCTGAAAGAGGATATCCACATAATGCACTACTTGATCGCTTTCATTGTAATGATTTAAAAACACGCAGAACTACACATCAAATTGTCTTTTTACATAAAATATTAAACAACTTAATTGATTGCACCTGGTTACTCAACAAAATTCAGATCAAAGTTCCTAGGCTTGCTTCTCGTGAAAATAATATATTCAAGTTACCCACTGTAAGAACTAACATTATGAAAGCATCTCCTTTATATCAGATGATTGTCAACTATTGCAATGTTGAGGACAGGTTAGATATATTTTCTTGCACTATTAATGAAATTAAAAAGCGGATTCTTTACTGTTAATTTATAGTTTTAATACTTTATTTTTGTTTTTACTATTTTATTGATTCGTGTTTATCTATATGTATAAGTGAATGTGCGTGAATATGTATCGATATTTTTAGGTATTTATTTATGTGTAATGACTTTATATATTCTATATCTACCATAGTTTTGCTATTCTAATGTATATTTTTCTCTGTGTATGTATATTATATTATGTTATTGCCATGTTCATTTATTAGGTATTATTAATTCTATTTATTGACATATATTTTCGAATGCGTTGTGTGTTGTACTACTACATTGACTTTGTATCCTATAACTGGGCATTTGCCTGTTGGATATGTAGTGAAATAAATAAATAAATAAATAAATAAATATGCTCTATGTAAATCTACTTTGTTAAGATTGTATCGACTGTATAAATAATGAACTACGCGACACATGCATCTATAAAATAAAAAAAATTATATAAATTGATAAATATACAAAGGCATTTTATAAAGCAACAAATTTAAAGTGTGGGAAAGTAAAAACAACATTGGCACTTGACGTTTTAACTAGTGCTTTATTAATAACTAAAAAAAATTGGTCATTGTGTGTAATGAGTAATGACTAAGTAAACAAGCATTTTCTATCATTTTGTGTTACTAACTTATCACTTGCAAGAAAAACCCCAAAGCAAATACAAAAGCCAACTTACAAGTTGTCAGCACGTGTAACCAAGACAGTGACTGCGGAACTGTTTTATTAAAAATACCTAGTTAATAAATAATAATTGAGTTTTTTTAAATACCAACAGATACTTTTTTTCTTAAAAAAGTGTATGAGAATGATTTTGATACATTGCTGAACAAGAAATTACTGCAAACTTGTTCATTTCAGTATAGCAGAAAAAATGTAACCAAAATAATTTTGAATTGTGCTTAGCCAAAACTGTATTTTCTATCAATCAATTCTCAGTCAATTAATTAAATAGTAAAATACCCTCACATTACAAATAAAAATAAATGTTCCCTACTGCCACTGCGAAGAAAAATAATAATAATCTAAATCTAATTTTAATCTAAATCAGTTCCACTATTGTTCTTAATGATATGTATTTATAAGACATTTCAGCTTTCAGACATGACGAAATACCACATCCTATTTAAGGTTTAAATTAAAACATTTTATTATACAGGGTATCAGAAGTTTGACTGCCTTAATTTTAACAGACGATAGAATACTTTAAAATAAACAAAAAAACAATGGTTATCACTTTTTTAAATTTCTTTATGCTTAATTCTAAAAAATAATTAGCGTAATAAATTCAAAATTCGATAAAATTCATATCGTGCAATGTGACAACGGCACGGCGGATAATACGAGGTACTAAGCTGCCCAGCAATACGTAATTCAGTCAGTATCTGGAATTGGACCGTGTCTGAGTGTTTTTTGCGTACCTCTATTTTCTTTTCTAGAGGCGTTTTCCAGCGAGTGTGCGAAAATTGGATTCGAAGCTGTTGTACGTGCATCGAAAATGGTGGTGGACATTTTAAGCATATGTTGTAGTTTGTTTTGTACTTGCATGTTTAAAAATTACTGAATTTTGCTTTTGGTAAGTACCTAAATTATTTTTAATATGTATGATTATTTGGATGACGTGAATCTTTGGGTACTTTAATTACATATTTTTCAAATTCATAATTTGATTAAATGTTAAGTTCCTGTTTTAAGAGATTCGTAATTACTAAAATTCTAGCGAAAATTTAAGCAGAACACTATTTTTGTACTACAAAATCGATACATTTTACTTTATTTATTTAAAAACCGAAAAACAATTGTCTTGAAATTTACTAAATGTTTCACAATAATAGATAGATGTTTACATTTTTTCCGTAGAACAAGTCTGCCGCGTGCACACTTGGTATGCATCAGCTGTGTAGCGTTAGGTTAAGCGCTGTTGCCATGTTGAATTGAAACTCACCAATATTAATACTCGCTGTATATTGAAAACTGTTATTCTTACGTTCCTGTAATATACAACTTTTTTATTCATTTATGATTATCTCATGTTGAAGTAATGGCAGTCAATCTTCTTACACCCTGTATATATAGGGTGTCCCAAAATCCACACAAGACACACCAGTGCAGTAAAGTGGGGCCAACGAAAAAAAAATAATGTGACAGCTGACAGGATTCAGGATTATTAAAAATAGACCGCTACAAGAAATAATGAAGGTTTTTCAGCTACAATTTGCAATTTTCTAACAAAATATGGTCGGAATAGTGATTTAACTTCAGTAACTGTGAATAGGAAAATTCAGGGAGACTGGATCAATTAGTGATCTTAAACAATGGTTGTCCTTCAAGTCATTCAAAACAAAATATTGAAGCACTCATCTTCAGCGAATGAGGCTCATTTTCATCTTGATGGTTTCGTTAACTGACAAAATTGTAGCAAAATCCACGAGTGAGTGTTGAGAAGCAAATGCTACCACGTGTCACTTGTTTGGTGCGGATTTTGGGCTGGAGGCATCATCGGAGCATTCTTCTTCAAAAATGTGACTGGTCAGGAAGTTAATATAGTGCTCACTATTAATAATCCAGTTTTCTGTGCCTAAATTGCAAGATATGGATGTAAACATTTCCTAGTTGTGTAATTTTCTGTTTTGGTGATCAGAATTGACCGCCCAGATCAAACGTTAGACGTTTTTCTTTGGGGTTTTTTGAAGCCTAAGATTTATGCCAATAAGCCCACGACCACCCACAGCTTGAAGGATGAAATTGAGCATTGTAGCAACTAATTTCAGTCGCATTTTTGCAAAATGGTAAAATTTTGACAAAACAGTGCGTATGTCCACTAAAACCCTGGAGGCCATTTACCCAATATGCTATTCCATACATAACCCTATACTGTATACTTTATGTATCAATAAAAAATTTACAATTTAAATTAAAAATTTGTGTTTTCTTTTTGCGTGAATTTTGGAACACCCTTTAGAATTATTTAACATGTAATTATGAACTGAAATAAGTAAAAAAAATATGCATGAGTGTATTTAAATTTCAGATATAAGCATGTGAAAAATATTTCAGAAACACTAATAGACTTTTTTCTAATGGATAAATTGGCAAAACCGTGTAATCACAAAGTAAATCAATGGAAGTTTCGTACCTGAGAAGCTCCTATTGAAGTTTTAAATATCTTGAACGGATTTTTTTTTAATATTTATTTTTTAAATTCAGTTACTTCAAAACACGATTCTGCCATAGCAGAAATATTTAAGACACTTACCAAATCGTGAGCCTCAGGCTGCCCTTTGTTAGTCTCTTCATCATCATCCGAGTCTTCTTCCCCAGAGGAGTCGGCATTTACACCTACAATTAATTAACAAGTTAAAGAAAATAACTTCATAGAATATTTATAGGAATCAGTAAATTTAATGCATTTTTATCAATTTCTTTTTGCAGAAATGTAAAAGCAACTCTTAGATATATCCTTTATTATTTTTTAAAGGAGAAATTATATTTCAAGATATAAGGAGCAGGGCAGGGAAAAGTTACCTTTCTGACCGGGTTCGACGGAATTGTGGTTCCTGGTTGATGCCGAGGTTAGGACCTCGTAACAATGCAGACATACTCTCAGAGGCTTCGAACTCTGGTTTGGAAGGAGGAAACGTTTGTTTGAGCAAGGGCCACATACCACAGCCCCACACTTGCGACAATGATGCTAAAAAATAAAGTAACTAGTAACAAATAGAAATATGTAGGTACAGATTATTTTGTTATTAATTAGCCAAATGTCACCATTATAATTATTATACAGGGTGATTCACAAACGGTGACAAAAAATGGACCCTTGTATTATTTGGTGAATTTTAAGGGGTTTTGCATATACAATTTTTGTCTTGGAAGCTTTGTTAAAAAGATACAGGGTGTTAAACTAAAAAAAATATTTTTTAATTTTTTTAAATAATTTAAAAACTAGTAGTAGTAGTAAGTGAAATAATTTGAAATTGGGCACAAGTATTTATGTAAACCTTGTCCAAAATCTGAGGCCATTTCTTAGAATTTAGATGCTCTAGTGGTGGAGTAGTAATTTGTAGAAAATTGAAAGACGAATCCGAAAATATGATTGTTAACCCTTTCAGTGCTCCAGACGTATTTATTCGCTAAAAATTTATAGTGTTCAAAATGCTCTAAATGGATTAATTCGCTTAAATAGTTAAATTGGATCAGGCTGCTCAAATAGTATATATTCGCAACCATGCGCATAGCGATTCGGTTGTTGCAATTGGTATGGAGAATTTTTGCGGGCGGAGCTTATAGCGATTGTGACAAATATTTTTATGGAAGGAGGTAATACTGGTAATAATGCCAAGATTGTTCACCTCTCATTCAGTTTCTATTTAGTACAGCTGTCGATATATTAGTACAGCTGTCGATATACTGTATTTTATTCAAAATAAAATGGTAAAATTGATCGTAAATCGTAATTTAACACAACATAATGTAAAACTATAAGTGGTCTAACTGCTTCAGATGTATATGTTCGCACGCGATAAACTTTCGCACACGGCGCAGTAGCTGTGTTCAGACGTATTGCGCAGAAAATGGGTTAAAGTAAATCAGTGGTTTATTATTTTATTTAAAAAAATATGCCACCCATACCCTGTATCTACGCCAGTGAAGCGTCTAAATTTTAGGAAAAGGCCTCAGATTTTGGACAATGTTTACATAAATACATGTGCCCAATTTAAAATTATTTCACTTATTAATTTTTAAATAATTTAATAAAATTAAAATCATTTTTTTAAGTTTAACACCCTATATTTTTTTAATGAAGCATCCTAAATAAAAAATTTATATGAAGGCTCCCCTTAAAATTCACCAAACAATACTCAAGGTTTTTTATTAAAAATAAATATTGTGCTGGTGTAAAGTAGGAATAATAATTTTTAAAATTATCGAGGATTTTTTAGTATTAAAGGTATACTTTGTAGATGGCACTAAAATGCATAGTTTCAGAGAAATCAAATTAATTAATTAATCAATCAATATAGCGCAAATTTAACATAGATATATGTTTAAATAGATTAAAATGCACCAAAATACTCAGCTCTTCGTAACTAATAATTGCAGTAGAACATTGAAATCCACAGAAACATTGGATGTGACTAGTTGTAGAGCAAGGGTCGGCAACTGGCGGACCGCGGTCCAGGTCCGGACCGCGGAAGGTAAAATACTGAACCGCCAAAAATTTTTTGAAAGTATAAATTACTCAAATAAATTATTAAAAAAATGTTTTTTACGTTTAAGTGCCAATCTTATCATTTTTTCTAGTATTTTAGAATTGTGTAAGTGTTTTGAGTTCTTAATTAGTAAGCAGATTAAATTTGAGTCCAAATCAAAATAAAAAAAATAAGAAGTATGAATTTTTTTCTGGACCTCGATAAAAACTTTCAAAAGTATCCAGACCGCACCTAAAATTACTTGCCGACCCCTGCTGTAGAGTCTCAGACGATCACAATTGTCTGAGGAGTGGTTCCATCTATAGTGGATTTTAAAACAACAAGAACAAAAATAACCATCAGAGTAGGCCTAGGTGTTCTGTTCCGCCCCCACAGAGCCTCGCCTAAGAATGACAAGGGTAGGTCAATGATTCGTGGCTAAGGCTAAAGAAGTGAAAGCTAATTTTGTAATTGGCAGCATAACAACCTGAAAAACTATCGTACTTTAAATATCAGCATGGGCCACAAAAAAGTCTTAAAACCACAAAATTGAAATCCATTACTCTTTGGAATGATACATTTTAATGGTATCCAACAAGTATACTTTTTATACTACTAGTAACGACAAATATAGATTAAATTTTATTAGATGTAGTGGAAACACAGTGTCACTTTACATGTTCCCAGAATATTGACCTGAAGTTATTTTAAAATCACAATATTTTTATGTCATTGAAGATGAAGCCCCAAATATTAAAAAAAAATAGGGGTAACGGAGGCTAGCCTCCGCTGTTCTGGTTACATGCTACTGCCGATTGTCTTTGCACGTGCTATGATATGACAAAATGGTAAACACGTTAGAAATAAACTGCCACATTAATTCGGTAAAACGGGAATGGGCAAATATATTTAGTTTTTGTCTTTATCGCTTTACGAGAGGGTGTTCATATAGTGCCTTTGTGTGATGTAAGTGTATAACCTTATAAAGTTATTTATTTCAGTGTTTAGTGACGGTACAGGGTATTATTTTTTTCAAGTTTTTGAGTTATATGAAATAACATGTATACGAATCAAGAAAGAGTGGTCTGAGAAAACAATTCTGCTGCAAGAAGTCGATATAACAACCGTCAGGTATTGGAATAAGAAAATATTTGGACAGGAACAAACTCACTGAATGGAATGAATAGTCTTTCCGATATCAATTGAAGAACCAAGAGGTTGACAGTATGTACCAGGTTCGGACGATGACGCAGCAACTCGGCATTGAAATATTTGAAAAACTTGTCCCCATATTTATTTAGCCATACCCATATACAGGTCTGGTTGAACTAAACGTGGAGGTGGTAGAAATGTATACGCCCAATTGAAGAATGCAAGCGTGGGCAAATGAAATATAAACACAGCTGCATTGGGCCACTGGGAAATAAATCCCAGCTGTTGACAAGTGGTTGACAAATTGCCCATCATTGCAGTGCAGCAATGCGGAATTTGGTGTGATTCAGGTAATTTTAATTTATTATAGGCGCCTCCTATTAATCATTGATATTATTACAACATGGCATTTTGGAGACCTTTTGAAACGGAACAAAATGAAATTTACCATCAGTATAATAAAATTGTTTGAGTACATAAATAATTAAAATATGTTGTTGGCCAAATGAACATATAATAGAAATTTTCTACACATTATATACAAATTATTATAATTTTATACCTTTAGCAGAAAACTTTTTTAGGGACGCCTGTCATTAAATTTTATTGCCAGGTGTTTTTTTACATGTTCAACTGACTTCAGAAAGACTATACTGGTACTCGAAGATTAGCCACAAAATTTCAAGTGTCATGTTATAAAAATTAGGTGAGTAAACATTTGTTTACTTTTGCGTATTTTATTTATCATTATTGATTAGTGCTTGAGTTTTTTGATAGGTTATTTGTTAAGTACTGATTCGTAGCTAATATTATTTAAAAGAACAAAATTTCCCTTTTTGTGAGATGATAGGGCATGTGGCCAACACCCACTCCACAAAAGTTACGCGCCAAAAAGCAGTACCTCATGGCGGGTGGTATGGAAATTTGCATTTTAATAACTTTTCCTTTAAATATGTGATTTGACAACAATGCATAGCCCAGTTTCCAACTGTGCATGCGCTGCGACTAAAGCGCCCTTTTGTACGAGATGACACTAGCATGTCAAGAGGCACGGTATGAATATTACTAAAAAAAAAAATTATTTGAATAATTTGAAAAAAATAAACTATTGATGCGTGTTCTTAGAGACGAAAGATCTGTATAAATATGACTCCCACTCAAAGCTACACCCTGTACGTAATGAGTATAAAAATGAAAAGTAAACAATTTTTCTTTTGATATTTTTTTAAATTCTGGGCCATGCCATTTCCTGCATTAAAAAAGTATTATTTGACAATACTATTTAAAAATATTAATGATATATGATGCTTATGGGTGACCCTGTATATCCCTCTATATCATTGTCAATAAAACTCCTCAAATAATATTGTGGGGTATAAATATGTATGACCCAATTAAAATTGCTCACATTTGTTTAAATGTTTTTCACAAAGAATTATGAACTAAATTAAGCAAAAATATTACGGCATATAAACATTTCCGTACCAAATATAATTGTAACAAAATTTTATCTAATGTGACGAGCAAAAGATAAATAGACATTTATTATCTTCAAGAATTATGAATTTAAACGGATTATGTGTTATAAAAGTGTCCACGAAATTTTACTGAAAACGACATACTTCTTGCGATGATACAGGTGTTTGTTGATAATACAAAGCATTTACAATTAAGATTCCTTGTGCAAAAATCAGATATTAGTTATTTACTATGACACACTATTTTAATAACAATGATATTAATTTTTCTATAGGCATGTCGGTAGATAAATAATATTACGATTTTAATCTAATCTAACCTACCCTTCTGTTTATTAGAGTAAACTGAGTCTTCTTACAATGCATACAAATTGAAGCTTCGCCATCTGGTACCCAAACAGCTGCATGTTCTGATACCGCTTTTTTCCCACCTAAAAATTAATTCGACCTTCATATGTGCTGACTATAAATAAATTTTCATTTTAAATTTAGAAAATAAAAATGCAATTTTCAAAATGTTTTCTACGGAAAATTCTAAATAGTACAAGTGTTTATTTTTGTTCTAAAACTGCTTCTAGGATGTGAAACTTAGAGGTTCGATTCAGAGCGGCGGTAATGTCGCCTTTGTGGTTACTGATAAATAATGCTGTGGTTGCTACTTTTACCTCAAAATAAATTCACAATTTCAAGGAATAATAATAATAATTAACAAAGTTCTAGATATATTTAAAGAGTAAACCACATTCTAAATAGCAATGGTTACAAAATCCAAAAACAGAAAACCGGCATAAAGATTAATGAATCTGATACTTATACATACTTTTTCTAAGAAGATCATCAATGCATTTATTTATATGAGCCATCCATTCTCCCTTTTCTACCGCTGTGGCTGCATACACAGCAAAAGATTTGGACGCAGTTTTGATTAGCCACCCATTCTTGTACTCTAGAATTAAAAAAATAACAACAAAAGTAATTAATGTCTATCAAAATATGACTCTATTTTACAGAAAAACTTGTTGATACATTTTATCACTAAAATGGTGATACTGAAATTGAAACTTTTCAAAAATGCATACATACATCACATTTTGTGTCAGAAACTTTCGACTCAAAGTTTCACATCACTTTTATATGTCTTTAGTGATAATAATGTCCTCCAAATTACACTTTTTAATGTTATGGATTCAGTGTATGATTCAACCAAATTTTCAGAATACTATCTAATGATACAAGATTATGTTTGAGAAATGTTTTAATACATACACATATAACTCAGTATCACAACCATCTAAAACAGGAAATCATACTGGGGCGCACAGGATGTATGCAAATTATCTACAGTTTTACCATATAAAAAAATTCAGACAAATATTTCTTATGTTTATACATGTTTATAAATAATATAACTTATTAAATAAAATATTAACAAATAGATATAAGTTAATAACTAAAAAGCATATGATTTTCTCTCACTTGGTAATTTAAAGAAATGGAAAAACATTGAAGAATAAGAATGAATTACTTTTAAAGATAAGAACCATTTAATATTGTGAACAAATGTGTAATATTTGTATTATAATTACGTTGCAAAAAGATTATTCTGACAAAAATATGTAATAAAAAATATAAAATATTTTTGCATCATCAAACAAATTAATTTAAAAAGATATTTGTTCAGTAACATAGACATGAAAACCAAGAATTAATTTCAGTTACTTGAATATCAAATTTGTTAGTTGCATTTTCTTTATTACAGCACGAGGTCTGCACTAATTTTGCAACTCAGCACAATAGAAAAATGACAAAGGTAAAAATTAAAAAGCTTTATGAAGGAAAACAAATATCTAACTGGTGCAGCTGGTGCAATATTCCTACTTACTACAAATTCATACATTACTTAAAATCAGTACTTAGATACCTACTTAAATATTATGATTATTTATGACATATTGATAGAAATGCATTTATGTGTGTAGTAAACTGTAAGTTCATATTACATGCATATCATAAATTCATACTTTCTTAATGAAAGGAATTACTTACGGTTTTCATCATCTAAACTTTCTAATTTGACTTCTTCTAATGGAATGATATGTTGCTTATTGTATTTTTTCTTGTTAATTATGATATTCCCATACACTAAGATATCGTTGAATAAGAAGAACTGCCTTGTTTTAGGTTTTTTCCTACACATTTTGGTTAAGACACCCTCGCCCACCAGCACTCTGCCCGGAACACCCAGCGGCTAAAACGGAACGATTGTAAATAAAATAAGATGCTATTATCAAAGCATAAGAATGTATTTACCTGTCCCGAACTACCAAAACAGCTCTCTACCATAGCTATCCGCCTCGTATTGGCCTCACTGTTGACTGAAATAGACATTTTGAATAATTAAAAATCAAAACCTTGACAAAACTCAAATATAATGTTCTATTATGATTCATTCCAAAATGAGTACAAGACCACTTTTCCTCGCTACAAAGTAAAAATTATAAATGGCTTGAAAGTAAAAAGTAGATCGCGGATTATTAAACAGACCATGAAAACTGCATTAGAGTAATAAATTAACCTTATATGGCACCATCTAGAACTATTCTTTGAAAATGTCAAAGTTACATATAGTATCTAAAATTATATTTTTTATATTAATCTAGAAAAAATATTTCTAAAAAATTACCCAATTTGTCCACCATTCCGACTTAAAAACTTTTTCCACCTCGCCTGAAAACGCAACACCCACTCTATTAAAAATAGTAACGGTTGTCATTTGTCATCTGTCATCTGTCAGCAACTTTTATTTGTCAAAATCTTAATGAGCGTTTTCGATTATCTGTAATTAGAGAAAGAACAAAATTACATTATGAAGACATAAAATTATGCACATAAAAAAAACTTAGATAATTTCGTAGATGACTTTAAACGATCTAACTAACATATACTTTACTATATCTCTTTTATAATTAATTACAAATATAAATTTAGATGTAACTTCCGTTGAATACGCCTCAAATGTCAAGTGCTCTGTTATCTGTTTGTCAAAATTTGTTATAATTGTCAGATCTGTTGTCAGAAGACAACATGAATATGAATCATTTCTGTTGATCCCACACAAAAATATATTGCATGTCTGAGTCTGACAGTGAAAGTGACTTCAATTCCGTAACTGAAAAAACAAGACTGATGGACGGTCATGTTGCAACAAACAGCGGAAATGCAGGTCCTACAGATATCAGAAACTCTCAAGAAGTTTCCAGGAGAAAGAAAACAAGACGGCATGAGAGCGACGTTGAGGAACAGCCCATGGAAAATAATGTGGGTGGAGGCGACGAGCCTCATACAGATTATGTTGTAGCCAGTTCTAGCGTACCTCCGGATGAGGAGGAGGAACTGAAGTACGGGGCGAAACATGTCATTAAGTTATTTGCCCCCGTTTCATTATGTATGGTTGTTGTCGTTGCTACTATAAGTTCGGTCAGTTTCTATTCCATGAAAGACATGTATTTGTAAGTAGTTAGATATTACTATTCTAGAGTTTATTGATCGAGTTTTGAAATATTTTAGGGTTTATACACCGTTCCATGAAGAAAGCCCAGAATCCAGCACAAAGGCATGGATGGCCGCTGCAAACTCTTTAATTCTAATGGCTGTAATAGTCCTCATGACCGTACTTCTGATTGTATTATATAAATACCGTTGTTATAAAACTATTCACGGATGGTTAATTATATCTTCTTTGATGTTATTATCCATATTTTCGTACCTGTATTTAGAGTAAGAACACAAAACATTTGATTTGCATTGTGATTGTTCTAACTTGGTATTTTTTTAGGGAAATATTACGAGCATTTAATATCCCAATGGACTATCCTACCCTTTTGTTTATCATGTGGAATTTTGGCGTAATGGGAATGATAGTTATTCATTGGCAAGGACCGTTGCTTTTGCAACAAGCTTATTTAATATTTGTTGCGGCTTTGATGGCACTGGTTTTTATCAAGTATTTACCAGAATGGACCACGTGGGCAGTACTTGCTGTCATATCTATTTGGGGTTTATATTTTTTCTCTATATATGGATGAACTAATATTAATATATACTTTTTTAGATTTAATCGCGGTGTTGATGCCAAAAGGTCCTTTGAGGATTTTAGTCGAAACAGCACAAGAAAGGAATGAGCAAATTTTTCCTGCACTAATTTACTCTTGTAAGTATTTAGTAAATAAAATATATTTTGTCAGTCACGTATAGGTACTTTTTTATTTAAGCAACTTATATGTATGCTTACACGAGTATGGCAAGCGGAGATGAAGTGCCCAACGTTAGGACGTCTCGATCAAGTGCAGATCATGGCTTTACGCAGGAGTGGGTTGAAAATCATGCCGACAGATTTGCTCAGAGACAAATAGAAGTGCACGATGTGCCCAGTGGACGTCCACGGGTACAAGTGGTTGCTGCTTCAGAGGAAGAAGAACGTAAGTCATGGTTAGGATTACAATTACAAAAACTTTCTATGAATATTTTAAATTTCAGGTGGTGTAAAATTGGGATTAGGAGATTTCATTTTTTATAGTGTTCTAGTAGGAAAAGCCTCTTCCTATGGAGATTGGAATACTACTTTGGCCTGTTTTGTAGCAATTTTAATTGTAAGTATCCATTTAAACAGTTTTTAAATGTTACATATAATTTTTGAATTTCTGAATTTTCTAACTTGTTTGATAATTTGCATATCACAGATGGGAATTACATTTCATATTCCTCCGTTATTGTACTTTTACATTGTATTTCATATTGTGATGCTCACCTCAGGTTTTTGTTGCTTCTTCAAATATTTTAACATTTTACCTTGCAACTGCAGGTAAATAAAAAATTAAGTATTTGCTTAAAACCTGGCATGGTCCGTTTACAAATTAATGTTGCAATTGCTAGCACAAGATATAATATTATTTTTAGGAAAGACAAAGAAATTGTCACATAAGTGAGTAAGTTGTAGTTGTAAAACAGAACAGTATGTCTTGTGTAAAAACGTCAATGCTTCTTTGACGTTATTATTTTGCAAACCAGTTTACCAGTCTTTGATTTTTCATCTTAAGTTTTTCCTCATTGGGACAGTAAAATGGTACAAATTCTGAAATTAATATAATTATTTTGCTCAAGTGCTGAACTTGACTTGCTTCTGCTCCCCATATTAAAAATAAACTGTATAAAATATGCTCTCTTCCAGACCATTAAAAAATATTGGCAAAAAAAATGTAATAATAATTAAATATAAAATTGAGAGCTGTGCTGTGAGTGAATTTAAATTAATATAATTATTGATCCGGGTGTATACAAAATTTTTACCAAAAAATTCTCGATGGTTCCTAGGTTTTTTAGGTTGGTCTGAGAAATTTTCCAGGCTTCCAAACTGTATTCTCTATAGTAGTTTTCATTTTTCAATAAGCACCATTTCAAAATTTTTTTTGCCAGTATCTTCCATCCAGTGGCGGATCTAGAGATGGACATTGGGGGGGCCGTTTGTACAATTGATGTCAAAAAAAAAATTATGCAGAAAACAGAAAAATTTTATTAATTTATTCTGTTTGATCTTTCTGTTCAAATTGGTATATGTTACCTCAGCTCTTATTACATTATTGTTTTTTTTTTTTTTTAGGGTTTGTGCCTTACATTGCTGTTACTGGCAATTTTCAAAAAGGCTCTACCAGCACTACCCATCTCCATCACATTTGGCCTCATTTTTTATTTTGCTACCAAAGAAATTGTCAGTCCTTTTGCTGACAGTTTAGCTAGTGAACAAGTATTTATTTAGATATATGTATTTAAACCATTCCCTTTGTTTTAACATTTAAATTGAACTAAACCACCAACTCATTCAAATCTTTACTAAAAAGTTAATAAGCTCCTATGTATAAGAATTTTTATTTAATAAAAATATTTATGCTTTGTCTTTTTTTTTATTAAAAACGTAATAATCAACTAAATAACTTACATGGGAATTACACGAATAATGTACGATACAAACTGTTCAATCAGATGTTATAAAAGTTAATGACTGTCACTCATATGTTTCCTTTGTATATTTTCCTGTGGGGTATAATCCAGAATTTCTACAATACTTTCCTCGCTTTGTGACCAGGGCATATATGTTTTATTTACTGTTTCAAATGTCTTTGCTGTTCCACATTCTAGGCACATCCAAATTACTTTTTTCTTTTTTATTCTAACTTTACAAGTAATTCCTGCCAACAATAAACTTCTACATCCTTTACATATAGTTCTTTTGATATCGATACCTCTAAAAAAACAATTATGGAACATGATAATGTTCTCAATTTTTTAGTAGTAACTTACATTCTTTGAACAGTTTTCTTTGAAATATTTACAAGTAAATTGGAATATAAAGATGAGGCTATGCTACAAGATGCATTTTCAGTAGCTAAGAGATTACTCGCCTAAAAATATTTAAACATCTTTTCAATTTAACTGGAAGTAGTACTAACGATGTTAAGGCTTTTACCGCCATGCTGATATGTAAAGTACCATTATTTATCAGGTCATTATCCTGTGGGGAGCTACAAGAATCAAAATCAACATTAGGGTTGACCTAACAGGGTTCGCCTCACAGAGCTTAGCCCAAGAAGCGTTCGTGGAAGATTCCTAGCTAAGCTTAAAGAAGTGCAATGTTTGTAACTGACAGTGACCATGTAAATATACCACAGCATAACAACCCGAAAACCCATTGGTGCTTTAAATACTGAAAACAGTACTTGATTACCTGATATAAATAATTAATTCTCTGAAAACCTTCTTTTCCAACGCATTTTTTTATTTTACTCATATTTAATCTGAATTTCCTAGTAGCTTAGTAGTCATCTGTAGTTCAAATGTTCTATAGTTCTATTCTCCTCCAAGACTAAAAAATTGAGGTTATAGTGCTCTAGGTTTTTAAGTTCAATTTGAAACAATATATTTTAACGAATTAATGGAATGGAATATTCTTGGGCGAAAAACTACCCAGAAATACACAAAATGTGTACATTATTTCAAATGACAGAACTTTCTAATCCCATTAAATACAATTACAATGCTCTAAACGGATACCTACAAGACGGGCCACAATGTGGATTAGTAGCATTAATGATGTGTACTGGTTCACCAAATAATGACACTGTCAAGCATCTTTATGATTATGCAAAAAGAAAAGGATATACAAATAATGGTGAAATTTTTAGTGTTGACGACATGGCAGATGTAGCTAAATACTATTTACCAAAAAAAGCTAATGTTGAAATTTTTGAAGGCGACTTATTCACTACAAAGATAAAAGAATTTTTATTAGACGGTGGAATGGCACTTGTACCGTATCCTTACATGGTATTAACATTGTTCATAGTTTTACAGTTTGTTGATTTAATATTTCTTTAAACAGTTACCAGATATGATACAAATAAAGATAATTCTCCTGGCTTTCACAGTGGTCATAAGGCTCACTGGGCAATTATAAGTGGAAGTATACTCACAGATGATGATTTCTACGTAATTGCCAGACATGGAAAAGCAAGGAATGTTGCTATCTGGAAATTAAAAATACTTGCACGAAGTAATAGTCAATTACAGGAATTTTCTCCAGATCGAAAGTTACATGATGTAGAATATAAACTTCCTGAAGGTGGGATAAATGGCCCTTTGGGACTGAATAGAAGATGTATCCTTATTAAATTGTGACATATAATAAAGCCATTTTGTCAGTATTTACCTTAATATTATTTATCTGCCTTAATGTAATGCTGCCCTAATAATGCGTAGCTGTAATTGCAAAATACGATTGCAAGATGACTTTTATAATTAATAATTGTCCCTAATTTCTTAATTTGACATTTTAATATTCTTAATGTGACGTAGTGTAGTGATGCCATGCCAGTCCACAACACAAAAGGTCTGTTCCAACAAGAGTCAGGGATTGGTTCCGAACCGTTTGAAATGTTTGGCCAGCTAAGTTTTAAATGTGTCTTCAGTGAATATATCGCAAGAATTAGTTGGATGCACTTTTCTGATGGTTCGGAACCAATCCCTGCCTCTTGTTGGAACAGACCTAAAAATGTAACAATACTGAGTGAGTATGATTCAAGAGGAAGAAGTAGAAATTTAACAAAGGATCTACGATTTTTTTTTTGAAAACATAACCTAAGAACGAGAAACGAGAACCATTTGTTGACGTGTTTTACAAGATTTTATGTAGTGAATAACTCGTAAAATATGAAATTAATATATATAATTTTTCTTGCCTGGAATTTTAGTTTTATTAATGCGTGGGACTCTGAACAATTGGAAGTATTTGATGTAGTAGAAGAAGTGAAACAGAATTTCTATGAACTTTTAAATATTTCTAAGGTATGATTTCCTTTTTGTTTAACATTTAACATCTTTAGAAATTACTTTCAGGATGCAACAAGTGCTGAAATTAGATCAGCTTTCAGAGGTCTTTCCCTCAAATTACATCCAGATAAAAATTTAGAAGTAGATACATCTGAACAATTTCGTAACTTAGTTTCTGTATATGAGGTTCTACGAAGCTCAAGTAAGAGAAAGTACTATGATGAAGTACTTATTAATGGAATGCCAAATTGGCGATCGGGACTATTTTATTATAGATATGTACGAAAAATGGGAATGACTGAAGCCGTTTTAATATTATTTATTATCTGCACTGTAGGACAATATCTTGTCAAATGGGGAGCCTATTTTGAAAGAAAATTTACAATAGTAAGTAAACTTAATAATAGTTTGAGTTGGATTGTCTAGAACAGATGGAAAAATAATATTTTTAATTCTTTATTTTAAATATTTCTATATTTAGATTTAAACATGACAGTAAAGTTTTACTTCCAAAGCATTTATTACTTTCCTTAATATTTTTCTTGGCAAATTGGAATGTATAATGGAGAGACCTTATAATTGACAAAATTGGCAGAATTATATAATACAAATTTCTTGGTTTTCATGTTATAATTTAAATTGACTGCTTACAAATTTATTTACTTTCCTTAGTCTCTCAACCGTGACTAGTAATAAAACTTCATAAACATTGCCTGTTTGTAAGAAACAAAAAACAAATTATTACTTCAAGAAATAACTACGAGGTAAGCTTATAGGTATACCTACTGCTGATGATGAAAGTTAATATTCTCACACAGCACCGGACTGGGAGAAAAAAGCAGCCCGGGAATTTTTCAAATCAGAGGCCCTAAAAAATTCTAAACTGACTTGGCTTGCCATAGTAAAAAGGAAATGGGTTTTTCTAGTGTACAGTTTTGAAATAGTCGTTATTTATGTCGAGTTTTCCAAAGTTGAGAAGATTGAAAATTTTTAAATGTATTATTTATTTTATCCATCAATTAGTTTATGATTTCATTTCTTTTTTTCAGTAGGTAATTTTACCTTGCATTCGACTACTTTTATGTTAAGTGCTTTACTCGGTAACTTTTTACTAGAGACTTTTCTAAATCCATCAAGCTTGAACCATAGAATACGATTTTGTATAAAATAAGACATGAAAATATGAGAGCTGTAATCTAAGAACTTAATTCTAGAATAAACCACAATTATTTGTATGAAAATAAAACCAAGGAAATCGTATTGTTAAATCATATGTATTAACCTAATAGTATACAAAAGAATAACATACATGTCGAACTTAATTTTAATCATTTCAGCAATTTCGATTAAATAAATACATCTGACAAATCTGAAAATAATATTATAGTAAAATCTTATTTGTAAAACTTGGATGTTTTGAAGTTAGTAAGCCAATTACTCCGTCAATCGTGATCTTGTTAAAAATATCTTTTTCAGAGTTTATAAGTATAAAGGCTTCTAATTTTTCTTGTCCGATGGAATTTCACAACCTATTTTTGATAAATTTTAAAATACTATATGATCGCTCACAAGCCATCTGCGTAAAAGAAAGAGTTGGGAGATATTTGTATGCTAAACTAAGCGTTGGATAAGTGCCCGTCAGAAGATTATACTTTCTATAGCAGCACACAGCACAGTCTTTGCAAGATTTTTTTGTTTTTCTTTACTTTGATTGTCTTTAACATTCGAAGTAATTTCATCATCATCTATGTCACCATTCTGACTAACATCGTCATCATCGTCATTATCGGTTAAAAGCTCAATATCACTATTATCCACGTCGTCATTTTGATCGTACTCGCCCAAACGTGACAATTTAATTTTTCTGGAGTATCTGGATTAAAAAATTGCAATTTTTCACAGAGTTCTTCAAAGGCAGGTGATTTTAGGAGTAATACGCCTATCTGCGGTTTTATGACTTGAACTCGCTTTCCCCAGCCTATATAAAGTTTACCCACATACCTTAGGTTTTACTATAGTATTGATACTATAGGTTTTACTATATATTACTCGCTTCTCCCTTCCCATTAGAGTTTAATTCACGCCTGTTTGCGGTTTTGCAAATAATGAACTTCCTTTATCCCAAAAGCATCTGTAGTTTAACTTGCATGTCTCTTAAATAAATTGTCCCAAAAAAAAAAACAGTTTAAAAAGCGACTAAATTTTAGAATTTTTTTTTTGCTTTCCATTCTAAAATTTTCAAATTTTTTAAATATATCTAAAATTTTGGGCCAAGCGGCCCTTTCGGGCCGCGGCCCATCGGGAGTTTTCCCTTTTTTCCCCTATGGCCAGTCCGGCCCTGTTCTCACATGTTCAGGCTTTTCCTGTTTCATAATATTTAGCATTCTTTTTTCACATACTCCAATTGTAAAAGTATTGGCTTATTTATTTAAACAGGATTAAGAAAAACTTTTTAAGTTTAATATATAGTAACATGGTTTCATAAATAATTTTTATTTACAAATTGAATTGCAGCAAGAGCAATTGAAAAGTAGACGGAAACAAGGCAGGAAAGCAAAAAATGAAGCAGAACCTGACATTATTATACCAAAACCTTCAGTATTCGATACTCTGCCGGTGCAAATCCCTCGTTTGATATGGCACTCAATCATATCTTTGCCTATAGCCTTAGGCATGATTAAAACTGCCGTAGAACAAAAAATAGAAGAGGTAAATAGACCGCCCACTCCTGAACCAGAACCCGCACCTACAAGAATAAGAACAGCTAGAAAGCGTAACAAATTTGTGGTACCAGAGGGCCCAAATTTTGAGGTACCCTCAACTAATACTAATTCAGACACAAGTGGTTCTACTGCCCCTCCACCGCCAGTTTCTGGCGGTTTGTGGACTGATGATGATTTAGCCGAGCTTATTAGGCTGGTAAAAAAGTTTCCACAAGGTTCAAGTCAAAGATGGGAGAATATAGCTGAGGCTCTAGGGCGGTCAGTACCTGAGGTAACATATATGTCTCATAAAATGAAGGAAAACGGATACCGATTGCCCTCAGAGCAGGAGGAAGAGGTTCAGGTGAAGGTTAAGCAGAAAACGAAAAAGGACGATCTGAATGAAGATGTTAAGAAATGGAGTCAAGTTCAACAAAAAGCACTGGAAGATGCTTTAGCTAAATTTCCTAAAGGTTGTACTGACCGGTGGGATAGAATTGCAGAACACGTTCCTTACAAATCAAAGGTAAAAGTTGTTATTTTTTTGTATAAAAGTTCATTTGGTTTTATATTATCCTCAAATATTATATTAAAAACAAGTCTTATTATTAAAACCCTTTAATGTTT
The DNA here is from genome assembly GCF_000390285.2 of Anoplophora glabripennis. Classification (NCBI taxonomy): domain Eukaryota; kingdom Metazoa; phylum Arthropoda; class Insecta; order Coleoptera; family Cerambycidae; genus Anoplophora; species Anoplophora glabripennis. The sequence goes on along the minus strand of NW_019416210.1, from coordinate 288,559 downwards.
TCAAAGATTGTGTCATGTCATATTTTGACAGTGAAATATCATTTTTTAGGGCATGATTTCTTGGCTCACATAGATAAAAAATTCCAAACAAAATTTGCGATATAAGAAATTAAAACAGAGATGGCAGACTCTGAGATCTAGAAAAGGGTTGCACATATATTCCCAAAATATAAATTTTTCTGAAAATTGCAGTATTATGAAGTTTAAAAATGAAATAAATTAAATTTAAATTTAAATATATACCATTATGAGAAGAAATAGGCCTAGAAATGATTTCCTAAAAACGGTGTAAATCCCATGCTTCATTATCAAATCACGACCATTTTAATTTTCATGAACCGTGAACACCTGCATAGAATCGTCTCCAAATCAATTTTTTTTCTTTTAGGAGGAATGCGTGTTAAGATTTAAGTACCTTGCTGAAAATTTAAAAAAACAAAAAGCTAGTGAGAAATTAGAGAAGACTGAAGAAAACTCTGACACAAAAAGTGAAGAAGTGGATCTTATATCAAATTGAGTGTAGTATAATGTAAGAGTAAATATGGAATTATTAAGCTGTTTTTTAATTTTATTGTAAATATGATTTTATTAAAAGAAGTTATACAGTATTAGATACTTGTTTTGATTATCATTCAGGGCTAAAATCATTCCAAAGTCTTTTAAGGAATCTTTGGAAATATATTTAATGTATAGGGAAATATTAACATGACAAATTAAAAACGAAAAATTTAAATAAACTTTTACACCAATCAATAAGGTTTTGAAAATTACCCCGATTCTGTAGTTATTTAGTTCAATTTAAATCCGTGGTACTTTATACTGAAAACTTATTTTTGTTGTAAAAAGTTGGTAATATTGAAGTATTTTAGAAAAACAAGAACTAAATTGGGAAAAGATCATGTGATTTTTTAATGCGAAGTACTCGCTCATGCAAAATTTTTACGATTTTGTTTTATTAGTTATAAAAAACATAAAACGAAATATAGAAACCAAAACGTACTTATTCATAAGAAAATTACAAAAGAGAAAAAATTGTGAAATGCAAATAAATAAAATATTACATAGTAAAAATGAAGTCAAATGTAAAATACAAAAAAATTTGTTGGCTAAGAATAAATTTTGAGGATAGTCATTTTTTAATTTTCTTCTTACATGGATTCCTCCGTAACCTTTTTTTTCCACTTCATTCACTATCACAATCTTGGAAAGTCTCCTCATCTGAATGTACCAGAACCCCTATTCAGGTCTTGCCCCTATTAACTACTATTGCGAAATTAACGGTAGTTAAAACACCAAACCAAGCTTATTGCTCCTTATTTACAACTTCTCCCGAGGTGCTCTTATGATGGCAATAGCACAATTTCAGTATTCAGCCTTTTGTGTTGATAGTAATATATATATACTTATATTCTTCAAATACATTTTTTGATTCTTGTAAAGATATATTTTTTAGTTTTTTGCATTTAATCCATGCAATGATACACACGATATTTTCTTATAACTAAAATTTGTTGCTTACAAACTAACATTTTTCTGTGTGTATTTTCAGCAAGACGTGTCAAGTGCAAAATTATTTGATAAATGTTATCAAACTGCATAATCTGATTAAAAACAGCAATTTTCTACAGAATTCTGACTTTCCCCGGTAAAATTAAAAATAATTGTTGTAATTCTTAAAACAAGGCCAAGAAACAGTTTTTCCACTGAACTAAATGATAAATGCATGTCACATTTTGAAGGAGCAACGACGATATGTTTTCGTTTTTTAAATCTGAAATTACGTATCAAATGACATTTCTGATTTCTACGTATAAAACTGAGAAATTACAGAAAATTTCACAAATCAAATTTTTTGACATCACAAAAATTAAATAAATCAAGATATATCGAAGCTCAATTTCTCTTGAAAATTGAGCCTATTACGTCACAACTTGTTTTTGTCTGTATCCTGAGAATTATGAGAAACTCCCATCTTATACAAAAACATAACGTACAAATGTGATTCTTAGAATGAGCAGTTAACATAAATTTATAAATAAAATATATACGAGCAATTGTGTTTCAAGAAATATTTTTACTTGTTTTAAATATTTAACCCTTTCACTGGGCCTGCCGCCTATAGACATCAAAATATATATGCGTGAGCTGAGCGCCTGCCGTCTTTAGGCTTTTAGGTGTTTATGATTCTCTACGATATCCACAAATAAGCGTAGTGATTTGTGCGGGTATTTTACAGCTTAGGAGCGCACTTTGTAGTCATGTATGCTGTGTAGCCCTTGCATCCCACCATGGGTGTAGCGTAGCTACAATTTTTGCTCAGGGTTGGCCTAGGGCTATAAGCTTTATGAAGGCATCTAAAAAAAAATAGCGACTTCCCGATATAAAATTTGAACACGTTTTGATTTGATTCTACATCAAAAACATACAGGCTGTTACAAATTCGCTTCTCACTACAGGGATCTCGGAAACGATAAGAGGTACGAAGTAGCTTAAATGAGGGCAATGTTGCGTAATCAGGGGACCAACATTATGCCTCTAAAAAATCAAGGCTAACATGATTAGTTTTCGAAATACAGTATAGACTCTTTAATCGGAACTAATTAAAACATGGGCTTAAAGAGATAAGTTCGAATTACCGATATTTTCGGATTACTGGATAGTAAATATGTACATATGTAAATATTTATATGTACATGCATATAATATGAATTAGATTTTGTGTTACTGAAAAGGCAAAAATTAACAATAAAACCAAACATTATCGTAAAATATGTCATATAAATATCGACATGTTTGCACGGCAATAATATTTGAACTAAAAAGATCTAATCGACAAAGGTTCCGACTTCCGTTTTTAGCGGTTACTTTTTATTATGTAGTCTGACTATAATCCGAACTATATACGTTAAACTGAATTTTGTTCGAAGAGTTTTGTTTCGGATCATCGAAACGGGCATTCGTCGGGTCGTCGGGCCGGATTAGTGGATATTCGGATTAAGGTGAGTTTGGATTAAAGAGTCTATACTGTATTTTGAAAAAAAAAAACAAAATTTTGGAAATCCGCTTTTGTTTCATTTCAGCCTTGTTTGAGGTGATATTGAAAAAAGAAGAATACTTTCTCATGGCCACTTTTTGCCCTCTATCGAATGGCTCAATCAATTTTTATATGTAATGTTTCGTCTCTCCAGGACCATCATCAACTTCATTTTTTTAAATGCGACCCTATTTTATTTTATTACATTTTTTACAAGCCTTCATGGTCCCCAATACTATACTGCCTCAGCCCGAACCAGATTCAGACGTTTTGTCTCAAAAAATTCATCTTCAGTGTATTCGTTCCATATTCATCTAAATTTTTTATTTAGATTTCTTTGTTTATTGAATTATCGTACTCTGTAAGTGTCGTTAGGCCCTGCGAAATCCATTTAGTTATTTAAACTATTACTACCACGCATTACAATAAAACATTTATTGTTATTAACTACTACCATCACTTGGTCATACATAACTCAATAAGTTGTTGCGTCAAAATTAAAACATTTTTACAATTTTAATTTTATAATGACAAATTAATTCTTAAAAATGCATATGAACAACCAAAATGCTAACTGAATATTATATTCTTTAAAAAATTTCAGTAAATGTTCAAAAATATTTTCGTTTTGGCAAAGGTTGAAAATGAAGATCAGCGTAATATTATCGGAATTTATTATATCTGTAACCGCAACTGTGAAAGAGCATGCCAGATGAATATCCTGAAAAAAAATTGATCGGAATTTGTTTGAATTTTGAGCACTCGAGAAGCCTAGAAATAACTATGGACACGGGAATAAAACTAATAATTTTTTATTTTAATATACAGGGTGTATCTTAAGTGATGACTTTAATTTCAAGGGGTGATTCCTTGTCATATTTTAAGCAAAAAAGTGCATATGAACATCGGTCCGCAAGTGCTTCGTTACCGAGATACAAAGTTGGGAAAATAAATCGCATTTTCTTAAATATCTTTCGACTGATTCGAAATAATTTAATGAAATTTCATACACGGGGGTTTTTTGGAATGACAAATTCAAAGCTGTGGTCAATTTAGGTGTATTTTTTTGAGGGCGCCAATAATGAAGTAGCTAGGAGCAACCGTTTCCATGAAAAACACATTTAAACTTACTTGAGCTGGAAATATCATAAAAATTGAATTAAATCAAATGCTCAAAATGAGAACCGCCACTGTCAATACAAACATGAAATCTTCTGCTCATCGACTGTCGCACACGTTTAAAAATTCCTGGAGTGTTGCGTATGACATTACAAGAATTTACAATTCTGTTTCTTAAATCATTATCATCTACAACTGGCGTTGCATAAACAAGCGACTTCAGATGTCCCCAAAAGAAATAGTCCAGAGGATTTAGGTCTGGAGATTGTGCTGGACACGGCTGAGGTCCCCGACCTATCCATCGCTGAGCAAAAGTGTCATTAAGATGTTGGCGAGCAGCAAGACTGAAATGAGCAGGTGCCCCGTCGTGCATAAACCACATGTCATTTCTAGTTGCTAGTAGTACATCTTCTAACAGACTAGGCAATGTTTCAGCTAGAAACTGTCTGTAAGTCTCACCATTCAGTCGAGGAGGAAGAAAATGCGGTCCGATGACATGATCACCAATAACTCCGGCCCACACATTCACCGAAAACTGCTGCTGAAATCCACGTTCTCCAATAACATGGGGATTTTCATAGTTCCAAAAATGATTATTGATGATATGGAAGTTTATGATGGCATCCCGTGAAAAAGTTGCCTCATCTGTGAACAGAATTTTAGACGTAAAGTTGGGATTCTGCGCAGTATTTTGGAGAAACCATCGACAATAATCTAACTGTGCAGGAAAATCTCTTGGCAACAGTGGTTGCACGCATTGAATGTGGTACGGATAAAGTAAATTTGTGTGACAATCCTCCAAACACTTTGATGACTTATGTTAAACTGTTCAGATAATCTTCGCGTACTACTTGACGGATTAGCTTCCACTTCTTGTAGGATTGCTTCCTCTAGTTGTGGTGTCATTATTGTTCTCGGTCTACCAATACGTTCAGCGTGAGCATTTAAAGATCAAGTTTCGCACAGTCTAGCATGAAGCCTTATGAAAGTTATTTCTGATGGAAGTGGTCTATTGGGAAATCGTTCCTGATAAATTCGAAGGGCTTGTGCAGCATTTCCATCTGCTAGCCCATAAATGAAATGTATTTGAGCTTGTTCAACGTTATTCATAGTTAACTGCACACTAAAAGATAGTCAACTGACAGTATCTTGTCACTTTTAATGCCAAATATCATCGGAATTTTGTTATCACAGGAATTTTTGTATTCAACAAAAAAACATTTCTTTAAAATCTTTTTTAAGCAGATAAGGTAGGAGAATCGATTATTCTAGTCCAAAATGGCATACAGCAGAAAAAAGTTGCGATGGATTAAAGAGGCCGAAATCGTTGCCGGTGGCGCCCTCAAAAAAATACACCTAAATTGACCACAGCTTTGAATTTGTCATTCCAAAAAACCCCGTGTATGAAACTTCATTAAATTATTTCGAATCAGTCAAAAGATATTTAAGAAAATGCGATTTATTTTTCCAACTTTGACACCCTGTATTTCGGTAACGAAGCACTTGCGGACCGATGTTCATATGCACTTTTTTGCTTAAAAGATGACAAGGAATCACCCCTTGAAATTAAAGTAATCACTTAAGATACACCCTGTATAAATTAATGGAATTTACCCATCTTGTAAAATAAAGTTCAAGCTTTAAAATGACATGTCGTGCGTCTCAATCCGTCCAATAGAACCCGAGATATGGTAAAATAGGTGCGTGCGGAGACGGAAAATGAAAGATATTTGAACTAAATTTGCGATAACTGGTTAAAATTAATCTTTTTTAATTTTCAAAAAAAAAATATGTTATGAGAAAACTTAACTATTAACTGACCACTATAACAATAACAATTAAACTGACCACTTTCAGGCTTTGCGACCAAGTTTTTTGAATTCAAGAGGTCAAAATACTTAAGAATAAGCTGTTAGCAGCCGTGACACTCTGATTGTCCACAGCTGCCTTTTTTCCAATTAATTACATAAGGATTTACAGATTTAGTTTATATTTTGATACATCGGACATCGATATGGTCCAAAATAGCTCGACAGGGAACATTCTATCCAAATAGTAAAAATATAGAGGGTGTTTCATTTAAATTAACAAAGTTAACATCCGTGGCCATTTTGTTTGGAATTCATTTGTTTTTCTTATTATTTTCGAAAAATTCATAAAAAACCGTGCAACTTTTGTATTTCACATTTTTTTATAACTCTAAAAACAGAAAGGTTAATGTAACAATCAATATAACTGGTCAATTTTTTGCTCAATTTATTAAATCAAAAATTGGTAATTGTACCTACAACACGTAGATGCAACTTTTTTAAAAACTGTTACTTTATTAACAGCTTGAATTTTTGCCTAATAGGTTAGTTTACCACCTAGAACAATTAATTGTTTTTTGATATAAATAACACATATTGACAAATGACAAACCGCCATTTTGGGGCAAACAACATTGATTCCTGTACTTAGTCAATCTAAGGACTTACAAAGACGTCATAAGTATGTGCGCCATCTGTTATTTCATTTAAGATTCGATTATCATTTACAAGATATGCAGTGACTTAGGTATTCCTTTTTTTGTGTACTCCATGTTCATGTAATTAATAACATTAAAAGTTATACATACCTTTCTTTACTTAAAATAGTCATCTCGAAACACACAAATGCATACTATGTATGTTCATGTACCAGAAATTGGCGACATTGCACTGTATAATGAGCAACAAGAATCATTGGAAAATTAAAACCAACATTATCTTTAATCTGCTCTAGATTTCCTTGGGCTAAGCTCTGTGGGTGCCGTCCTGTTATTAAAACCCTTATGCCTGCTCTAATATTAATTTTAGTTCTTGTTTGTCAAGCTTATACAGTAAAGAACGGCGGAATGTTTGGAAACATTGGATGCAACCAGTCACAGAGGCCATTACGGAAGATTTCAAAGAACAATTAATGTTTGGGAAGCCTTAGCAAGTTTACAATAAAAACCGAAATTAATATCAAGGCGTAGGGGTTCAAATAGCAGGTCCACCACACAGAGCTTAGCCCGAGAGCAACAAAGGCAAGTTAAAGATTCCTCATTAAGGCTTAGGAAGTGCAATGTAAGTCTGTCATGCCATAATAACCCGAAATGCGATGGAACTTTACTTAAAACCACAAATTGTCGAGTAATTAAACTGATGCTGTTTTTAACTTATCTATTGAATGCAACTTCTTAAATATTATATAAATAAAACTTTTACATGGCCTTATAAAAAAGGTATTTTAAATAAAAAATTATGAAGCATACTCAGTATAATTTAACAACAAACTACAAACTATATCACATATACAGAGTATTCTTTATATGAGTCTTTAATGTGTATTTTTTGAGCCTTAAAAGGTTGTATTGTCAACATTTAAATATTCAGAGGACTGCCAGTTTTAATACGAAAACAAATTGGGGAGGAGGAAAATATACGAACCTACTTTATATACAATCACTTAAAAAAATAGTAAGCTCTATTTAAAAATTATTTAAAAAGTATTAAATACTTAATTATAACTAATTAATCATAGATAAAAGCATTACATACTCTCATATTCGTGTTTGTCAATAGTAAAACTGATCAATCCTAGTAGAAATCATATTTGGGTGACCCCGTATATAGTGACTAGAAGCGACAATAGTTTTAGCTTTTTTTTTAAACACGGAAGCAAAGCAGCAAATGGAAATGTTCGGGGCGGCGTAGACTTTCTTAGAGATCCCGGCAGTGGATATGGTAAAATCAGTTCATTTCTGTGCTGGCTAGCGGGACACCCGCCAGGGCTACTGTCAGACTCTTCACGTGGGTCTGCCATGTAGAACTCAACTGGAAGAACTTTACTCCACCAAATTCCACTCCGTCAATATATACTGAAATAATCACAATAATTATAGACGGAGAGATTGGTGTCAAAATCCCCCGTGATCGGACTGATGTCCAATTTTGATTTTAACGTGTTGGTCGTATCTTGAATAACAGGGTTTCAGAGTTTGTTGACACTCCTTGTGGGGCAGGGGTTGGGGGTGCGACGGTAAATACGAAAATCGCCCCGTGATCAGATTAATGTCAGCAACTCATAAAATATATTCTAGACTTTCGGAGGAGTACGAAAATGAAAGTTGCTGATAGCCCCACAAGGGGTGTCAATAAACTCTGAAACCCTGTTATACAACATACAACCAATACATTAAAAATAAAATTGGCCATTAGTCTGATCACGGGGGATTTTGACACCAATCTCTAGGACTATTAGTATCACAAAATACCAAAGTGCAAGGTTTGCAGCAAATATTGAACAGCTATTCATTTCGAATTTGAGGAAGGCATGAGCCTAACCGGTGAAATCAGCAAAATTCGTGGAAATTGACGCATAATGAAGGGGCCTTTTGAAGTCTAGATACATCAATCCATTTTGCTTCAAGGCTCCCTGAAAAACATGAGTTTCTTACATGACATAGCCAGAGTTAACTTTAATGGAACCATTTATGTGATCCAGGTTGTTTTTGTACGTTTTACACACAAAAAAAAATTAGCCTGACTTACTTACGTAACCAACTTAATTTTTGTTATTAACAAGGAGAAGGTAAGGTAGTCGGATTTTTGTAATTTTTGATATTTATGGTATGTATAGCTTGGACCTTGAATAAGAATTTTCTGGAGCAGTTTGACGCAACGTTCATAAATTACCGAGATAATCGATTTTGAAATTTTACCTGACAGCTAAATCCACTAGATGTGACACATTCTTCAACTGGGAGCGTGGCATAATTGGTAGCGTTCGGGACTGACAGTCAGGAGATCGCTGGTTCGAGTCCGTCGCGTGACATTTCTTTTCTTTTTTTTTTTCAAAACGCACCATATGGTTTTTTATTTTTTTTCATCGAAAATTATGAACAAACGAAATATTATAATAAATACTTATGCATATGTAGGAATATTCTTCAAATATTTCATTAAAATGCACAATTGGTTGATAAACAATATTTATTATGAATAAGATTTCTTTAAAAAAAAACAAATGAAATCAGGTAGGATGTTCTTTTATTTTATATTTATGTTAGTATTTGACATTTTACGCAGTGTGGCACGAGCCAGAATGGTAGCTATCATAAAAAATGGGAAGCAGACATTTTTTAAGCATCTAGCTTCCTTTCTTTTTCTTTTTCTGATCTCGAAAATTATGAAGAAACGAAATATTATGAGAACTGTATGTAGGAATATTCTTCAAGTGTTTAATTAACATTTTGAGCTAGGTTATGTGATATGTGGGTCGTCCACCGTGTTTAAAAATCCGCTAGTGGCGAAAATATCAATATTCAAAAGATTTCAAATTCACACCCCTAACAGACCTTAAGGTCTTTAAGGTCCTTGACACAGCTCTTCCTGACAAAAAAGACTAAATATACCGTAAAACAGGCCAGCTAGCAGAATCCACGCAACNGAGAAGCATCGAAACTGTGTGATGAAAGAACAATCTTTCAAAATGTTAACGAAATTTGCTTCAACGTCGATATTTTGAAAACAAAATGCGCCTGTAAAAACATAACATTTACACGACATGCTAGATGCTTAAAAAATGTCTGCTTCCCATGTTTCTATGATAACTACCATTCTGGCTTATGCCACACTGCATAAAAAGTCAAATACTAAAAATAAAATAAAAATCTTACCTGACCTCGTTTGTTTTTTGAAAGAAACTTTATTGTTAATTCATAATAAATATTGTTTATCAACCAATTGTGCATTTTAATGAAATATTTGAAGAATACTCCTACATATATAAAAGTATTTATTATAATATTTCGTTTGTTCATAATTTTCGAGATGAAAAAATAATAAAAAACCATATGGTGTTTTGAAAAAAAAAAAGAAATGTCACGCGACGGACTCGAACCAGCGATCTCGTGACTTTCAGTCCCGAACGCTACCAATAAGGCCACGCTCCCAGTTGAAGAATGTGTCACATCTAGTGGATTTAGCTGTCAGGTAAAACTTCAAAATCGATTATCTCGGTAATTTATGAACGTTGCGTCGAACTTCAAAATTTGCCTATGTTTTGAATAGCCGCAATATTTCTAAAAGAAAAGCTATATGGCACAGTTGCAGCCGCGTAATGGAAACATCAACCACGTAGAACAGCTCTGCTCATATAAAAAGAATATGCAAACAAACTAAACTTTTCACCGGTCATTACAAGATTTCTCACGAGGGTCCGTAGATATCACGGCCACTACCAAAATCGTCCTAGAGACATTCAAGACAATGCAGAACCACGAAAAAATAATACCAAAAAACATTGGTTTCGAAATTTTTCACCAGTTTCTAAATTTCAAACGTCGTGTCGCCCGGATAAGAAGATTGCCCTCCATAGGCCTCCATTATCTCGGATGAAAATAATAGTGTGGCACTCCTTCCCTCGAGGTAGGCGATGACAGCCAAGAGTGTCAAATTTTTTCACCCCACTTTCCAAAAAGTGGCGAAAATATCAATATTCAGGAGACTTCAAATTCACACCCCTAAGAGACCTTAAGGTCTTTAAGGTCCTTGACACAGCTCTTCCTGACAAAAAAGACTAAATATACCGTAAAACAGGCCAGCTAGCAGAATCCACGCAACCAGTGTGCGAATGCCAACACAGGGTTCCCCCAATTATTTAATCAGAGCATTTTTGCATGGCCAGAGTGTGTACTCGACACTATTAAGAATTCACATCACAACCACTGCATTTTCTATATTGTATTACTATTTTAAAAAGCATCAATAAAGCTGAATTCATTTTTTAACATTTCGAAAAATTACCTAAACCTAACACAACGCTCTCATATACAGCCTTCAAGCTGCAATATCTTCAAGCTTCTGAAAGCTTAATGTATCGGTACTGCATGGAGATCATACACAACAGTGCTTCTAACCAGTGAAAAGACAGTGATTTTCAGAAACCGGAGTACCAGATCCAGTGCTGTACAGGGTTCAATAAAAAATCCATTACACCAAACATTTCAAGTAATATAAACTCTTAACAAAACCAAGAGCCAGTGTATACAGTGTGTCTAAAGGCGCGTATTCACCAAAAAAGCGAGGAAGAGCGAACATTTGTTTTAGTTCGTGTATGTTTGCTCGTGTTCGCTCGACATATTGACATCTCGTCCATACCAGAGCAAATTCAGGTTCGCGATTTCACGTTTGCAGTTGATCCATCTGTTTTCTGCGAGCGTATTAATAAATATGGCTGACCATGAGAAATTATTGTTATTAGCCAGTGCTGCTTTCATTGTATTGAGTTTATTGAAAAAGAAAATACGGAAAAAACACATATTTATAATAGCAGTAATCTATCGCGTGATTTAAAAGTAGAACATGACTACATAATGTTCCAGAATTTTTTCAGAATGGTCCCTGAAGATTTTAAAACTTTGCTAAAACTTGTGAAACCAAAAACAAGTATTTTCTTTGAAGTACAGCCTTCCTCTCGATCTTTTTTGAACGCGAACAAACAAATGTTTCTTCGCTCACTAGTCCGTACTCACTAGATGATAATTGATGCAGAATGTTCGCTCGCTCGTGTTCGCTCTTGCTCGTTTTTTTGGTGAATACACGCCTTTAAGTTAAACCAGAAACACAAATCAGAGCGTGGATCTTCAACCTAAAGCAACTCACAATGGAGAAAGGCGTAAGTCTCTGTATCTTTCCTTGATATCCTCAGGGGGTAATGACAAAAGAGAAATTCCTTCATCGGTGAACGGGCAATTAACGTCACAGCAAGGCAGGTGAAAACGGACTCAGAGAGGTACGCTCCTTGCGGACCCATTATGAGAGTTTATGACCCTCTCAATATGATGAGGAGAAATGAGAGTAGGTGAATTCTACCAAGGGCTAACTAGACCAAGCAAAATCTGAGGCATGGCGCCTATCGTGGGGCTATGTCAGAAGATAGGCAACCGACCTACATAGATCCGCGACATGACGGCCAATGTAAAGTTACGGCAGAAGACAGACAACCCACATACATAAATCCGCGATGTGGCGCCCAACGTGGCGCTATAACAGACCTACATAAATCCGCGATAGTACGCTAAGATCGCAAAAAAGAAAAATTCTTCAAAAAACATTTTGAAGTACTTTAAAACTGAATTACATTATATTAAACAATTTTCATAAAAACAAACTCCACAAATTACCATTGATTTCATGCACACAAGGTAGTATTACCCCTTAAATGTTGGATTTGAGTAAGATCGCTCAACTTTTAACAGATGACTGTCGATTGAAGAAGCATCTGTATAGCATAAACACGAATTTAGGTAATCCTAGGTAACTGTAAGGGCTTTGCATGTCCGAGATTCAGTCTTCTTGGTAAACCTTTTTAAAATAGGAGTGAAATATCAGCTAACAGTCTTTCAAACTAATCCGCAAGTTAAGATAAAAAAAATGTCAAGTAACTTTTGTTTTCAATGAAACACAATTATTTCTTACCTTTCATGGGAGAAGTATGAGCAGCGCGAGCAGAGCATATCAGCCTTGAGACTCCTTCTACGTTCTGACTGCGAGGCTCCATATCTTTCTCCTTTTCTTTCTTCTTTCCTAATCTCATAACTGAAAAAAAGAAACACAATTTTGCACATAAAGAAAAATCATTACTAATGCTATGTTGTTTATAAAAAAATATGTATTCATACTTTTCTGTTTTTTCTCTTTATTCGCCAATAGCATGGTAACATTAAGTCCAGAATGTGTAGTTGGAGAAACCTGAAGTCCTCGGAAAATGGCTTTCAAAGAAGTTTTGCCGTCTTGTTTAGTTTTATCAGTCTTTATGGTGCTGTCGGAGAACTTCGGCAGTTGCCAATAGTCCAATTGGAGGTCGAGTGGTTCCCACGGCGAGTCCCGTGCCTGCACGTTGGGAGAAGAGGGAGGAGTCAAAGAAGGTGCTGGTGGACTGGAGCACATCAGGTCGTCCAAGTCCACAGAGATCGATAGTGCTAGATCTGCGGGTCCTACTCTGACCTCCTGTGTAAAAATAGATTCATTGGTTTAAAAAAGTGTATCTAATACCAACAGATGATACAATGATAATAAATTGTTTCAACTCAGTTCAAGTTTTTGTACCCTTCTTTTAAAGCACTATGTTTGGTTTTTGAATCTCAGTGTCAATGACATCAGGCATTGAATATGTTTAGGTAAGCATAATATCATTCCACCTGAAGTGAAATTATGAAAGGGCACTAGGCAAGTAAAATACAAAATATACATCAGACGCAACAAACGTGAAATACAATAATTAAATTATGGGATATTAAACACTTACACTGACAAATGGAATGAACAATTGGCTGTTCTCGTCGTGACAGGTGAGCATAGCTTCGCCGATGGGTAGCTGGGCGACAGGAGCAGACAGAGGGGAGGAAAGGTACCTCTGTAACCTCTGCGAGAGCTCGTCAATTTTCAATTCTTGTTCGTTGGGAAACAAGGTCTGGTACCCCGGATCCAACATCGCCAGGTGACGGGAAATATTGCAGTTGCCCAAGGGGACTATATACACGCGGGTGTATGCCAACCATTCAGAAGGTTTGCTCGAGAGAAGTTCGACGTATGGACGGACAAACCATCCTATCAGAGTGTCTCCGCCAATTAGGAGGAGCTTGACGTATGTACCAGGTTTGGCACAATTATTGCAACTATGAAAGTAATTAAGAACTGTTATAACATTATTTATCAAGTTGCAAACAGTTTGTCCCTAGTATAAGGGCAGCATGTAGTAGAATACCACAAATAAATCCCAAATACTTGAGCTACATAGGTTCCAGGTCTCTCCTTTATAGTTCATGGATATTTACACGGCCAGTATCTAAATCATGCTGGTACACCGCAATAAATGATTAAGAATTATCCAAAATAAAAACACATCATCAGCATACGTAATAAAAGCTGTTTTACCTAATAATTTTACACTGAATTTATACGGAAGATAAAAAGCATGGGTCCCAAACCTGAACTCTGTGGTATACTCATTTCAACTAAGCAAGAATCAGTATGGATTTATATTGTTTTCAAAATTTCATAAAACATAATAACCAATTTAATCAATAGTTTGATCATTTCTTATGCCACAATCATGAAGTTTGCTTTACCAATAACTGATTAAAGATGCATACAAAAGTCTGTTTGGTTTTGAACCCCCAAAGCGAAGAATTTGATTGGATTTGAGAAGAGATAAAGATTTCACCTAATAAGAAACTGGGATATAAACATGTTATCCGATTACTGCTGCTCGTTAGAATGAGGTTCATCATCGAAATAGAGAAAATATAAAAGAAATCCACTCTGCAGATGTTTTGAGAACAAATTAGTTCAATACCAAAAAAGTGAGTAGTAGTTTCGATATTATAATAGTGAGATATAGTGTTTTCTTGTGATTTATCAAGGCAAAAAGCTCTTATCTTCAAAAACTGTTCTCAAGAATCTCAATAGACATGGACTCGCTGTGTAAATTAATCTAAATGAAGTATTAACAGACAAATGGGTATAAACCTTACATATTAGACTTATCGATAGGTACTAGAATTTTGTCCTGTCAAAACCATTAACTCAAGAGTCACAGGCTCAGAGTTAAAGTTTTCTTTAATCTCATATGTTACTCAAATTTTAATATAATACGTACATAAATGCATGAGTGTTTTGAGTTTAGAACTTGAGCAACTCCAAAAAGGTATAGGTATGTAAGTTTACTTTGCTGGCAACTGATTCTCTAGATTTGACCTTGAACTGACGTTAACCCGGACCTATTCGGATAAAACAAACAACGGATTCAAATTCAGCGGCACAAAAACATATAGATATGTAGATTTACTTTGTTGGCAATTGATTCTCCACATTTGACCTTGAACTGACCTTGCCCCAAATGGACACCGGATTTGAATTCAGTGACCCCGAAAAGGTATAGATGTGTAGATTTGCCTTGTTAGCAATTTTCTATATTTTACTTTGACCTTAACTGAGAGGTAATTGGGTCAAATGGATACCGGATTCGGATTCAGCAGCCCCAAAAACATATAGATAACGTAGTCTTGACTTTTGGACCTCCCACTTTTTTTTTATGGGGCTGTGTAATCTGCAGAGTGCAGTTTGGGAATCAGTAAAAACAACAGAAAATTAATCACAACTAATCAGATCAATATTTTACTGTCATATGTTTGCATGAAATGAAGAAGTAAATTATTAAAATACACAGTTTTACCTATTGCTATGATTTATTTAATTTTGTAAGCTTTGATTATGAACTTTGCAAAGTTTAGGACTATTGTTGTAAAATGATCAAGAATTTATTTTTGGCAAATTTTTATCAGGCACAAATGGAAGTAAACGAGAATAAATGAGGATAAATGGGAAGGACCTGCCAATTTTATTTCCTGTATGATATTATTGCTTTAAAATTAAGAAATGCTAGATTTAATGTTTTTTTTAAAGTGATGATTGAGTGAAAAACTTAAATTTAAAAATCATAAATATTTGATACTCACAGCGCGGTAGTAAATTTTGCTTCGAGAAATTTTTTAAGGTCTAGTGATTTATTTCTATTTTTTTGTTCATCAAATTCAATAAAAAAATTATTACTTCGTTGATATTTATTCTTAGAGGTCGCTCGAAAACAAAAATGTTTTCGAGCGACCTAAAAAGGTACACTACTTTTAAAGTTAAAATAATTGTGTGACCTTTAGAAATTAAAATATCGATTTGAAATTTTTAGAAACAAGATTTTTTTCAACCTAGAAAATGATAAAATAACGAGAAAAAAAATATATATTTTTGACGATTTTGGAAATTTTTAAAAATCTTGAGCTACCTCCAAAAAAATTTTTTAGAGCTGATTTTTTGATGGGGTTCTTAAAATATGATAAACTAACATATTTTCACAACACGAAAAAAAACATTAGTTTTTTTTGGGCCACCCTAACCTAAGTATATACTTATTAAACTGCACCATACCAGTCAGATTTTGACAAAATGCAGAAAAAAGTTTTCTTTTTCTATTTCCAAAGTGTATATAAACACATAATGGTTATTTTTTGCGCGAACATTCGTGAATTTAGAACTTCCGTTGTATGTAACCTTTTTTAAATTTTTATCTATACTATCACATATTAAACGTATGACACTTATACTACAGATACCCTGTATGCAACTTCATTTACTGAGAACTTTAGGAAAATTTTTAGACATTATTATTATTATTATTATTATTATTATTACTTTTTCTTTGTCAAAATTGAAGAAACTGAACAGTGTACTTACTACTTATGGATTTTATTGAACAATGCATTCAACACCGACTTCACCTCTACCGCTGATATGGGTTGGAATACTTTGTGTTGAGGGGCAAACCTCACAGATAACGGCATAATTATACTGTCCGGACCGGTCATCATAACAACACTTTCTGGCAGTGTATTATCTTCAAGAGGCAGCAGCTTGGACACTGACTCAAAAAATATTTTTCTCACCTAAAAGTAAAGAGAGAGATAATTGAGGAAATACCAGTTTAAACAAGAAAAGTGATTGTCATTCAAAACATAAACTAACTAAAGTGGTAAAATATCCAAATAAAGATAGAAAAACAATTAAAACTATGCCGTAAATAAAGAACTTAAGACAACGAATAATTGCAAACGTTAAATTGAAATCATACTAACCACGACTGACTCGACTGCTGGTTCCGAACTAACGCTGAGCGAATTCTTCTTTTTGGCAGAAGAAGCCGATGACCTAAACAACTTGGACTTCCTCTCGCTAAGTTCTTGCATTATATTGGCAAATTCGTTCTCTCCGGTATGTTTTCGAGATCCGCCAGATTGCTCTCTCGGAGGCGATCCCGTCTGTGGGTCGCTTTGGGCTTCAGGATCCGTAAAGCAGATGTCTGCGTTCCCATCGGAGCCTAAATTATTCAGATGAAATAATTTCTTTCTGATATACAGAGCGCTTGGAAAAAAAATGCTGTTCAACAAAAACTCGGACGATTTTTTTCTACAAACCATGAGCCTGTTCTGTTTTGTTTTCGAAATACAAGACACAAAAATTATTTAATAATTCAAATTTTAGTCACAAGGTCATATCTACAAAATAGAAATACAACAAAATACAAATACAAATTTGATTTTTAATTATCTTGTAAATGTCCTTTTCGACCCAACCTAACTTAACTTAAGAGCGAGTTATGTGTTAAAATGTCATTTTGTTGCTATAAACTATTAACCTCTAACAGAAAAGAAAAAGAAAGAAAGAAAAACTTGATTTGAAAAAATCATATTTGGGGTTATGTACATATATGAAAAACAAATGAGTCCAAAAAAAAAACCAATCGCCATCCTTGAATTTTTGATATCTTTTTTCGAACCACCTTGTAATTATTTCAATGTTTACCTGAGCAAGTTTTGTCTTCTATTTTTTCAGCTTCAATATAAGGCAGTGTATTGGAATCCAACAGACTTCTACTACTGCTAAAGAATGGACGTAAACTTGGCTTGGGTGTACTTGATATGGACATTGTGTCTTGCTCTCCTCCAGAATCCTCGTCACAACTCAAAGATTCCAATTCTTGGAACAGCGCCTGGATATCACTCGGATTATCTAGATCGCCACCCCGACCCCCTAAAAAATTTTTTTACAAAATCTCATTGTTTAACCGCAAATCCGCCACAGCTTATGGGTTTTTAGTTTTCAAACGGTAATTAGTGATTGATAGCAACTGTGACAGCATGATTAATCATCAAATATTGTTAATTGTTTAATAGTTTAAATACTACAGGATTAAACTAAGATCAGTTCCAATTATAATGCAACGCAAAATAACTTAGGCTGAACTACGCTTACAGAATTACAAAAAATATAAAGATATTAATAAAATCGTTAACACCAAGTGAAAATGTACGAATAACTATTGCAAAAGCATTTCAAATTCTACAGAACGTGGATTCCTCTAAAACTTAATTCAGGAAAAAGAAAAATAAAAAACGTATAAAAAAAATGAGTATAAATAAACTACAATATCTATTGTTCCATCATGTTTTCAAGATATTGAAAAAAGTTAAACTTGACCTATGCGCAAAATACTTGTAAGAGTGGCTAAACTACATACCAGATTTTTCAAAGTAGATTTGTAAGTTTTTGTTAAGTTAACAATAAAAATGTATTCTTAAAAAGTAGATACAACTGAAGAAATATAAAAAAAAATCATTTTCATTTTTGAATAGACGATACATTCACGGGCATACATAATTTAAAAAATACATATAGTAATTGTAATTAAAATGAAATTATTAAATACATTTTTCTAAACTTACAACTTCCTCCAAGGTTTAACTCTATATATACAGGGTGTTAATGAGCTTATGTCAAAAATTTAAAGGGATGAAAAAGGAGCAAAAACTGAGTTAACTGGTGTTACACACTTGTATCGGAAGTTTAAGGTCATAGAGAAAAAAGCTAATTAAAAATGTGTTTAAAACTGTTTTGAAACTGCTGAAATACATGTATTTTATCACGGTGACTACTTACAAAAAATTCTGTTACACTTTTTATGAGTTTGTAGGTTTCTTATGAAGCTGGACTGTATTCGAAAGCCAGTTTGTAATACATTGTTGTAGTGATTGCTGTGGTGTTTTTCAAGAGTACATTTAATAGCTGTATTTCCAAGTTTTCTTTTGAAAATGGCCCATTTATTTAGCAATCGCGAATATTATATGCTCATAATTTACGGCGAAGCAAACGAAAATGCCCACGAAGCTTGTCAATTGTACTGTACAAGATATCCTGAACGACGTGGCCCCGCACCGCCAACATTTGTTGCTGTAGCACAAATAGTTGTAGACACCGGTGAAGTACAACCGCGTCGAGCGTAGATCTCGTCAAAGAAGATCCGCATCGTAGCACCAGAAATATCGCACAGCAAGTAAATATTTCGCATCCTGTTGTGTGGCGGATATTATGAGAAGCTCAGTTGTACCCATTTCATATTCAACGTATTCAAAAGCTTACTTCTGAGGATTTTCCATTACATTTTTGCAAATGCTTCCTTCAGGAACATGCAAGAAATCCTCAATTTACAGTGCAAATACTTGTTACAGATGAGGCATGTTTCAATTGAAATGGCGTACGTAACTTCCACAACACTCACTACTGGATTACCGAAAATCCACGTGAAATACGTCATGGTGCCTTTCAGCGACAGCTTTTAGTGTACGCATGTGGGCCGGTATCGTTAATGACACTTTAATAGGACTTTTTGAATTGTCTAGACGCTTAGACAGTGCTTCGTATCTAGATTTTTTGCAAAATTAGCGGAGTTACTGAAAGATGTACCACTAAATGTTCAGAAAAATATGTGGTTACTGTATGATGGAACCCCCGCTCACTTTTTTCGAAGAGTGCTGGACTTTCTAAAAATTACTTTTCCCGATCGCCGGTTCTCACCCCTTTAGACTTCTTCTTTTTGTGGAAATATGTGAAGAAAAGTGTTGTGTATTCCACGGAAATTCGTGAAATCGACCAACTGCAACATCATATTGCGGAAGCTTGTAATATGATTTGAGAGGACATGGCAATGTTGCAACGTGTGCGAATGAATTGGATAAGTCGCGCTGAGGCTTGTGTGCAAGCAAATGGTGAAGGCATCGAACATCTTTTATGAAAATCAGCAGTTCTAAAAAGGTGGCAATGTTGAGGTAAGTCAAATTTTAAAATTACATTTTACTCAACACAAATCCGTGTATTTACCTTATTTTGACATAAAGGACATGTGACACCCTGTATATTTTTTCTAGTAATGGATAAATGATTAGTCATTTAAAAATCAATAGTTTACAGGAGAATATGACTGGTTAGTTTTGATCATTTATACGTTGTTTTCAGTTCAAAAATGATGTTTCTTTGAATAAGTCTTATGTTATGCTTATAACACATTTCTAAACTGTTTTTGTAATTTATAATTGCCTTCCCACATGCTGGTCTTTAATTTGAGAAATTTTAAATTTACTCTACACAAAATACTACCCTTGCTCATGTTTAAGGAAGAAAAATAATTCATGACAATTCAAAATATTCATTTTAATCGAATTATTATTATTAAAATATAGAGAAATATTGATTGTTTAAAATATTCAATAGTCATTTTCGAATGTGACCAGTCATTTATGGTCACTGATTAGCCATTCTTGATAAGTGACCGTCATCACAAATATTTTTTAGGAAATTTTCAGAATGCTAAAAAAATCTTTTTACCAAACATTTTTCAATTACTTGTAGTGAATAAATTATCACCTGTTTGCTTAATTGGTAATTTGATATATGAAATAATGATTACCATATATTAGATGAGAAACATAACTTACAAAGTATACATTTTTTAAGCATTAATTAACTTTCTTTAAACATATTTAACCTTGTTTTTAATTTCTTGTAACATAATGTAGGACGAGTAATGATAAGAGAAATATCTTGTAAAAGAACCAACAAATAATGGCAAAAAAGATCAATTGTATTAATGATGGGCATATCCTGCATATTTCTTTTAATTTGGACATTTGAAAGTACTGGAAAAATCAAGTCTACAGGTTTTTTTCCTGAGGTTTTAGAGACTCGGAAAGTGTTTAAAAAACAATTGTACAGTCTAAAAATTTAAGACATTCGATGTCACTCGTCTTATTACAGCAGTCAATGAAACAGAAGACATTGAAAAGTTGTAGTACAACTCGCCTACTTTTATTTCTAACATTTAAGATTTAACATTTAAATTTTAGTACTAAGTTAAAATTTGGTTTATGATTATTTATTGTTAATAATTATCTTGACACATGACTTGGCAAACTTACGTGCATGCACAAATGAATACCTCCAATGTGGACAGTGGTTCTAAAAATGTACACGTGGATGGATGAATTTAAAAACAATTCAGTCATTTAGATCACGAGTTATAACCGCAGTTAATAAATATAATGTACAATAATTTATATGCTTCTTTAAAAATCGAGCATGCAAAGCACCAATTTTCATATAGACAGAGCACAGCTTTACTGGTGGCACAAGTCCAAAGTAGGTTAGTTCTAACTTTACCTATTAGTAGCATGCTTAGAAATGCGTTACGAACCATATATCCTACCTTCGGAGTCGGGTACACGGAATCGACGAAGTAAAGAAACGAAGCGTTGCTTCAAATTATGTCTCGCATGGGGAAGTTTAGTACGAATGGGTTCGCTATCAGATAAATCAGCTACCTCTTCCTCACCTGAGCTGATTTCATCGTCGTCGTCACTGAAATCGTGTTCTCGGATTTTTTGGTCATGATCGACTGGCGTGGAACTGAGCTGTAATACCGTAAGCCTGGCTACGGGGCCAGAGACCTTGTTATCCTTACCGCTACTTTCCGGCAGCAATTCCAGTTCAATGTCCATCTGTCTCTGGAGGACCTAAAAATTCAAGAATGCAGTCGACGACTGTATGATAACCAAAAATTTACGATTTTGAATATAGTGTGGCCCATTAAGAACCAAAACATATCCCTAAATTTTTTGGAATGTACAACTTTAATGAATTTTTATATGTAGTGATCTTATAGATGTATTTATTAAACCAATTAGGAAGATCCAGTTAGTTATCCACGGCCAGTAACAATTTTTTTTATTAAAGATCTGGTTATGTAGCCTAAAGGATGTTCGGAAACCATCAGTATGTAATTTAAAGGGTGATTTTATTCATAAAAATAATAGTTCCTTACAATATAAGTTCCTTTTCAGAGAACTCAACATTAAGGAAGTTAATACAAAAATGAAATTTTTTCAATATTTATATTTCGCTGTAACTTTTCTTACAGTTAATCAGTTTGCTTCAAATTAGATACATTTATTATTGGTAACAAAAGTCCCAAAGGCTTATATGGCTCTTATTGACAATAAAATTGATTACAGCCATTTTCTTTCTGGTTTTTCAAAATATGAATAAACTTAATATGAAAGATCATAAAATCTTATAAATAATTGTCTCTTTCTGATAAAAAATTCATTTAATGCTTTGGGAAAGTGCATTGTGTCAGTTTTCCATTCAAATACAGATAATTATTATTTTTTAAATTCTCATTTTTATAAAATAAACCATATAAACTAAAATTAACTTGGCAGATTTTAATATTAACCCCCAAATAGCAGACACCTATGAGGAAGAATCTCAAAATATTTGGTGTATACGTTTCATTTTTATAACATACAAATATTAGAACCCCACAGTTAAATCCCATAAAAGCAAAATTGTCTGTTATTTAGAGACAACTAAATATATAGTAAAATAGAGGTTTTACTGTATATTCAAATCCTGCTTTTTTATACTGTAAAACAGATAGGTAAGATTTAACTGTTTTTACGAGTAAATATTAAATGTTTTTTTTTTTTCTTAGAAATGGTTAATGTTATCGAGAAAATCCTTTTGAAAGAATTTTTAAGGAACTTATTTTTATTTTGTTCAGTTTTTGAATAATCGCAAATAAGTGTTACTAAATTTGAAAAAAAAAAATTCTTAACCGAAAAGTTATTAACTTTGAGGTTATGTAATGGCGCCAATATCGAGTTTTCGTCAAACTGTCATAAGATCATTACTTGCACATAGCTTTCAAACACCTTGTAGGTATATACAGGGTCTCAAAGAATAACATGTACAACGGAAGACCACAGATTCGTAGACTCAAAATAAGCAGATCTAGACTAATTCACCTATATCCGAAATCGCTTCGTTTGGCCGCTAGATGGCCTCAAAGTTCGGGAAAATTTTTTGAACTTTGTAAATGACTCGAATACGTATTAATCGATATTGATTATTTTTGGGGTGTGGACTTTTGCTTTCAATCTACACATTTTAGCGTTATACAGTGTTTTTTTAAACCTACAACTTCTACAAAATTGTTGTATGGTGATAATATCTATACATAACGTTTTCCTCTTTCGGGCAATAATGACAACTATTTTTTATCAGATAGGTGACGTTTTTGTGCCTCTTGTAGAATTTTGATTAAATTAGCGGTTTGGTTACAAAAAAATATTTTTTAAATGTCTACATTATCATGCCACCCATATTATAATACTTAACAAAGTACTAGTAGGCACTGATTTTGTAGGTTGACTGTAATTTTAGTCTAATCTTTACGTCATTGTACCTACCAATTCGTAATGAGTATTTACTACGATTAGATATACCACATACGACGAATCACCACACATCAATTTTGTAGGAGTTGTAAGTTTTTAAAAAACACTCTGTATAATACCAAAATGTGTAGATCAAAAGCAAAAGATCACACTCCCAAAAAAATCAAAATCGATTAAGACTTATTCGAGTTATTTACAAAATTCATAAAATTTTCATGAACTTTGAGACCATCTAGCGGCCAAACGAAGAGATTTCAGATATAGGTGAATTAGCCTAAATCTGCCTATTTTGAGTCCATAAATCTGTGGTCTTCTGTTGTACACGTTATTCTGGGACACCCTGTATAATAAAACGCTTTCAAATCATGCACTCCCAAACATTTTATAAAACAATGTCCTGATTCTCAATAGGCCATCCAGCCAGCAATTTAAATCATCCATGATAATTTCTCACATTTGTAGGTTGACGAAAAATTAAAAATGTTTGAATAAAGCAATTCCTATGCCAGATGTTCATAGAATGAATGGGCCATACTCCCTTGAATTAAATTACTCCAATTTAGAATCAAGTTACTTCAGTATATAATTTTGCTTCCTTAAGATGTTAGTTAAGTCGCTAAGAATTATCTAAGCAGCTCCTTGTTTTTAGTTGGTAAAGACTCAGAACACGCAGGTGTTTTTTGAAAGATCACTTTATTTAATGTAATGAACAAAATTATTATATATCGCTTAAATACATAGCAACATTCAAAATTAACTTGATGTAAATCACTCAAAATTGAAAACTACCATTGCAGTATACACATTCATTTTTGGACAACCTGTATAAACCATTAGATATAAGATACTATAACCACAGCATTATGTAAACCAGCAAATTCAGAAGAGCAGAAATAATAAGAAGCCCATCGCAGGCCACACATCGTTTTGAGTTTGAATTCACCAGCTTTGTAATAAATAGACGTATTTAAAAATTTTTAAAATTTTACAGTTTGGAAATCACATTTGATAAAATTCAGAATGAGCGAAGACGGTGAAATGAAACAATGAGTCAGCTTTTACATGATCAAATAGTTCTTACAGTAATTTCTACAGATCCTCTGAAAACATAAATATGGCCCTGATCAGCGATTCTGCATCGAAAAACACAGAAATCATATGAAACCAAAGTGCTGACACAAAAGTGAAACTGTTGGTTTACATATGCTGCGGTTATAACTTCATCACATATGTACAACTCATATGATGTTTGTTGAGAAAGACTTCCAAGTCAGTTTCTTGGAATTAAGACACCTGAGGTAGAAAGATATTCTATCTCAACAAATATTGTACGGATTGTAACCTTGATGTCGAATGCAGATAATTCCAAGAAAGTGACACAGAGGTCTTCTTGGTATTCTATCACCACCAAGATCATACAGAATGTATTAGTAGTTAGAAAACATTAAATTCTGTGCCTCTTATTCACTTAAAATTATGAAGTTTCTGAGAAAACATAATTCTAATAGCACGTGTGTGTAGGCATATGATTTATTATGTATGCTTCACACTTTTTTCTAGTATAATCGTAAAAATGTATTCAGTTATATTTATTAAAAAAAATTAATGTTACTTTTTACCATGATTACTACGATTAATATGTTGTGTACTGTTAGTGATAGTGATTTATTTCACAATATACATCCTCGGCTTTCTAGACACCGATACAAACCTTACAATTTTAATAATAACAGTAGTCATTGTTTAAAAAATAATGTTCTCAGGTCAGGTAAAAAATAACAGTATAATAATTATGTTTATAATTTATTTATGTTAATAAAATATATATTTATGAGATAAAAACATATTTTATTTAACTGCAAATATTCATATATAATATAGTTAACCCAAGAGAGATTTTTTATATTTTGACTAAATATTTTATATCTACTATCGAAATAAATGAAATGGTCCCCTGAGTTTGGTAACCGATATTAGGAAAACGTAGGGGCAAAAAATGGACCATATATAGCCTCACTATTAGTCTATTTTTTGTTAAAATTTCAGTTAGTTTCGTTTTCCCATTTTTTAGTTATTGATGAAAATGTTGAAAAAATCACGATTTTCTTCTGCCTACAAAATTGATACCTCTCACTTTAACTCGTCGTAATTTTTTTGTTAATTAATAAAAAAATTACAAATTTTTACTGACGATAAGTCGAACTACCGTTTTTAGTACTATGAAGGTCATTTGTCTCAAAAGCTCTTCTTTTTTTTATTTTCAAGCAAAACAGAAGGGAGTGCTATCTCCGTAAATATTGCATTCTTTAAAAAAAGAAAAAAACTGACTCAAATAGTAAATAATTGTAAACAATAATCTGAAAAAATTTGTTAAAATAATACAGTTATAAAGGCTATACTGTATACCCTCCATCAGACTGTGAACTTAATTGACCATTCCAATACTGTTTTTAAGAATATTATATTCATAACTGTATTATTTTAACTAATTTTTTTCAGATTGTTGTTTACAGTTATCTACTACCTATGTCAGTTTTTTTATTTTTATAAAGAATGCAATATTTACGGAGAAAGAGGTCTCTTCTGTTTTGCTTAAAAATTAAAAAAAGAAGAGCTTTTGAGACAAATAAATAATTTTCACAGTACTAAAGACAATAGTTCGACTTATCGTCCGTAAAAATTTGGAATTTTTTTTCTCAATTAACAAAAAAATCACGACGACCTAAAGTGAGAGGTATCAATTTAGTAGGCAGAAAATCGTGATTTTTTCAACATTTTCATTAATAACTAAAAAATGGGATAACGAAACTAACTGAAATTTTAGCACATAATAGAGTAATAGTAAGGCTATATATACGGTCAATATTTCAAATTTTTTTACCCCTACGTTTTCTTAATATCGGTTTCCAAACTCAGGGGGATCTATTTCATTTATTTCGATAGTAGTCATTAACAATAACAATAAAAAAAACAATATATCATGAAACGTTATGTGATAAGAAATTTTAATATGTCAAATGCCAATATGTATCAAAATATATTTGGCTAAAATTACATCAGATAGTATTTTTTATAATATAAAAAAACACATTATTGGACATTATTTTATTTATCTTTTTTTTGCAACAGTCAATAGTAATTAAAATTTATTTATAGTATATGAAATTACTTCATTAGTTTAATATAAGGACGAGAATAACTTTAAATGTGGTAGTTAAATAAAAAATTTACGATTTACCAAGACGAAGTAAATATTTAAAAATGTTATATGAGTTCAAAGGGCTGATAGGTTAAATAAGATAACACAATACATTGTCGAGTAAACATTTTTGACAAAAACACAATTGGCACTGATTTTAATATTAATACTTCTAAGTATACACGGTAAAAAATTCAAATTTCACAATTTGTGTTATTTCACATATCGTGACTAAAGTAAATTTAAATACTTATGATATTTCTGAGGATAGGTCTGGTCCGTTTTAACAGAACAATACAAGTGTACCTACTGAGTTGATCGAGGGGTAGGTAGTACTTGACAAAACAAGAAAAGTACTTAATTATCATTTTGTATTGTTACTTATGAAGTAAATTTTTTTCCTTATCTCCATTACTTGTTGAATATCTTTTAGAATTTAAAATGATAGATGTGGATCCGTTTCATTACTTTATCTTTGTGTTTACATCTTTAGCGTCAAGAAAAATACTTCAATGATAACTATATTTTTATAATGTGGTTAGTAAAATATAACAAAATATTTTGTCGTTCCTTTTAGCTTAAAAACTTGGATTGTTATAATTTGTCTTCTAATTAACTTTTATCATTAATATAATCTTAGAATCAATATTGTCATAATAAAATACAATATAACTGTAACGTGAATTTATTATTGTTTGCTACAGATACCATTATATTGTTTACTCCTTCCGTTTATCTGTAAAACTGACATTTGTAGATAACATTCTCTTATCCATCCATAATTTTAGACAGGCTTTTAGATCATGATTTACCTTACAATAAAAGTTTTTCTTTATATAATGCAAATTTATCATTATTTATTGGATTCTAACAGCTTTCAGAAAAATTGATAGCATGAATTATTATTTTCTTTAGAATTGTAAATAGATATAGTATCCAAGTTGTTCTTATAAAACAGTATGTATTTTAAACTGTTTTCCTCTACATAATGGATAATAATAATGATCAACTTTTTCCAAATACTTCCTTGTTAATGTTTAAATTATTATGTAGTATTGCCAGCACATTTCACAATAAATGTTTCATTTATTTTTCACATACTAAGCGAGGTCCAAAATAACTTATTACATAAATAAAATTGGCTACACTTAACTTCTAAATGTATTTTAATATAATTGGCAATTTTCATTTTAAAGTGATGATAGAAGGCAACTATTTACTACAGACATTATGAATTTGTGTCAATACGCAACTGACGTTAACATATTGGCTATGAAAATATTTTTACGATCCATGTAAACAGATCTTCCGTAGCTTTTTCCATGGAATAAATTTTTGTGTAGGTGTGTAAACATTTAATTTTGTTGTATTGATATGTAAAAATTAAAGTTTTATGTAAAACAAAAATTCCATTAATTCCAAATTCTGTAAGTTATATTTAAAGTTTAATAAAAAGTTTCAACAAAATGAAAGACAATAATTTACGAAGCATTATGGTGTCTTATCTTTATTATTTGTCAATAAACCAGTAGTGAGCATGTTTAAGTCATAAATGATAACAGACTTATGACAGACGCATTGTTAAAAACATACCTAAATAAAAATTTTAAAGTCATAAAACAATGTGCAGAACTCAAAATATTTAAAGTATCTAAATATTTTGATTGATGGCCAATCAAAATATTTAACATAGGCAGATGGTTTCTGTTAAAATTGCAATCAATATATTATTTAAGTACAAATTTTAAAGAGAAAAAACACGTGCTATATTAAAGGAGGATACAATTGAGGATACATTACTTAATCGTTTAAAAAAAAAACATAAGTATGTAGCAAAAAAAAACGGATTGGATTACCCTTTATAAAATCTTATGAACGATATTACTCAAGCATTCTCCAAAATAAGTTTTTTTAAATTTTACCTGATCCATTCGAATGACGCCCTCGGCAAGAGTTTTGAATCCCAACATTGTGCGATTCTTATAACGTTTGCGCCTTTGCAATAAAATATGTAGTTTGTTTCCTTCTCTCTTCAAGAAATGTGGATACTGAAGACAAAATGTCACGTCCAGTGGTGTATCCAAAAGACCATTTTGTGGTAAAGTCAATTCGTTTGAACGAAGTGTGCGTTTGCTAGACTGCATTTTTACAGCTATAGATATAGAGGATAAATCGGATCCCAGAGGTTTTAATAACACTAATCTGGTTAAAGTTAAAGAACAAAGCCTAAAACCAAATACACTGTAATAATATATGTGTATGTATATTGTTCCTTTAACATAATAATGACATTGTTCATAAATAGTACACGTAATGGTAATGACTAAATGGGACTACTTAGTTGTTGTTTGTAAGTTATATTCATTCCTTTTCTCATATACCAATTAATTTTTAAAACAAATATCAAATGAAAGAACATCACTGTTTTCAAATAAGCCATATTCATTAATGATCAGTTCTTGCAGAATATAAAAAGCACTTGCTACATATCGTTATTGTAGTTGTAAAATTCAATTCTGTATACATTCACTATTATTATAAATATTTAGTTTTTAATATGTGCTATATAGAATTATAGGAACAGAAAATACAGTTTTATTTATATACAATTCCTATCAGAAATCAGTCAAGTGAAACATCATTTCGTAATAAAGTGAAAATAATTACCACAAAAATCAATAGTATTAAGAAATACTTTCCGAAGCATAAAAACTATGAATAATCAATTTTAATCAGATTCACTATAATAGCTCCTTATTGAATATATTATTTAGGTAATTAAAAAAAACAAATTGAATAGGTTTATTTTAAACTGATATTGTATTATATGAATTTAGAAAATAAATTTAAAGGAACACATTCCTTTTGTGAAAAAAATATCAATTCCTACAATTAGTCGAGAATGAAGATACTTACTAGAAAAAATTACATGATAATTTTTTTATTCGTCTAGTACAAAATATACATATATGCATTGCTAATGTAACAAAATTATTATACATATATGCATGTCACATTTGTTTATCTCCTTGAGAAGATTTTAAATGTGACTGAATTTTAACTAGTGCATGAAAGCAATAGTGTTTTGTTGTAAACAAAGAATATATAAATGTATGCAAATATTACAAATCCATTTCCTTCTGTTTTATTCAAATTTCAACATCAACTTCTAAGAAAAAAATATAGGTGTGATCTATTTGTGTTGATGCAGTTAAATATGTAAAGGAAAATATCTGTGGTATAAAAAATAATTTCTGTTTATGATTCACACATATACCTTTATATGTCTAATAATTCATGTTAAGAATTATTTCACCAATAACTTACCTTGGTATGCAATTAGAGGGTGTCCTATCAACCCAAGTGGCGTAAAGTCTCATTTTATTCGGCACTGAAGCCCCCGCCCCAGTAAGGGTTTTATTGGGTTTTTCACTCATTTTTAATGTAACTACACCTGTGTTGAGATGAATACCATTATCAAAGCATAAGTTTTATCCGAGTCGGTCCCGGCAAAACGATTTCTCACAACAAACATTACTTATCTGAACTTATTTAAGTTTACTGCATCACAACTGTCAAACAGACAAAGATCTTTCAGTTGTGGTTGACAGTCACAACGCAACAGCGTACCGTAAACTTAACCTTAAATTTTAATTAATTATTCTTTTAGTACCATCTACTGCAATCCTTTCAAGTTATGTTGATACATAGACAGATATCTCTAAATTTCGCCCTATCATAAAAACTCAAGAGATGGCACTAGCAGCAAAATAAAATTTTTATTTACTTTTTTTTGGCGACGCTGTCGCCGTTGTCGTAGGGTGCGAGACGTTGAATCTCGGATTCCTGTCGATTGTCGAATTCTAATCTGTAAATTCTGAAATTGTGCTGCTCTTGGGAATCCTGGAAAAATTGTAACACTTGGAAACCCTTTTTTTATTTTTTGCCGTCATAAAGAACTGTACAGAGTGAAGTGAACGGTGTTATAAATGGAGAATATTACCGAAAGTTCAGAAGCTGCAGTACAAAATATTGAAACTCCCAAATCGTCAACACCAGTTATTAATGAAGAAAAAGTTCCAGACAGTTCTGAAAATAGTCAAAAACCAAAACCTTCCAAAGCGAAAAAAAGAAAAAAGCCTAAGGATAGTACCGCACCCAGGATACCTCTTACCGGTAACTTAAAATTGAAATAATACAACTTCAAAAAATATTTTCGTAAATTTTTAGGTTATGTCAGGTATTTAAATGACAGAAGAGAATCTGTGCGTGCTGCAAATCCTAATTTATCATTTGCTGAAATAACGAAAATATTAGCTAGTGAATGGGGTAATCTACCCGCCGAAAAAAAGCAGCAGTATTTGGATGCAGCAGAACAAGATAGGGAAAGATATACAAGGGAATATAATGCTTACAAACAGACGGAAGCTTATAAGTTGTTCACACAACAGCAGAATGAGAAGAAAAGCAAGGAAAATAAGGATAAGGAAGAAGCAGTTAAAATTCCAACACCGGTATGTATAAATACAAATGATACCTATAGACATAATAATGTAGACATTAATGTAGTTACATGAGACAGATACACTGTTACAATTTTAGGTAGTAACTCATTCACAACCGGTAATATCAAAAGATCCTCAAGATATGGATTTTGGTAATTTTGACATACCAATTTTTACAGAAGAATTTTTAGACCACAATAAAACCAGAGATGCAGAGCTGCGACAGTTAAGAAAGATTAATACTGATTATGAACAACAAAATGCAATTTTGACCAAACATATAGAAAATATGAAGGGCGCTATTACCAAACTAGAAGCCGAAATTCTTCAACAGGAGAAGAATAATGCTTCGCTTCAGCAACATTTAAATCATTTGAGGAATACTTTAACGAACGGATTTGGGGGTGTTAACTTACCAGGTAATTTAAACATTAAAATCTTCAAAATGTGTGTGTTGCAGTCAAACTATTTGGACTGTGATGCACATCCTATTTTACACAATCCTGTAGTTAATCTACATTGTGGTTTGTAGGTATTAAGGAGGTCGCTACTTTGCAAAATATTGACAATTATATGACCAACTTGCATTCCATTTTGCTGGAAAACAGTAGTCACGACACTAATTTGCTACAGACTGTTCGTGACATTGTGGGGAAACTGGAATTCAATGGATGACAAGGGTGCAGGACTTCCAAGCGAAAGAGGAAGATCAAAAAGTACTCCTAAATTTATTATTGTGAATATATCAACCGGCAGTTCTACTTTTTATTGCAAATATCATTATTGATGTAACAGTTTGATTTAGTGCTTTTGTTGAGATTATGGTATTTCGTTGTATACATTGAGGAATGTAATTTTAGAAAGTAATATTTAAATTTGTAATAAATTATTTTACATTAGCGAGTTTGATCTCTTTTCATTCTATGAGCGGAATTTTACTCGGAAATTATTTTTTAAGTGAAAAACTTCTTTTAAAAATAAAACTACATTTATAATTTAAATCAGTGGCGGGCTGGTGTGACAGGGCTCTGCCTGAAATTTTCATAGTAAAATATTTAATTTCAAATTTAGTTTTCAATATTATCGAGATAATTTAATAGATTAGCCTTATGAAACACATTAAAAAAAAAATGTTATACTTGTAATGTGCAGTCAATTTAATTCGCCCCTAAATCTGTAAAGTGTTTACAGTGGTGGCCACGGTTACCGTTGCTTAGCAATGAAAGACGGAGTGGTAGTAGCACATATTTACTATGCAGTTTGAGCTCTGTTTAGTCTGCCCATAACCGGGCACTACCACTGTACACAATTCACCACTTATTTATCTTATTAAATGTAATTTGTTTGCACGTGGTGTAACATTTTGTTACCTACATATGGTTTCTTGTTTTTAAGAGATTGTAAAAGTTTAAATTAGATTGTAAAGATGGACTAACAGCACTTGCAATGCTATCCGTGGAAAAATCAATGATGCGAGAAATACCAAACTTTAAAGAAAAGGTACATAATAGAAAAATTTATTTCGAACAAAAGCAAAACGATGGACATTTGCTATAGAAACAATGTTGAGCACATTTTCCCTGTATTTAAATAGTACTTAAGTAAAACTACCCCATTATATTTGATTTTTTTTTTCATGTTTTGTACCTAAATTTTTCTGGGCGGTATGCAAATCAAGATCCACCACTGATTTAAATACAGTGATAAATAAACTGGAACACATCACGAAAAATTTCAAAGTTGATTTTGGTGCTCTTTATTGCAGGTTTATTTTGCTTACTAACAATGCTAAGGTAAGAAGATATTTTGATAAAAATTTCGGTTTTTCAATTTTTTTTTATCGATGTTACTGTCACGTCTAAGTTTTTAAATGTACAATAAACTGGTACATATGAACTGGTCCACTTTAACTTTTATTTAAATATTTGCGGTAAAAATGTGAGAACCTCAAAAAATTTTTTTTTTCCATTTTAATCATTATTATGAAGTGTTTAAGCTCAAAAATCGTGACCCTTTAATTTTTTTCAAAAGTTTGTTTGAAACAAATAGATCGAGTTAGATCGAGATGAAATTTCACAGGGTTCTTCTGGGTATATCGAACTGTAAAAGTCATGCTTAACATTAGTCATTTCGTGAATATTTCTAATTTAACCGTCAATTTTCTAAAAAAACATAAATTACCCTTTTTCCCTGTTTTTTTTTTAATTCGTGTAAAAGATGAAAAAAAAGTTCCTAAAAGTTGCGGCACCATGTTATAGGACATTTATTACAGTTTTCGAAACTGCTCTTCAATTCTCTGTACGACCATTTGTCGCCGAGATATCGATGATTGAAGACAAAAGGATCCTTTTCCATTAAAAGTCTGATATTTCCATAAATAATGGTCGTATCGAAATTAAAAAAAAAAGGAAATTAAAGCTGAATAAACAAGCTATCTGATTGATGCAATGGCTTAGCTGAACAAAATTTTTCCAAGTCTGTGAACTCGACAAAAAAATTTGCAAAATTTTTTTGTCGCGCTATTAGAATTGTATGATAACCGTAGCTCCTAAAAATTTTCGATCGAAAGATCTAAAAACTAGAATCTTAGAGCTTCAAAATGCTTTTTTTTAATTCTCGATACGACTATTTTTCACTTAAATACAGTCTGTCAAAAATCACGGAAAAATTTCGGAAATTCTTTTGACCCTTTAATTGTTTGCATTAGTGTAGTATAATTGTCTATATTTTGCGTATTGTTTGAGTTTTGCTAACTGCAATTCCTTTATTTAGCAGAAATGCCTAAAATAATAATTATACAGATGGTACTGCCCAATACTGCTCCTAATATTTAAAATTTTATGAAAATTCTAACCAACATTTTGATTATTAACATTGTGATATCATGTGTAGGTTATGTATTAAAATAAAGTTTTTGGGGTACCTAGTTCATCAGAGCTTGGAATCTGTTTTTTTTTTTAATTTCTCAAAGGCACATAAAGTGTTCCTTAGGCTCCTGTAAACTCATCTGCAAATATTAAACTCGAACTCTTTAGTGTCACTTTATATCAATTTTAATATTTTTTCGGGTATATTTTAGAGTTGAAATTTTTTATTTCATAAATGCATAGTGTTTCTTAGTATTCAATGAATTATTCTACAAAATATCAAACATTTTCACGACATTTCATCACCTTAAAATCTAAATAATTTGAATTCGGTGCACATGAAATAATATTTATTGCGAATTTGATTACACTTTTGTGAACTATGAGTGTTGAAAATATGAATTCTTTTGGATTACCTCAAACGGTGCATGCAATATTTATTTCTGAAAAGTTTTTGGACTGGTAAAGTTAAATAAAATAAATTTATGAAATAATTTGTAAAATATTAAACTATACAGTTGTTGCTGTAGGTAAGTTGGATCTGAATCATCTTATTTTGATTACAGGATTTCTTTAAACGTTGTTTTATTCATAAAATAGATATCCTTTTAAAAATTGTATTTTTCTGTATTATACGTACCTACCTAATTCTTTCGATGCTGTCGGGCTTATTTTTATCGTGTCTATAAGTAGGTGTACTTCATTTATATTTAATATTTTATTAGTGAGTATACTTAAATCGCAATGAACATAGAATTTTTATTGCAAGGTTGTAATAGTAGGTACTTTAAGCAATATTTCTACAAGTTCTCTAGACCTGTGACAATAATTATCAACTGCAACCATAGGCGTCGCTAAACCGGATTCTAAAAGAGGCTAAATTTAAAATATCAGCATAATGCCCTTTTACGTCTAAGGTATTTGAGTTAATAGTATCTACATTGCCTCAAAATCAGCGACCCATTCCGACCATCTAACATACAGTGATGAAGAAATGATAGACTAATATAATACTAGAGTCGCATTATAAATTAAAAAATAAGAAAACATATATGTCACAAATACTTTTAGATATACCCAAACATTTCATACTGGTCACTTGTTATTGACATTGTTAACGAAAAGCAATTAAATTTTCATTTTCGTTGCCAAAAACTCATGCAGTTTACAAAGTGCACTATAGCGATAACAAGAATTATTGATAAATTATTGCACTGCAGCATGCAAAGAACTTTTCATACAATAAAATTTTGCCTCAGGAAAGACAAGCCCGTAAACTCTGGACACTATGTGATACCATTTAACTGACTAACTATTCTAGTAAACAGCTAGGATCATGGAACCACCAGGCATATACCGGTTTCGAACTTATTTGTACTCATAAATATACCACAGGTAACCTATCGATAAATGATATACAGATAGTTGATTTTTACAAGCATGGAGAGAGTACGAGTGAGATATGTGATGTAACAGGTCTGGCTTTCATAATACCTGCGAAATAGTAGGTTGCTCTCCGCCAGTTAGCCCGTATTGAGAGGCTAGGCATTGATTAGCAGTGAAATTGCACCTTCTGGCCATTGATTTTTGTTCTACGGCACTACGGCCAGTCGAAGGGTATATTTATATCAATTGCCAATTATCGATAGAAAATTGGTATCTGTATCTATATTTTATAACGTCATATGAAAACAAAGTTTAAACCTGAAATGTAAGATTATTGACTACGAACCTTGGAACAAAACATATTTTTCATTTTTATAACATAACATGACAAATTATTCGAACTTTCAACTACACTTTGTGCCTTTTAACTATATTCCTCAAGTACTAGGGGAGTATGTCGTTGGGGTGGTCACCCAGGCTCAAAAAGTTGGTGTCTAGGTCTTTTGTGTTTGTCGGTCACGTCGGGTACGTAGTCAACGGCTTGCCTGAGGAGGGATTTTTGTATCCATTCATTATTAAGTATTAATAATACACCTACACGTATTGAAAATGCGAAATTCGTTAAAAACAGTACATTTTTAAATACCTACATACTATTTACGACAACTGTGTTGTATAACTGCCTTTTATAGGACAATATATTTGTTATCAATTTGATAAATAATATCGAGTGTCTCCAAATAACAAAATAGTGCTAGTAAATTTTTTTTATAGAGCAATTACGGTCGCTCTCATAAGATCTTATTTATATTACTTGAAATGATAGAAGCAATAATTAGGTAATTAATAGAATGTTAAAGCTTAATTCCGAAAACGTGTACTATTAGAACATCGTCCAACTCGGGCAATTAATAAGAATTGATATTATCATACAGGGTGTTTCAAAAACAATTTGGACTTGTATACATATATTTATTAAGTAAAAATTTTAATAATATAGGAATACTTTCAAAAAATATAATTTCATTTGTTTGCACATATTCTTTACATATTTCTCAATCTCATATTATTACATATTCACATTCAATTGATATTATACGCAGTATTATGTTTTACGTTCATTTTCTGGTCAAAACAATATATAATCCTGAAGTGTTAAAAAGAGATTATTAGTTTCCCATTAAGTCTATATCTAATACACCATATTGCTCTTTCTACTAGAAATAGAGTAACAATAAGATAAAGAAGTTTCTTACAAGTTTTGTCCTTATAAATTGTTACTTATATGTCTCTAAAGATAGAAAAAACAGGAGGTGGTACGTACTTTTTAAAACGCCTTATACAAGTGAATTAAGCAATTGTCGATAATACTACCACCTCGAATGTGGGCTTTATTGTTTTATTTAATTCAATTCAATTCAGTTTTAGTGATAGTCTTAAAATCGGAACAATAATAAAAATTAAACACTTCAGTCAAATCAAATGTGTACTCTCACTATTTAAAAATATGTTTATAGTCACAAAAGCGTCAATGTCAATGCTATAGTACAGTTTGAAAAATAGTCACACTTGCATTGCATGAAATGTACGTAATTAAAGATACACCTTAATTAATATGTATAACATCGCCTTCAACTACATATTTTATCATATATAATAATGACATTTTTTTCGTCCACCCGTAGTACAATTGGAAATAAGATACGAGTTGTATTATGCATGCAGTAAATGGTAACAAACAGAACAAACTAGTAGTGCACTTATCTTCAAAGTTATTGCAATGTTAGTTAATTGCGTACAATCATATAAATTTATGCAGAATGGATCAAGAAGACCTGTTGGTACTCTACTTGGTAGAGCTAACAGAGATTACAAATATAATCATTTTGCGAATATCAGGTACTTTTCAGTAAAAATAAATTAACTGAATACCGAGAAGTGCAAAAATAATGGTAGGTGATAACTATAAAAATGCGAAGAAAAATAGTTTCTGGCAGGATAGATGAAGAGCATAAATGAATAAGAAATTTTGAACATTGAATATTGAATAAAAACAATTTATCTCTTGGATACGTAATGAAATATTTTTTTAATTTGTAGTTCGCAGGTTGCTATTCCACAACCAATGGCTGTGCCATTTTTCAAGGATAAGGAAAGTGAATTCATTGGTTATCTTCCAAAGGTGCTGAAATCTTTGACTCCAAAGAAAACAAAGTCCGAATTGGCGCCTGCGGCACAGAAATTAGTTAATCTTCTTGAATACAATGTACCCATTGGAGAAAAAATCAAAGGTGTTACGACAGTAGTTTCCTATAAAATGCTAGAGAAAACGGAAAATCTTACAGAAGAAAATGTAGAATTGGCCAATATTTTGGGATGGTGTGCAGAATTTGTGAGTTTTATAAATAGTTTTTTTTTATATGTGAATTCAACGATTATTTGTCAGCGAATGTTGTGTATTTGCTTTAGCAGATTATTCAGAAATATCCCACAAGGCAACAATGGCGACAGACAATAACAGTGTGCATTGGTTGAGGATATTATTGCGATTTTTTTTACATATTGACGATAACTTTATCCCAATATCTTGATCACTGTAAAATAGTACAGTAGCGTGATATTATAATAATTATTATAGCAGTGATGGATACTACTATCGAATAGAACTTTCGAAATATTCGAATTATTTGATTGTCAAAAAAATATTCGAATAGTAACGGTTAAAATATTACCGATTTTGTCGAATTATATCAATTATCGGCCATTAATATTGATGCGCCAAGATCTAGGGAATTTTCGTTACCAGTACCAATCGTGCAACGTTAGGTTTTCTACGGCTGTAGGTCACGAGGATTATAAACATTTATGAAGACTATACATACGGTGGGATATCCTGAGGATATCCTGATTTATAACATAAGTCGAACGTCTTAAGGCTAGACATAGACAGAACTTTACATCCCTGGGACACATAGGTATATCCCACCAGATATCCTGAGGATATCCTTAGAACATGTTTCTGCTATTTGGTTACGCTAGCAAAATATTTGATGGTGAATCATTCCACGAAATATTCGCATAGGTTACCTACGTTACTTAGAAATATTTCTTTAATTCATGGACAGTTTTATTAGCCTTATTTTAATGGCAACGAAATACAGGACGAAAATGTGAGTTTTTTCGAAAAGAATTATTATACAACAACCGTTGCTTTCGAGTTAAATACGTGGTCAAAATTTTGGCACTTATTTCTGGGACAGTCTGCATTATATACGCATTTTTGAGTCCCTAAAGTGCATAGCAGATTCTCAGAACTTTGATTTGATTTTCAATTTTAAATAAATATATCTATTAAAAATTAATATTTTAAATGTACAAATTATTTTACTCGTACTTACACATTGTTTTAATAAAATGTAATGATTAGGTACTACAGATTTGTTACAACTTTATTAAATTTTTATTAAACATACAAAATGTTGCATTTATAAAAAAATAAGTTAAATGCTTCATTGTTACAAAATCAGCATACAGTTGTTGGGGAAGAAGAGCATATGATAGCACTTTAATATACATGCAAAAAAACTAGAAGAAAAACTATCAATATCAGGAATTTAAAAAAAAAACTAATACATGGAAAGAACAAATTAACAAAAGACAAATAAGTGTAGATAAATTCATCAATTTTTTTATGACTAAACAACCAAAAGAAACAAAATATCAGTCCTCTATAACTCAAAAAATAATATTGAAACTAAATTTTAACGTGAACTTTAACCAAATGTCGACATAAAAGCAAACTAAAACAGTGAGTTTAGAAAATAATTACATATTTTAAATTAAAATAAAATAGTCTGACGAGTTTATATAATATTGCTTCTGAACCTTCTGATTCCAGAGCAACATGCTCTTGGTCATCCTAAAGATATTCAAAATATATATTTTCTTCTAAAAGCGGAGATGGTTTGATGATTTTATTTCTTAAAATTATTTATAAAGGTACATTTTATATTAAGT
Source organism: Anoplophora glabripennis (assembly GCF_000390285.2). Lineage (NCBI taxonomy): Eukaryota > Metazoa > Arthropoda > Insecta > Coleoptera > Cerambycidae > Anoplophora > Anoplophora glabripennis. The sequence continues at coordinate 249,243 of NW_019416210.1, read as the reverse complement.
ATATAATAACTTTTATATTGACAAGCAAAGCGACTAGAAGTCATTATATCATGTATTGTAAGAAAATTTCAATTATTCGTAAATTTCTATATTTTTCTCCCCATATTTCCTGAAATGACCTCTGGCAGAGACCCTTTGAAATAGGCCCCTTGGTGTATCGGACCCCGACGATCGCGGGCCTGGCTGTTGTCATCACTAAAAAAAGTTATCTGTATTTTATTGTTTCAATTTCTAAAATAAAATTATTTGTTCAATATTTTTGGCCGATTAAAATATAGTGAAATATAAACTACAAAGTATAACATATGTCATACCTCTATTTAAATGTCACTTACTGACACAAAGTGACCTACTGATATACTGTAGGTGCTATGAAAGCATGACTAGTACCGTAGGAATAAACTTTATAATTAATGATATAGTTTGAAAAAACTACTCTACGGTCGGTATTGAATTACACCCCCAATATCCAGTAGATAGTCAAGATAATTTATCAGGAGAGTAACTGGTCTCGAACTTACAAATGCTCGTCAGTATGCCAGGTGAAACAACAGATATAATCTACAAAGTATACTTACGTACCTATTATATGTTATATCTGTCCTCAAATCCTAAAAGATTTTGGTCCCATATTAATTCAAGATCTAATTCTATCTCTATTTCATCTTGTAGATATTCTTTATATGTAATAATCAAAATCTCCTTACCAACAAGGATTTATGAGTGGTCCTACCTCAAATCTAGTTGAGAAAACCCATTTTATTGCTGAAGCTTTGGATGCAGGAAGTCAGGTTGATGTTGTGTATAGTGATTTTTCTAAAGCTTTCGATCGGCTTGATCATAATCTATACATACAACATATACATATACAACATTGAAATTGGAGTCATATGGTATATACCCTGCTCTATTATCTCTGTTTAAATCTTATTTTAGTAATAGGTACCAATTTGTGGAGTATAGAGGCTTTCAATCATGTAAATTCCATCAATTTTCTGGAGTTCCACAAGGGTCAATCCTGGGACCACTATTATTTATTATTTTTATTAATGACAACCTGTTAATGACTTAAGTTGGTCTTGGAAGTTAAATCTTCTACTGATTGTACTACATTACAAGATAATCTTGATATATTACACAATTGGTGTTCATGTAATGAATCTACCTAAGAATGTAAAATTATGTCTTATACAGTCGACCCAAAACTAATCTAGATTTTGATATAAAATTGGTGAATCTTTTTTAAATAGAGTTAGGCAATTTACTGATCTTGGTGTTACATTTGATACTAGATTATCATTTGACGAGCACATTAGTTTAGTAACCAAATCTGCTTATAAGAATTTAGGCTTTATTTTGCGTAATTCTAAGGACTCTCAGAACGAATGTAGCATTTGCGCATTGCAAACTTGAATATGCATCGGTTGTTTGAAGTCCCATTATTTATAATGTTTATAATATTCAATTAGAGAAAGTACAACGGAGATTTTTAAAGACTAGGTATTCATTTTATTAGTTATGGATTTTATCCTCCTCGTGGTACACCTCAAGATTTATTGCTTTCTTATTTTAATTTTAATAGCCTCTGTCGTAGGCAGAAATAACACTTTAAATGCAGACTTGTTAGGATTTTATACCATGTTCCTAGACTTAATTCTAGATTTCACTCTGCTTTATAATTACCTACACCTCGTACCAATTTACTAATAGCATCACCCTTATATCAAATGATTTCCAATTACCAGAAGTATGAAGGTCGACTTGATTTTTTTTTATTCATGAATACATAAAAAAATTATTTGTCTAACAACTGCAATCCTTATCTTTTATATGTTAGTTAGCTAATTTGTTTTGTTTGTCTGTTATTGTTTATACTTAAATTCTTTGTCTGTATTTTATATTTTGATTGCTCTATTTTATGTAGTACATATTTATATTTTTATATTTAATGTTAGTTTGTCTTTTTCTTTAAAATTTAGTTAAGGTTTTCTATTTTACCTTATCCTGTAATTGGGACTTTGCCCCGTTGGATATTGTAACTTCTAAATACCTAAATAAATAAGCAAATAAATATCTTTAAATGTCATTTCTACTATAAAGATATGTCATAATATGCTTTGTAGGTTATATCTCACTAATACTCAAAATTTGTTTGTCGATAGACATCCAAAGATAGAATTCTTTATGTTCTACATTCAAATTTCTCTCGAAAAATTCGGAATAGGGAAAATATTTTCTATAAGTGTACAGTACAACGAAAGCGAACATTTGATCACGTTTTGTTGTAGTTAGAGGCAGCTGACACAATGGCAGAAGATATAATAAACAATTCAGAGACACGAAGAAACGTACCTTGTTGGTTCAGATTGCCAATTTACGCACAGACTGCTTCTTTGGATGTATTAACGGTGGATATTTGTACATTCAATTTATTAAAAATCTACTTCTCAAAACATCCCTTCTATACCCATATGATACATTTCTTCCGTACTGTGTTTAATAGAACCGCCGCTGGAAGAATTCTGGATTCTCAGCAACGTAAAGTTGACCAACTAAATATAGACGAGTTCCATAGATTAACTGAATACAAAACCGGTTACGATGTTTTTCATATTGGCGTTACTTTGGGCATGTATCTTTCCAGAATATACGACCCTGGGTTACATACACAAGTTACGCCTTTGTTAATGGATATGGGCAGGTATTTTCAAATACGGGTAAGACTGTCAGACACTTGTACCATTAATATGTATCTATTATACATTTTTTTTAGAAATACGTACAGGGTTCCCTTGGGAATGCTACCATGACAGAAAATCTTAGTAAAGATATTGGTGAAGGAAAATGTAGCTGGTTAGTCGCAACAGCTTTACAAAAATCTAATCCTTTTCAGAGGAAGATAATAGAAAAAAACTATGGTAGGAGGGAAGATGAAGCAATTGAAGAAGTTCTAAATTTGTATAAAAGTCTGGACATGTCTGCGGAGTTCTGTGCATACGAGGAAGACAGCTATAAGACACTTTGTATTAATATCGATAAGTTAGAAAATATTCCCATCCGTAACTTACTTAGTATGATTGTCAAACAGTTATATAATCGTTAACAAAATAAAGCAACATGTATTTTGGTTCCATGTAAAAATTGTACTTTTAAATCTTTAAAGAGATCTAATCAAAACACACTAAAATATTGATATGAAAAATATAGTGTACTAGCGGCCCGTCCCGGCTTCGCACGGGTGGACATTTATTTTAAACATTTTGGGATATAAAAAATATAGCCTATGTTACTCAGGAATAATGTAGCATTCTAATGGTGAAATAATTATCGAAATCCGTCCAGTAGTTTGTGAGTTTATTCCTAACAAACATACATACATACAAAAATACAAATCTTTCCTCTTTATAATATTAGTATAGATTAAGTATTAAGGTCAGTAAGTGTTCTTTACTGGTTGAGGATATGACCAAAACCAGAAAGGTGCAATGACTGCAGTACCTACTTATTACGTTTTTTTTGCGTGTTCAAATAGGTATTGAACAAATTTAATTAAAATTATTAAACATTATTTAAATTTAAAAATTAACTCTCATAAATGTGTATGTAATATATCTAGACTAGGCGGTATCTGTTTTGGTTTGGGTGAATCGTATATCCACGGAGATTTTTGGCTTTTTGGCTTTCAAATATCACTAGAAATGAAAATTTTTCTATGCGCATAAAAAAAAACGTGTTCTTAATTTTTGGCGGCACAATATGTTAAAAAAATTCGAAAAATGTCATATTTTTCTTCCTATTTAATTATGTATCTTTTCAAGAGTTGAATTAAATTTTACAAAATCTGACTATGTAGTTACAAATCGAATGAATTATGATTATTATTGTAAAAATCGAGGGGTTAAAAAACATTAATTTTTAGGGAATTTTTTTGGGGTCTTTAAGTTGGGTATAGGACCTTCATACTTGGCTCAAGAAAAGTTCCTGTTATGAAGAATCATCACACTAAATTTTATCAAAATCGGTTAAATAGATTTTTCATAATAATTTTGCAATTCAGATTTTTTTTAAAAATTTGCAAATTTTCAAAATTTTCATTTCTAGTGATATTTGAAAGTTAAAAAGCCAAAAATCTCCGTGGATATACGATTCACCCAAATATGGACTCTTTGAAGCAGATACCGTCTGGACTAATCACCGATAAAAATTCTTTAAAAAATCTCCTCTAAACTAAACTATACTTAGTAGGCGCACGTCAGTTTAAAATGTTTCCTGTCATTACAATTATTAAGTATTGTTGAAAGTGCGAGTATAAAATATACCCACATAATATGAGTCGTTTTAGGCAAATATCGACTGAACAAATTGGAAAAAACAGAAAAATCAATTCCACAATCTACAGAAAACACTAAATCGTCGATATGGAGACAATTTATGTAGTTTTGTCAAATTTGAAATTACGAACTGTCAGAAATAACTCCATTAGAAATTATAGCGGATAGAGAAAGAGACAATTTGTAGAGAATCGAAATACGAATAAAACTCGAGGACGATCGATACGATCGGATAATTAGAAAAGAAGAAAACTCGGAAAAATCGTAAAATTTAGCGTTTTTTAAAAAATCCATTAGTACTTCGTCATTTTTTAAGATCTAGAGCTGACTCTGTGCACAAAAGTAATGAATTATGTATTTTAAGTGTGCGCAAAGCAGGCGCTGTCAGACCATTAGTTTTGGCACAATTGCAATATGAATTTTTTGGTGCACTATTTTGCTTCTGAATGCGTTGGAGGTGGTCCGATTTTAACTTTTCAGTCGGATTTTATTCTAATTAATGATGCGAAATAGGTGAAAAATTCCGCCAAACATGCTCGAAACCGGCCGAACGCGCGTACGCGGTCGAGTAATGGGAGATCGGGAGATGAGGGGCAGTGGATATACAGGGTGGGTCATTAGTGTGAGAAAGTAAAATAACTTCCTTGTTAATCGTAATACAGAACAAAAGTTTATATAAAAGTTGTATAGAATCAAAAAACCTAATGGACAAAATTAATTTGAAAGATACAGTGCGATGAGTAAAAACGGGACACGCCAAATATTACATTTTTTAAATGGCATACCCTGTATATTTTTAAACATGGATTTCTGAGAAAATTCTATATATGGCAATATAAACAGTTTAACATTTTACTGCGGGGTTGCCAAGTTATGTAGTTTTGGAAAAACATTACTTCGAAGAAGTTGTATTAACTTTCAACTAACTTGGCAACCCCACACTAAAATGATAAACTGTTTATATTGCCATATATAAAATTTTCTCAGAAATCCATATGTTAAAAAATATATAGGATGTTCCATATAAAAAATGTAAGATTTCGCGTGTCCCGTTTTTACTCATCGCCCTGTATGTTTCAAATTAATTTTGTAGTTTAGGTTTCTTGATTCTGTACAACTTTTATATAAACTTTTTTTCTGTATTATGAACGACAAGAGAGTTATTTTACTTTCTCAGACTAATGGCCCACCCTGTATAGGTACCTATACAATTTTGATTTTTGAAACCTGTGGACATTCATTAGTTCCTGCATTTTTTGTGACATTTACACGAAATCTTGACATCAAACGTGAATTTGAAAGTACAAAAATGTACTATTCTGTTCCAAAGAATACATATTTAGGTGTCTTTGTATACCGTTAAGGACATTTTCTTACATTTTGTAAGTTGTTTATGAACGAATTTACAATAAAAACTCTACTATAACTAACAATGTTCAAAATTGTACAATAATATTGCACATTGCTTAAAATTGTCGAATCCCTCAACTTATTCCGGACACACATTCTGAATGGCACGGTGGGTGGCGTTCGTCCTCTGTAACTGATCAATTTTCAAACAAGATTTTACATGGAAATCATATAAATTGTACGGTCACAGAAAGTGATATCGCAGCCGATAGTGTCATTACAAAATGTGCAGCAACTATAGCATCATCAGAAGAGAACGTTGTTTTAAACCCGAATTCTATTGCTCCAATAAATTTTAATAATTATCCAAATTGTAATTTTAATTTTGTCTTTTAAAAAAATTGATTTTTAAAATTCTACATTATTTATTAGATTATTTACCGCCTCCTGATCTGTAAGTAATCACTTACCGATCGCTAATTTGTCTCAACAAATTTAGTAAAGGTGTCAAATTACTTGAGCGAGCAAAAATATGTATTTTTTTAAATATGTAATCATAGGCTACATACTCATAAGGCAAAGGTTATGTTTTTTCCCACATATCTGGATTGAAACCTAAAGAATAAATTTGTATTTTCTTTTGAAGTGCAGTATTTGTTGTGAAAACAATATTATTTGAATACTACTATGGAATAACGTATCGTATACTTAATATCGTAAATTATGGATTTTTTTATTACTCAATTGAGTCAAATTTTTTGAAACAAATACAGATAAAAGTATAAGGTCTTTATACAAATTTGGAGAAGCTTTATTAATAAATATTTCGAAACTATAAAAATTAATAATAAAAATTGTTAAGAACTTCTGGAATCGTCTCCCAATCACATATTATTTAAAAGATGAATATTTTTTTATCCTGCTTTTTGTAGTAAACAGAAAAATTGAATGTGCAGTTTTAGGTAATCATCAGTTCTGCTTTAATTCTCAATACAGAAACACATGCCTTTTATTGTGAAAATGAATTCACTATTCATTTTCACAATAAGCAAAACGATTTATTTTTCTAAATTCTTAAAATGTCTGCCTTTGTTGTGTGGTGTACATTAATAAGTACGAATATATACTTATACTAAAATGGCTGATCAATAAAATGAATTAATGGACATGGCAGTAGCCTATGGAAATGCTGATGAAAACTGCAACTTAGTAGTTCAAATTTATATACAGCAATTTCCAAAAAGATATATACCAATACTTATAAACATAGGCAGAACTTACGGTGAAGTTAGCAGTTCCAAAAAAGTTTTCATTGTATCATGTGATTAGATCAGTAGGTATCAAAAAAATATATACAATATTCATAAAAACTATTTACTCTTCAAATGTTTTTTTTTCAACTTTGTGAATACCCTGTACAGAGAAAGAGTAAAAACAGAAACATATTTGCTTTAATACTAGCTAATACACAGTGCAGACAATTTTATTGATTTTATAAAGCCACAGTAGTTAACAGTTTCTTCTGCTACAAATTATTTTGTAAAAAATCCAGAATTTTTATTTTTGTTTACAGATAACACAAATCACCAGTTTCATGCTTACTTCTTTGAAATTCATAATGAACAAGGAATGCTTCGTTTGGTACCGGTCAGCTTTAAGGAAACTAGATATCAAATTTCATAATCATTTATTTACGTAGCAAATATATAATTATTGTCTCTCTTATACAAACAAAATACTACTTTACTTTTACAAAAAACAAACACAGTATACCCAACAATGAAATCTACATATAATATTGATATTATTGTTTACTATCAATATGCAGCTATTACCACTACATTTATTTCCTAATGATCTTTAAAGTTTGATTATCTAAACCTATTAATATCTCATAACCAAATCGGGAATCTAGCGCTTCAACCAATATTTTCATAGCGCTCTTCATTCCGTTGTAGTTCATTTTATAGAAAATTTCTCTGGTTGTAATGTAGCACAGCCTATTTGTTATGTTCTTTTTTATCAATTCCCTGATATAATCAGCCAAATGGGTTTGTAGTTTTCGTTCATCTGGCCCAAGAATAAGATCTGGATGCGTCTTTCTGTAAACTCTATATTGGTGCAATCGCAATTCGTTTTCTACCGCTTCGAAAACCGTCACGTATTCTATTTTCTTCTCTTGCTGTTTGGTGGCGAGATATTGTGCTTTCACGGCATCCCTGTCTTTCATCATCTGTTGTATGTAACATGGTAATTCCGGATATCTCAAGCGAATTCTCCTGATTTTTTCCACTATTTCTTGATTGTCCTGTTGAGGAGGTATATTCTCTTTTGCATCTTGCTCTTCCATCCTAACCTGTACAGTGAAATGGAAGGGTATAGTCAGGTAATATACGCTAGTATGAGTCAGGTAAAAGATATATTTATAGACTAAAAGCTTAAGATTGTCTTATGGTGAAATTTCCCATTATTCTTAATTGCAATTTAATGCATTTTAAATGAAAAGTTCATGGCTAAATAGTAAATGTGCCAATTGTTCAACTAGGTTTGTTCAGTTTGTACCAAGGATACTTTAAATATATAATTAGTAAATAATAATATAAAAATATACGAAGAAAAATTCTTGTTTTGTCTTTTTCATTATTTATTTTTTTTCTTTTCATAGTACCTACTTATATCTAATTCAGGAAATAGGTAAAGAATTTAATAAAAAAAGCTTTAATTACATATTTTTAAAGTAACTCGGATCATTTTTTACCACATCCGTTAGGCCTCATGTTAAATTTTAATAAAACCAGCAGTAACATTTATGTTCGTAACCTTTGGGCTGGTAAATATTTAAAACAAATAATTGATTGTAGATAACATATATTTAAATGAAATAAGTAATCAAAATATCTTTTAATTAAATAGAGAGGTGTTACGGCATTTTTCTATTTGCTAAAAAAGGAAATTTTAACGTCAATTAAAAAAATTAGAAAAAAAACAAATTTCCCCCCATAGTTTGTCAAATAATAAAGCAATAACATATCTAATACTAAAGTAGGGCTACATAGTATTAAGATAATTATATTTTTATAATAATTATATTATAATAATAATATAATACTATATTATTATATTTTAGTAACACTTTTTTAAGAATTTGAATACCTATATATGATTGATTTGTATCGTCGTATATTAAAGTTTACTATACGTACCTACACAGAACGTTTTATAACGAATTACAAAATGGATCATTAAACATCTAGATACGGTGTGAACGTGAATCAATTTTGGTATATCCACGTTAATTAATTATTTCACGTTAATCATGGTCTATACTGATCTTTGACTATGTATACATAACATTACAATCATTATAACTATTTAATAATGTTGTCATTTGTCACAGCTAACGTTCACACTTATAACATACTCCACAGACTCCACAGTGCACATCGAACATATTTTCTTACGTTAACTACCCGTCATGTTAAATGCTATTAGAACTAAAAATTACGAAGTACTAGTCTCTGCTGCCTGTTAAATGCCAAGTGCTAAGAGCGCAAGTTAACGTTATAAGGGAATACCGAAGAGTAAGGAAAATCCCCAAATAATCAACAGTGTTGCCAACAGTCCCAGGGCTGCTTCCGCTAAGTTTATGGTTTGAAACCGCTAAGAATCCGCAAAACTTCAGAATAGCTAATAAGTAATAAATACAAAAGTATGTTTTCCATTTAATAATAAAAACAAAATTGTAAATAATTATTTAAATTAAAAAATAGTTATTAGGCTACATAACTTGCAACCGAAAATCGTACATTTCTACATACCTAATCGATATCAAAATCACGATCATATACATACAGAGTGGTCCCGAGAAATGGGCCAAAATTCATGGGTAGATTCCCCAAGTAAAAATATTTCAATTTAGCCGAACTTACCTTAGTCCAAAAGTTGATAGTTAAAGAGATACAGGGTGTTAAATGTAAAATATTATTTCAGTTTTCTTTAATTTATTTCTTAACAAATGCAAATATCCTCACAAAATTTTGAGGATTGGAGTTCTTTGAGTAGAGGAATTGAAATCTGTTCACATTCTGGTTAAAGTTCATAGAGGGCGCTAGCTGCAGTAGATTGAATGTGTTAAAAATGACATAACTTTTTTGTACTTTAAGGTATCTCTTCTTTGGTAACAAATTCTTATTTTTCAAATGTTTTTACACAAAAAAGGTATACTTTATTAAAGTAGCTATCTCGCACCGTTTTCGAGATATTTGGCTTTGAAACTTCCAATGCTGTTGCATTAAATTACAATTAAGTATTACAGATAGGTATTATTAATTTAGCGGTAAAATTTCTTAAGTAGGATTTGGACGAAAATCAAATAATTGACGTCTTCCACTTGTCTTATTGCTGTCATTTGTATGCTAATTTCTATTAAGTATTATTCGTATCTAATTAAAATTACATCTTAGCTTACACATTAAATTGTATACTCGTATACATAAATGTGAGATAGAATGCTTCGTTTTTGGAGTTACATGAAATCAGTTGTTTATGGAGAGACTATAAACACTTGAGAAGAATTTTAGTAGTAGGTTTTAAATGCTGCAAAGTCATTTCGCATTAAGGATTTATACTTTTAAAATAAGACAATTAATAAACGTGTTGATAAATGTATTGAAGTTAGAGGTGGACATTTTGAGCAATTATTGTCAAAGAGGCATATTTTTTAGTAATGTTTACTATTTTACTGTTCATTACAATTTTTAATTCTAAATAAATCCTTGTTTTTGACATTTCTAAATTATTTTAATTATTTCAACTATTAGCATTGGAAGTTTCAAAGCCAAATATTTCGGAAAGGGTGCGCGACAGCTACTTTCATAAAGTCCACCTTTTTTGTGTAAAAAGGCAGGAAAATAAGAATTTGATACCAAAGATGAGTCACCTTAAAGTACAAAAAGTTATGTCGTTTCCAACACCTTCAATCTACGGCAGCTGGCGCCCTCTATGAACTATAACCAAAATGTGAACAAATTTCAATTCCTCTATCCAAAGAACCCCAAACTCCAAAATTTTGTGTAGATATTTGCATTTATTAAGAAATAAATGAAAATAAACTAAAATAATATTTTACATTTAACACCCTGTATCTCTTTAACTATCAACTTTTGTACTAAGGTAAGTTCTGTTAAATCGCAATATTTTTGCTTCGGGAGTCTACCCATGAATTTTGGCCCATTACCTCGGGACCACCCTGTATATGTTTCCCTAGTTTTAATTTTTTATGATAGCATCTTCGAGCATATACTATTGGAGGTAGAATGTGGCCAAAAAGGTGTCTGAGTGTGCGAGAGAGACATACGGTATCTCAGTATATGTATGTTGTCTCACTCTAGCACGCACGTATTGGTTGGAAATGAATGCTCACGCTCATTGGCTCCCGCAGGGCTCCCGTCGCTGAAGCGAAGAATGAGGCAGCATGTACTGAGATACTGTCTGCCTCTCTCGTACACTCAGCCACACTTTTCGCAATGGCATGTAGTATATGCTCGAAGGATAGCATTAAACATTTCTAGTGACATGGGGTTCTGTAATTTATTTAATCGCAAAATATATCAATTCTTTAAAAACTGTTTTTTTTTTTAGGACTTTTGGAGCCTATAATTTAAATAAGGCATATGGCAACCTTGCCAAGATCTCTTGTTGGTTTAGTGGCAGTTACAGCGCGCTGACAGTTTGACCAACAGATACATTTAAATCTGAGAGTGAAAATCCTCAAAGAAGTTACCAACATGCTGCAGTGTACAGCAACGTATCGAGTATATTGTCCAGTGGTAGGTATATGTGCGGCAGCAACCAGCAATCCAGAGACTACTACGTACAGCAACAGCAACCGCAACCGCAGAGGAACCAGCTTCCAATCCGTGACGATTCGCGAAAATTAATGTGATCATATTTTAATAATGAATCGTGGGACCCTTATTGGTTTTTAGGAGATGCTTTCCAGGTCCACACAAAGAACATTGCTGATGAAAAAATTTCTAACGAAATTTGCGAAACAAAAAATTCAAAAAGGGTTCCTGAGTTCTTGAAATGAATTGAAAAATATATATTTTTATAATCAATTGATAGATACAAACAGAAGATTTCTTGTTTTTCGCAATATCTTCATCTTGCAGCATTATGAAATTCGAAAAATTGAATATATTAAACTAAAATTTAAATAGATATCACTGCAACGAAAATAATTTTACAAAAAATAAAAAGATGTATGTATTAGGTGATTACGAAAAAATATATTTTGAAAATACGGGGTGTCTCATAATTAGCTGCCAACCCTGAACGGGCCGATTCTATGATCAAAACTAAGTAAAAAAGTTCATATCTCTCAATCGCGTTGTGATAAATGAATGAAATTTGGTATACACAGCTAAATTTCGATGAGCAATTTGATGGACTAATCCATTTATTTCCACAAGGTCCATTGGGGTGGGTAGGGGGGGGGGCCTTGGTACTTTGCGTGTGTAACTTTTTCATCTGACTTTTTAACAAATTGGTCAGCAAATTTCGTTTTCCCGAACTGTTTTACGTTAAAAAGGTACTCTTATTTCAAATCGTTATCTTTAACGGTTTCTGAGAAAATCGCTCTTGAATTAATCCCACTTTGGTCAATTTCATAGTAATTTAAACAAAAAATAATAATAATAATTTTCCTTTCCTCTCTTTTCCATTTAAAGGTTTAATTTTTATTTAATTTAATTTTTTATTATTTTTTTTATTAAAATTAGATTAAATTTAAACAAAAAAAATATTGTTCTTTTTATTTAATTCTGAAAATGTTGCACTTTTTCTTGTTCACTGTCCTATTCTTGTAGCCAATTTCCTCAGGAACAAAATCGATAAGTATACCTCATGTAGATTCGAGTCTTATCTTCGGATCAAAAAACTGGAAAAAGAGCATTTTTTTTCTTTTGTTATGAACAATATGACGATCGATCTCTACAAATACACAAATGTAGGCTTTAGTTTTGTGTATTTTTTGCTTAATTTCAAATCTATAAAATTCAACTTTTAGCAAAAAACCTAATTCCCAATTCTCCCCGGCCTATATCTTAATTTATAATTTCGCAAATTTCATTAGAAGTTTTTTTATTACTAAAGCCATCATCACCACTGTGTGGACGTGAAAATCATCCCCTAAACACGGTTGATTCCCATGCTTCGTTATCAATATGTTACCACTTTTGATTGATTAATTTCATAAATGATTATAAGCCACGTGACCAGTAATTTTGTTTGGAACAGTAATTTTATTTCCTTCATGTTGGCCATTAAATTGCGGTAAAATTAAAAATCAGCGATCGTATTATTTGGAGCGTAGACGTAACGGTTTGTCATCGTTAATTGTAAACGAATCATCAATATTGGTGACGTCAAGATTTAGGGAATTTTCGTTACCAATACCAGCCTTGCGATGTTGGTTGCCTAATCTCGAGGTTACGTGGCTTGTAAACATTTATGAAGGTACTGTGTATGGAATACTGGGACGCTCTGATGATAGACATTTTGACGATTATCATATATCACAAACAATAAGGTTCCTAGAAGCTAGAAGCCATCTAGCATAAAGTCATCTTTGTATTGTTCAATTGGCTGATCTTAATTTTTTTTAATGCAATTTGATTTAAATTTATGAATAACAACAAAATTAAAGTGCCCCTTATTTAGGATGTAGGTGTAAAAAAATAAGTAGCTAGGTACATAAATTTTATTCTAAGAATATCATAAAAAATCATATAAAAATAACGAAAAACATACTTATTGCCAATCAGGAAAACTAGAAAGAGAAATTATTTCAATAACATAACTATTATATGTAAATAAATATTTTATTACTATACTATCTAATCAATATTTATATTTACTAAATAAATTAGATTTTTCTTTCAGTACACAAATATTCATCCTCAAATTTACGATAAAAAAATATTATTCATTTTCCCCTCCCCCATCCAACGCCCATAACCTCAAAATCGGAACAAAATTTAGAAGTCGCGTTTATATATTTGTTTCATAAGTTTGAAGAATAAATCATGAGGCAACCCCTTGGAAATTTGTTGAACTTGGGTACGAATTAAATTAAAGCTTTCCTCTTCGTAAGTCGCGTAAGTGGAAGGAAGACTCAGTTCCTCGTATAAGTTGCGTATAATTTGAATGGACTGCTGTTCATCTCTTCCATAATGCTCCTCCATTAATTTCCGTTGGGCAGGGTTGGCTCTTTGCAAAGCGACTACTGCTAGCCAAGAGCATTTGCCTTCTTTGATGTCATTCCCCTTCTTTCCTGTCACTTCCGGATTGCCAAAGCAATCCAAAAAGTCATCCTGAAATAAAGAATTTCTTTTCAAGGTGTACGAAACCTAAGCAAGAGTTTTAGAAACGTTCAATTATAAGGTCTAACAGCGATGTGGCAACAAACTTTCAAGGTGGATTTCTGACGACAAAAAATAAAACTTTCCAAAATGCTCTATGATCCTACAAAGATTCCACAGTTTTTAATACAGACTCCAAACTATGCATTTCAGTTCTCGCATAGTAGCTATCTACATGAGAAATTTGATTAAAACTAACCACTGCCATCGGAATCAGAAGAGATCTAAGAAGTTCTAACCGACAAAAAGTTTTTTTTAAGTCTCGGAGATTTGGTTTGTCTGTTTTGACGAGAATAGTCAGTCTTGATGATCGCTGCGATACGGCTGTTAACCATGCAATACACCTTAATATCATATATAGTTTCATTTTGCATTGAAGCTTATATGACATGCTTATTAGTTTCTAAATCAACCAACCTGTATCTGAAAGAATGTTCCAATTTCCAAAAGGATTGTCTTGGCTTGACGGTGTAATTCTTCGTCAAATATATTAGCTAAGAACAGACCACAAGCAACGGGAAGTTGGAATGTATAATATCCGCACTTATATTTTACAGTTGTTAAATAGCGGTTCATATCGAAGACATCCAATCTAGGTTTGTCATCTTTCATACTAAGGCCGTCCAATGACTGCCCCATAGAAGTCTTAAAGGTAATATCGTGGAACAATTCAAGGATAGGGACATAACAGGGGAGGGAAGAGAAATGCTTCTTTAGTAATTGGTATAGCCCACACTCTACGAGGATAGCGTCATTGATAGCTTGCAAGCCGACATCTGGATTTCTGAACCAACAAGGAACGCCACGCCGATTTTCTGATTTATCCATAATATCATCAACGATTACGAAATTGGTTTGCAGCTAAAAAGAAAGATAATTGGGAATTAGAAGTATCAATTAAACTTTACCTAACAATACTTGTTATACAAATTAATTATGTCAAACTTGTTGTTCATTTTTTCTTTCTGTCTCCTATAAATTATTTGAGATTTAAAATTGTTTGAAATTAGTTTTCATGGTACGCAACTCATCATACTACAGTAAACTAAATTCATTTGAGCGATGCGCAGTGGTTACCTGCCTATATTTCCATTTCATCCTGCTTCAAGTGCACTGTTTCTGATTCGAGTATTCAGGGCTCAAATGAAATTTCTCCAGTTATACAAGCATATTAACTGAAGCCTTTAACATCTTTAATTTAGTTTTAGTTTTAGGAAAAAATCCTAAATTAAAAAGTAGTAGGTACCAGCTTGAAGTTTTGTTTGATGCTTTCCAAAATAATTTTGGCAACGTGCGAATGTTAAAAAAATAATGGTACAGGCAAGTCGGCCAATATTTTTTTTACTACTTGTGTAGGGACTACACACAATTTTTTTTTTTTTAGAATAGCTGATTTCATTTGGAAACTTTTTTGACTGTAACTTAAACTATCATTAAAAACGTGAAATTGTCTGTTAAATCTTAATTTGTCTACAGTGCGTCAATACGAACGGTATAGAGCAGCGGTATTCAAACTGTGCTGTGTGCACAACCTCACTGAGGTTTCCGCGATTCAGTCAAAAATACAAAATTTTGAAATTAACAATATCTATCGATACTACAAAGTTAAAAAAAATGTATATTCTTACTTATAACTAATATTTATAAATATATTATACAGGGTACCCCTCGAAAACGTACCGCAAGGCATTACAGGGTAGTAATGAACTTTTCGGCAAAATCCAAAAACAGGTAAAGTTTGCTTCTGAGGGGGACAACTTTTGGCGCAAAAAGCATAGCAAAATCTTCAACCACCTAAGTGGGGGTGCCATCCCCCAAATTTTTTTAAATGGGAATGGGGGTCAAGTGGGGGGTCATTAGAAAGGGCTTTTAATTCTCTATACATCGATTCTTACTTTTTGAAAATCGATCCATTATTTTAGAAAATATGCAGCTTTGAAAATACGAACAATATTTTTGACGAGAAATGCGAAAATCGATTTAATTTTACTTCAAAACTTACGGTATTAGCTTGGTAAATTCCTTCAAAAGAATTCGCTTTTTTTTTTTCTGATTTGCGAATTCTTTAGCCTGATTTTGGTGAGCAAAAAATTGTCCGCTTTTTGTTTCGTATTTAGATAGGCCACAAGAAGTTGCTAGATAACTGTCTTGTGACTTGTAGTTGAAGAGTACCAATACTGCCGAGTCTTTTAAATTGATTAATTATGGTGTACTCAATTCCAGAAAGAGTAGAAATTATTGAGCTTTTTTTCAAAAACAATGAATGCGGAAATCGGGTCGCCGAACTGTTCAACCAACGGCATCCTGAGAAACATGCGTCTGGAAAAATTGTTCGCGAATTGGTGGCCAAATTTCGCGAAACTGGCTCCGTTCATAACAAAAAGAGGCAGGTTGAAAATCCGGTACTAAATGAACCTACGGAAATAGCGGTATTGGGGCAAGTGGCAATGGATAGTACGCTGAGTACAATGCAATTGGCTACTGCGACAGGAGTGAGTCGTACAAGTGTCCAACGAATATTAAAAAAATACAAATTCCATCCTTATAAGATTCGGCTAGTGCAAGAGCTAAATGAAGACGATTTTGATCGTCGTTTGCAATTTTGCGAAATAATGACTGAACGAGCGATAAACGATAATTTCCTCTTTAATGTGTGTTTTTCGGACGAGTGTACGTTCTTCTTGAATGGTTTAGTGAATCGCCATAATTGTCGTTACTGGGCTGATACCAATCCAAGGATTTTCCATGAGACACACTCCCAACACCCCCAGAAGTTGAATGTATGGGCAGGTATTTTTGGAAATTCCATTGTAGGTCCTTTTTTCCTTCCTGGAAATTTGACAGGCGATATGTACTTGGATTTACTACAAAATGTCATCGACCCAGCTCTAACAAATATCATAGAGGACGACCCTGCTTACAATGAACACGAACTGATTTTCCAGCAAGACGGAGCTCCTCCACATTACTCGCTCAATGTGCGCAATTACCTAAATGAGACGTTTCCAGGACGCTGGATAGGACGAAGAGGTGCAATTGAGTGGCCCCCTCGGTCACCCGACTTAAATCCTTTAGATTTCTTTCTCTGGGGGCACATTAAAAGCAAAGTTTACAGCACTCCACCTGATACCTTGGAAGATCTGCGAGGACGAATCATTAATGTATGTCGCGAAGTAACACCGCAAGTGCTCCAGAATGTTCGACAACGGTTTGAAGACAACCTGTATCATTGTATGCAAGTTGGCGGACAACATTTTCAGCATTTACTTGACTAATACCGTAAGTTTTGAAGTAAAATTAAATCGATTTTCGCATTTCTCGTCAAAAATATTGTTCGTATTTTCAAAGCTGCATATTTTCTAAAATAATGAATCGATTTTCAAAAAGTAAGAATCGATGTATAGAGAATTAAAAGCCCTTTCTAATGACCTACTTGACCCCCATTCCCATCTGAAAAAATTTAGGGGATAGCACCCCCACTTAGGGGGTTGAAGATTTTGGTATGCTTTTTGAGCTAAAAGTTGTTCCCCTCAGAAACAAATTTTACCTGTTTTTGGATTTTGCCGAAAAGTTCTTTACTACCCTGTAATGCCTTGCGGTACGTTTTCGATGGGCTACCCTGTATAATCAGTAAAAAATTTGTTGGAAATTTTTTTTAGGTGTGGTGGTACCTCAAAAAAATTGAAATGTTGACCGGATTCTGCAAGTCATAAAAGTTTGAAGATCGCTGATATAGAGCAAAGATCGGACTATCTACGGCGCAGAAATCCCGCTAAAACTACAAAACCATAGACAGAATATCGTAGACGCTACAACGCATATCAGAAGGTGTAGGTAGCACAGGCAAACGGAATTTCGCGCGTTTCCAAAATTTCGGGAAAATCCTCTACGAAGCCCTGATTGGCGCCAAAAGTTATAGCGCATACCCTTAATGGCCCAGCCGCCACCGACATCGTAGGAAGTAGCGAAAATTTTCATCACAGTTTCGAATTTTCGGTACTCCAAAAGGCAGTCCAAATTTTACCAAATTCGCAACAAAGCAAGGCCTTAGGGTCAACATGAATCAAGATAGTTTACAAATCGTCAATTAATTGGGACTGCCACAATTCAAAGAAAGGCGTTTTTCAAAAGTGCCACTGTTCCTATTCCGACGCAGATCTCGCTACAGGACCTTTGCGAAGCCAGCGTAAACTGTTTGGTCATTCACCCAAGTAACATGCAGTTCGATAACCAGTGTCGGATCCTGGCCGATACTTAAATTTTTATACTTTTGTCTTATGTTGTCTTAGATGTTATTCAATTTATTGTAAATTAATACAAACATTTCAATAAATCGAACAAAAAATTCGCAAATCAAAACCGAGATAAAACTTTCATACAGGCATTCCAAGGAGGCTTCGCACATATTTTNTCAAGGTCATCGTACTTCCGGTTATACCGGAAGTCGATACTAACTTTCTTATTTTAAATGGAACCCCCTACATATTATTGCATTTTTGGAAAGAACATCTATTTTTAAGTTGAAAACATATAGCACACTCCATACTTAAGATTGACCGTTTCCGATATATTTTGATTTTTAAGCAAACATTGACAGATGCAGACCGTCAGCAAAATTTAGTTTTCCCGGAAACATAGGTTTATTTTTTATTTGGACAAATAGGACATTTTGTAGAGGAAGACCTAATTTATCGAATTTGACATGAAAATTTTCCAGTTTTTATACAGGGTGGTCAAAAAAAATATCGAATATGAAGTCCAGAAAATGTGGAAAACTAATTTTTTTAACGTATTCGTATTCTGTACTAAAATTAAGTGTAACTTTGTTAAAGTTTCTCTATACCTAATCCCAGTGGTTTTCATTTTATTTACGAATAAACATTTTCTTTTTCTTAAAATGATGTTTCCACCTGTTTCGCACATTTTAGGTTGGCCGTGATAGGTAAGTAACAATCAACATGACAACTGTCACAGGTTTTTAATTGTCAAATTTGTTTAGTTCCTTGTGGGTCGGTGCTCTAATAGAATCCGGTGATATATGCTATTTTATTTGGGATACTAAAAAATGGTGTGTATAGTACTCCAGTAACAGCGAAGGAAAATTGTATGCATAGAGTAAGGCAAGCGTTCGAGCATCTAACATCGAATTCTATTAGAGCAGCGACCCACAAGGAACTAATCCGAAGGTGTGAAAAATGTTTAGATGTTGGGAAGTTGAAGACATTTTGAATATTTATTGAAATAAATTCTGTATCTTAAAAACAAGACAAAATATCGGCTCACGACCCTTGGAAAAAAACATCTATAGCGCTGATGAATAAGTTACAAGTAGAAATATAGACAATTTGATTATCATTTTTTTCGCATAGCTTTACTTTTACATTATGGAATAAGAAAATGGTAATAATGGCATATTTATCTTATTCAGCACAATTTTTAAAAATAGTTTGTACAACCGTAATATTAGCGTTTATTACTTAAAATATTTTAATGATTTGGATTTATCACAATCTCAATATTTTGATATTTAATAAAATTACATCATCGCATATTACATAAAAAAGCATAATCCCACGTAATAAAGTAACAAACAAAGATAACGATAACGAAATATACATTTAACATAATTCACAATCATTTATTTGTTAGTGTCAACATGATTCATGTTTGTTGCCTACATATTTCCTTATTGGTGTCTTTGAGATAAGTTGAAAAAAAAGTCTGTCTCTATTGTATCTTGAAATAATAGCACATTGTGTATCTAGTACTAAAAACAATACATTCGGACGATGTAAATGTTGGCCGAAGCCTTAATCCGAGTTCAACAAACATGTTCGGAAATGTGCTTTTGCAGGAGGTATTTTTATTTATTTTTTTCTGAAATTGCAATCAATATTATTACACACTAGGGAGTTTTTATTATCTAATCTGTAATCTAACTGCTTATGATAATTAATATGAAAACATTATTATAAATATAAACAAATATAATAAACGTACGATATGTGAATGTTCAATAAAGATATGTTGATTTATCTACGAGTATTTATTTACTGTCTAAAATATAGAAAAAAAAACGGATACGGGAAAGTAACTTCCTCGTACTGTTTTCTGATGATTGCTTAGCAATGACCTAAAATACTAGAATAATGTATTTTGGGATCCAGAATTGCGCCGAGTAAGTAAATACTTACATAAGTATATTAAAAAAATGAAAATTAGAAATTAAAAAATAGACACGCGCGTGAAGTCACATTGTTTCTACAACCAGGGTAATATGACGCAAACATCTTAGAAGAATTCGTATATCCAAATCCAATTTAAGATAATCTAATTACCATCCTCAAACGAAACCTTACGCGACCATATAAATAGAAAACAAAACGGCAGCAACATCACTTTTGGTAGAAGTATCAACTCACACTATCGAACTAGTCGTCGAGAATATTTCGGTCCCTTCTCCACAACAAATGGTTGTTGCAGTCAAAGTATTCAAAAAGACAACACCAAATGGTAAAGTCACCGTTTACCTGGGAAAGAGGGACTTCATAGACCACCTCGACCACGTCGATCCCATCGATGGAGTCGTCGTTGTCGACGATGCCTATCTCCAAGGGCGGAGAGTTTACGGCCAGGTGCTCACGGTGTACCGCTATGGCCGAGAGGAGGATGAGGTCATGGGCGTCAAATTCAGTAAGGAGATGGTCATAGACACCGACCAGATAGCCCCTTCGAAGAAAGAGAAAGAACAGCTGACCCCGATCCAAGAGAAATTGGTGAAGAAGATGGGACCGAACGCCTACCCCTTCACATTTCACTTCCCCGAGATGGCCCCCTGCTCCGTCACTCTCCAACCAGGTGAGTATTCAAAAATGATTGTACCACGTTCCCGAACAAAATTGGGATGATCATGATCATTAAAAACAGGTTAAGATGAATGAATGTGGCTTTCAGGCGAAGATGACCAAGGAAAGCCTCTAGGCGTCGAGTACTACGTGAAATGCTATGTGGGAGCTAATGAGGAAGACAAGGGCCACAAGCGCAGCACCGTCCAATTGGCAATTAAAAAACTCCAATATGCTCCGCTAGTCAAAGGAGTTACACGTCTTCCAAGTTCTTTGATCTCCAAAGGGTTCACCTTCTCCAGCGGAAAGATCAGCTTGGAGGTCACCTTGGATAAAGATACCTATTACCACGGCGAAAAGGTAGCTGCTAACATTATGATCAGCAATAATTCAAGGAAGCAAGTACGGAACATCAAAGTGTACGTCGTGCAACACTGTGAGGTGAGGATAAAAGTTGACGCAATATTCAGTGAGTTTCTTAAAATTTCTTCTGACTTATAGGTGACCATGGTAAATGCCCAGTTCTCCAAATACGTGGCTAGCCTGGAAACACGCGAAGGTTGTCCCATCACCCCGGGCGCTAGCTTCACCAAGGTAGCCTACCTGGTGCCCTTGGCCTCCAGCAATAAAGATCGTAGAGGCGTAGCCCTAGACGGTCGCCTGCGCGACGATGACGCTAATCTAGCCAGCTCCACCTTGGTTCCCGAAGGAAAATGTCCCATCGATGCCATAGGTATCGTCATTTCATACTCCCTGAGAGTGAAGTTGAACTGCGGCACGCTTGGGGGTGAACTGATCACTGATGTGCCCTTCAAGCTGTTGCACCCAGCCCCTGGTAGTATCGAAAAGGAAAGGGCTCAAGCCCTTAAGAAAATGAGGTCCCTGGAAAAGTCTAGGTACCAGCAGAGCTTCACTAACGACGACGAGGATAATATCGTTTTCGAGGATTTCGCCAGGTTCAGGCTGAGTCGGGACGAGCTCGAATAAGAAAGGAGTGTTTGCAAATACTACAATCAGCAAAAAAATATTTAAAAAAATGAAAAAATNAATCCAGCACGCCATAGTATTATTAGTGAAAAAGTATATTTCGCCTATTGCGACACTAGTCATGTTTACGTAGATTAGTAGGTCGCTCTCTGCCAGCACAAACCAATGTTTTGTGCCAAAAAAATGACCACTAGCGGTGAAAATATACACAGCTGGAAAATCCACATGGTCCATCTGGCTTTACATGAGAGCGAAGATGCTAGGAGATCCATCTCTAAGAACCCCAGAGTTTCGGCGCTACTGAATATATGTATGAGTGATTAATTCCGGTTAGTCTTTTTTTATGAGAAATTATTTTTAAAAATTTAAAGCAAGCCTTCAACATAACTCTAATGATTCACAAAAACAATATAGGAGTTTTTTTGTTAGAAATATAATTTTAAATATAATGTAACTATCAGACGATAAAAAATATTTTTTTACGGGATTATCCAGCAGAAAATTAAAAATTTTAGCATCGACGGTTTTATTGAACAATTTTATTTTATTTAAAATTTAATTTCTAACTAATTCATCCAATTTTTTTTGTGCAACGTATAATTTTGAAGTTAGTTTCGACATATCCAATCATATCCGAGGATTATTTTAGATTTAAAAAAGTAATAATTCAAAAACCATTTTGCTTAAAACCAACTTCCAAATAATTCGGCGGTATTTCACAAAATCTCCGCAACTGTTTGACAAATTCATGTATCAACTCGGCAAATTTTTGTCCATAATTAGATGTTTTATCAATGTACACCAAACATTTTAAATGTGACTATTTTTATTTCATCTCTGTATATCAAAAAACAAAGCCCACGACCTATGTTATAAACTTTAGATTTTGTACATATTCTATAACCCAGTGGCGGCTCGTGACATTGAGAATAGGTGAAGCATATTCATTGATTGTAAAAAGAAAAAAAAGCGCCGCTGGTGAAAATTTTCAAATTTTCAAGGTCAAACGGCTTTAAATGAATCTGGAAATTTTTAGTTGCATTTGCAATATTACCGAAAAACTGACGTACGTGAGAAGGAATTTCATTTAGATTTTATAAAAAATAGAAATATTAGTTCGGCATGTGGACTTCCTGCGAACATTAACGCACACCGTACATGGATGTTCCAAAAAAGCTTTGTGGTTATGACAACCTCGCGTGACGTTCCCAAAATTGTTAAATCCTTTCTTATTCCACACGCCCGACTTTACACCCGCAATTAAACACGGCATACAGAAAAGTTTTTTAAATGAACACTTCCACACAACCACTTTCCCTTTTTTCCATATCGAGAGAATAAGGCACAGGTCTTTGGCAATTTAAAAAATCATCACTTGCGTCACCTGACGCGCCGCCACTGCTATTACCACGTAAAATTCGTAATATGCAATTCAGGATACCCTGTATAGTTTTTATCCTACATTTGAGCAATATATAACCACTTAAAATAAAATCCGTTTCCAGAATCTTCAGTAGTTTCCACGAAAAACGCTATTTCCAGGATATGTCGACTACTCTAGACTAAAAAAGCTCAATTTGCTTTATTTCTTTGTATATGGAAAAATAAATAAATAGAATAGAATAGGAACTGTAGAAGTTTTGATAAATTTAAATTTTTCTACAAGGTTCAAATTTTATATTAAAGTTCTATACAGGGCGTTTCTGAAATAAGTGCGTTCTTTGAAAAATGTGATAAAGGGCACGAAAATGAGCAACTTAAGCAACTGTTGATCTAAATGCTTCTGTTTTCGAGAAAATTAAGAAAATTAACCAAAAATGTAAGCCGACTCTGTGCATCTTGTGCACGTGCACGGCCAGAATGCGACAACCTGTAGGACAGTGCAAAAGGAGGTTAAAAGGTTACGAGATACAGGTAATGTCCATCTTACGGTCGTGGACGCGAAAGGCCGCAGCATGTTTTCAACAAAAAAGAAATCATCATAAACCTCGTTAAGGAAGATTCAAGGCGCAATGGTACCGTGTGGTGTACACTACGGGAACAATTATTACACTCCTATCATGTATAAAGGGTTCGGCTATTAAATAACATCGATTTTCAACCCCGTGTGGAATTTTGCTAGTGATTTCGACATCAAATAGCACAAGATCCGGATTTTACAAGCAAGATGTTTTTTATAGATGAATGTTGTTTTACTAGAGACGGCATAATAAATTTTCAAATCATTCACTATTGGTGTGATGCAAATCCTCACGTTGCAGAGCAAATATTGGAAAAAAATCGAGTCACGCTTCAAAACTAATCAAATAGTACTGATTTTTTTTTTTAGTCCTTCCGAAATTACCTGTACTATAAAGTTCCGGTGAGGTAATTGGAATATATGCCCAGAATTTTTTCAAAATGGCCGAGTAATCTCTAGACTCAAACTCGATCATACGAAGTTTGACATATTCGGTATTTAAAAATGAAAAAAAAAAAAGAAAATTATGTACTAAAGGCTGCCAAATAAAAAAAAATCATAAACATTAAACATATTTCTAAATCATGAATCTAGACCCAAAACATAACCTCAAATATTGGTTGCACACTTAAAAGTACCATTTTTATGGATTTATACTCACAAGTTTAGAAAAAATTGAGTATGTTCGTTTTAGGTTAAGATTTATAGAGTTTATGTTTTGGATATAGATTCATGATTTAGGAATATGTTTAATGTTTATGATTTTTTTTGTTTGGCAGTATTTAGTACATGCTTTTTTTCATTTTTAGATACGGAATATGTCAAACTTCGTATGATCAAGTTTGAGGCTAGAGATTACTCGGCCATTTTGAAAAAATTCTAGGCATATATTCCAATTACCTCACCGCAACATTATAGTGCAGGTAATTTCGGAAAGAATAAAAAAAAATCAGTAGTATATTTGAATAGTTTTGAGGCGTGGTTAGAAATTTTTCTAATATTTCCCACTGTGTTGTACAGAAATCTCTCAGCGCTTTCGCACAGCGGCGCGCGGCAACTTTGATATCAAAGGTATAGCCGGCTGCCGCA
This sequence comes from Anoplophora glabripennis, assembly GCF_000390285.2. NCBI lineage: Eukaryota > Metazoa > Arthropoda > Insecta > Coleoptera > Cerambycidae > Anoplophora > Anoplophora glabripennis. The sequence continues at coordinate 224,258 of NW_019416210.1, read as the reverse complement.
CCAGGGACGGCTTCAAATTTGTTTAAACCTTCATGTGAAATTTTTTCTCAATTTAAAACGCAAAGGTTTAGACCAAGGGTCGGCAACTGGCGAACCGCGGTCCAGGTCCGGACCGCGGAAGGTAAAATACTGGACCGCCAAAAATTTTTTGAAAGTATAAATTACTCAAATAAATGACTAAAAAAATGTTTTTTACGTTTAAGTGCCAATATTATAATTTTTTCTAGTATTTTACAATTGTATGAGTGTGTGAGTTCTTAATGGTTAGTAAGCAAATTAAATTTGAGTCCAAATTAAAATAAAAAATAAGAAATATGAATTTTTTTCTGGACTTCGTTAAAAATTTTCAAAAGTATCCGGACCCCACATAAAATTACTTGCCGACCCCTGCCCTAGAGTATGAAAATCAGTCTCTCTGCAGCGGTTAGAAGCACTGTTGTGTACTGCCTCCGTGGAGTGTCAGTACGTAAAGTTGCAGCGTGAAACTGTGGGAACGTTGTGCTCGGTTTTGATAATTTTATGAGAATTAGAACTCTGATTGCGGTTTAAAATATATGAGCTTTATTAATTCTTTTAAAATAGTAATACAATTATAGAAATGCTCTGGTTAAATAACTGCGGAAACACAGAGTGGATGTTGGTACTCTGTAATAGTGGATTCCTCTAGGCGACCTGTTATACGATCCGGTTTAGCTTCAGGATTTTTTGGTCAGGAAAAACTGAACTCTTGGCTAGTACGTCCTTCTCTATGGAGTTGCAGGTCTGGTGTTAATAACGATTTCAAAAATTTTCCGCTGTTGGTTCTCGTCGGCGACCTCAAGGAAGGAGTGACACACGCTGTATCGTCGTTCGATGGAATGGAGGATTTTCGGCAGCGATATTCTCATCCGGGTGGTTCGGCGGTTGAAGTTTAGAAACTTAAGTGATAAATTTGCAAACATTCATAATTTTTTATATTCTTCTGTTTATGGTTTCTAAGGCGCGCAGCGCTCGATCGCGTACTTGCGTGCATAGACGTAGATATTTCGGGAGCGATTTGATGGCAATCGCGATGTCTGCGGAGCCTTGCGAAAAATTTTGGAAAGATTGGTGAAAATTTTGCGATTTTTCTTTTTGCGAGCGGAGCTGCTTTGTTTGGTCGATGTTCCTAATTTGCGGCGGAAACTGCACCATATAGGCTTCTTTGGTAAAAATATTGCTGCTATTCGAAACATAGGTGAATTGTGTATTTACTTTAAAACGTATTGAGCTAATTCATATCAAGCTTAAACATATTTCTAGTAGTTTTTTTTGATAAAGTCATATCATTAGATTTAGGTATTAGTTCTTAAAATGCAAAAATAAATAAGCGAAAGAAGTACATATCTAATAGAACACAACAGATCAAAAAAGTTTTTTTGAAAAATACCGAAATATGTCAAATTGTAAAATCAATTTAATTAAGAACAAAAGTAATTGGGTCACTATTTGAGTTTTTTTAACATTTTTGACAAAGCACACAAAAAATTATATTTATCCATAAAAAAAATAAGGGATGCAAACCCAGGGATCAAAATACTGCGCAATTCAAAATAATTGCCGATCGGTTTTATAAAAAATTATCAAATCGTATTAGATTTGTAAATAAAAAAATACGTAGGTATATCTTGTTTTCTGATTCTCTACAACATATCAAAGTTTCAGCGAAACTGGGAAAATTTACTGTTACGGATAACTTTTACAAAATATGCAAGACATATATAAGTCTTCGACCAAGTCATGTAACCAGTGACACATTCTTTTTAAATTTCCAAAATGGTAAATGTACAACTCAGAGAATTGGGATAAACAAATTTACAAAAATGGGAAAGGATATCGCTGCTTTCCTCAAATTGCCGAATCCAGAACAATATTCTGGGCACAGTTTCCGCAGATCTTCTGCAACAATACTGGTTGACGCAGGCGGGGATATTACTGCTCTCAAAAGACACGGTGGATGGAAGTCCACCGCCGTAGCAGAAGGCTACATAGACGAATCCGTCAAAAATAAAACCAATACGGCCAACAAAATATCATCTTCAATTCAACCAAAACTAAACCAAACGAATCAATGTACATATAATTCAAATGTTTCAANAAAATTTAAGTGTACCTACACAAAAAAACGGTAACTGTTCGGATCGCGAAAAATATTTGAGAAAAACGGAATTAATATGCCTAAAGTAAACCAGCTTCCCTTTCGTAATGAGTTCCCAGTAATCAGTGGCCGATACTCCAAGAGTAGTTTTCTTAGTTGAAAACAAACGGAATTAGATCAAACTACAAGTTAGTACAATCTAATTTCATTTTTTTTTTGAGGATCCGTAATTTTTTAAAGAAGCAAAATTGATCTAAATTAATAGGTATATTTTGTTCTAAACAATCGACCCCCATTCGTTTGCAAACAAACCTGTACATTAAGAATACGAGCTAGTCCACTTTGAGACAGTCAATTGTGTTTTCCAATAATGCAACTTGAAAATACTTCATTCTGTAAAATAAAATTTTATATTCCAATACGAGAAATACGATATAAAAACCTTAACCTCAAAAAACCCCCTACATATTATTGCATTTTTGGAAAGAACATCTATTTTTAAGTTGAAAACATATAGCACACTCCATACTTAAGATTGACCGTTTCCGAGATATTTTGATTTTTAAGCAAACATTGACAGATGCAGACCGTCAGCAAAATTTAGTTTTCCCGGAAACATAGGTTTATTTTTTATTTGGACAAATAGGACATTTTGTAGAGGAAGACCTAATTTATCGAATTTGACATGAAAATTTTCCAGTTTTTATACAGGGTGGTCAAAAAAAAATATCGAATATGAAGTCCAGAAAATGTGGAAAACTAATTTTTTTAACGTATTCGTATTCTGTACTAAAATTAAGTGTAACTTCGTTAAAGTTTCTCTATACCTAATCCCAGTGGTTTTCATTTTATTTACGAATAAACATTTTCTTTTTCTTAAAATGATGTTTCCACCTGTTTCGCACATTTTAGATTGGCCGTGATAGGTAAGTAACAATCAACATGACAACTGTCACAGGTTTTTAATTGTCAAATTTGTTTAGTTCCTTGTGGGTCGGTGCTCTAATAGAATCCGGTGATATATGCTATTTTATTTGGGATACTAAAAAATGGTGTGTATAGTACTCCAGTAACAGCGAAGGAAAATTGTATGCATAGAGCAAGGCAAGCGTTCGAGCATCTAACATCGAATTCTATTAGAGCAGCGACCCACAAGGAACTAATCCGAAGGTGTGAAAAATGTTTAGATGTTGGGAAGTTGAAGACATTTTGAATATTTATTGAAATAAATTCTGTATCTTAAAAACAAGACAAAATATCGGCTCACGACCCTTGTAAAAAAAATCTATAGCGCTGATGAATAAGTTACAAGTAGAAATATAGACAATTTGATTATCATTTTTTTCGCATAGCTTTACTTTTACATTATGGAATAAGAAAATGGTAATAATGGCATATTTATCTTATTCAGCACAATTTTTAAAAATAGTTTGTACAACCGTAATATTAGCGTTTATTACTTAAAATATTTTAATGATTTGGATTTATCCCAATCTCAATATTTTGATATTTAATAAAATTACATCATCGCATATTACATAAAAAAGCATAATCCCACGTAATAAAGTAACAAACAAAGATAACGATAACGAAATATACATTTAACATAATTCACAATCATTTATTTGTCAGTGTCAACATGATTCATTTTTGTTGCCTACATATTTCCTTATTGGTGTCTTTGAGATAAGTTAAAAAAAAAGTCTGTCTCTATTGTATCTTGAAATAATAGCACATTGTGTATCTAGTACTAAAAACAATACATTCGGACGATGTAAATGTTGGCCGAAGCCTTAATCCGAGTTCAACAAACATGTTCGGAAATGTGCTTTTGCAGGAGGTATTTTTATTTATTTTTTTCTGAAATTGCAATCAATATTATTACACACTAGGGAGTTTTTATTATCTAATCTGTAATCTAACTGCTTATGATAATTAATATGAAAACATTATTATAAATATAAACAAATATAATAAACGTACGATATGTGAATGTTCAATAAAGATATGTTGATTTATCTACGAGTATTTATTTACTGTCTAAAATATAGAAAAAAAAAACGGATACGGGAAAGTAACTTCCTCGTACTGTTTTCTGATGATTGCTTAGCAATGACCTAAAATACTAGAATAATGTATTTTGGGATCCAGAATTGCGCCGAGTAAGTAAATACTTACATAAGTATATTAAAAAAATGAAAATTAGAAATTAAAAAATAGACACGCGCGTGAAGTCACATTGTTTCTACAACCAGGGTAATATGACGCAAACATCTTAGAAGAATTCGTATATCCAAATCCAATTTAAGATAATCTAATTACCATCCTCAAACGAAACCTTACGCGACCATATAAATAGAAAACAAAACGGCAGCAACATCACTTTTGGTAGAAGTATCAACTCACACTATCGAACTAGTCGTCGAGAATATTTCGGTCCCTTCTCCACAACAAATGGTTGTTGCAGTCAAAGTATTCAAAAAGACAACACCAAATGGTAAAGTCACCGTTTACCTGGGAAAGAGGGACTTCATAGACCACCTAGACCACGTCGATCCCATCGATGGAGTCGTCGTTGTCGACGATGCCTATCTCCAAGGGCGGAGAGTTTACGGCCAGGTGCTCACGGTGTACCGCTATGGCCGGGAGGAGGATGAGGTCATGGGCGTCAAATTCAGTAAGGAGATGGTCATAGACACCGACCAGATAGCCCCTTCGAAGAAAGAGAAAGAACAGCTGACCCCGATCCAAGAGAAATTGGTGAAGAAGATGGGACCGAACGCCTACCCCTTCACATTTCACTTCCCCGAGATGGCCCCCTGCTCCGTCACTCTCCAACCAGGTGAGTATTCAAAAATGATTGTACCACGTTCCCGAACAAAATTGGGATGATCATGATCATTAAAAACAGGTTAAGATGAATGAATGTGGCTTTCAGGCGAAGATGACCAAGGAAAGCCTCTAGGCGTCGAGTACTACGTGAAATGCTATGTGGGAGCTAATGAGGAAGACAAGGGCCACAAGCGCAGCACCGTCCAATTGGCAATTAAAAAACTCCAATATGCTCCGCTAGTCAAAGGAGTTACACGTCTTCCAAGTTCTTTGATCTCCAAAGGGTTCACCTTCTCCAGCGGAAAGATCAGCTTGGAGGTCACCTTGGATAAAGATACCTATTACCACGGCGAAAAGGTAGCTGCTAACATTATGATCAGCAATAATTCAAGGAAGCAAGTACGGAACATCAAAGTGTACGTCGTGCAACACTGTGAGGTGAGGATAAAAGTTGACGCAATATTCAGTGAGTTTCTTAAAATTTCTTCTGACTTATAGGTGACCATGGTAAATGCCCAGTTCTCCAAATACGTGGCTAGCCTGGAAACACGCGAAGGTTGTCCCATCACCCCGGGCGCTAGCTTCACCAAGGTAGCCTACCTGGTGCCCTTGGCCTCCAGCAATAAAGATCGTAGAGGCGTAGCCCTAGACGGTCGCCTGCGCGACGATGACGCTAATCTAGCCAGCTCCACCTTGGTTCCCGAAGGAAAATGTCCCATCGATGCCATAGGTATCGTCATTTCATACTCCCTGAGAGTGAAGTTGAACTGCGGCACGCTTGGGGGTGAACTGATCACTGATGTGCCCTTCAAGCTGTTGCACCCAGCCCCTGGTAGTATCGAAAAGGAAAGGGCTCAAGCCCTTAAGAAAATGAGGTCCCTGGAAAAGTCTAGGTACCAGCAGAGCTTCACTAACGACGACGAGGATAATATCGTTTTCGAGGATTTCGCCAGGTTCAGGCTGAGTCGGGACGAGCTCGAATAAGAAAGGAGTGTTTGCAAATACTACAATCAGCAAAAAAATATTTAAAAAAATGAAAAAATCATTAAAAAAAAACAAAAAACTAAGTCCACCCATCAAAGCATTGGGTTTTCTGCCAGAAGTGGGTAAAGACAAAATTGATGACATTATAAAAGAATCACTTACAAAAATAATTATGCATAATTATTTATTTTGCTAACAATATAAATATATAGGACTAGGTATAGATTGTAGTCGTGCATGCATAAAAATAAATAATATATTAAAGGTATAGCTGTTTTATTTGTACACAGACAACTGATAATTGCGATTTCGTAACATTTATAAGTTAATGAATACCTACGTGACGTTATGCACGAAGTTTTACGATCGATGAACGGTTAGAGAAGCAATTTGTAAATTAGGACAGCACTGACTGTGAACATCAATAAGAATGTGGACGCAAGTGTGAAAATAATTTAAATATAACCAAATATCGTGCTACAAAATGCATTTTTATTGCACTTTATCTGATAATGTGTTGTACAACCAAAGATTATGACATTACCTTTATGCACTATTTAGGATACCATATTTTTTTTAATTAAATTTAGTTTGTGTCACGTTAATTACTAGTTAGTAATTGTAATTATAATGTGCAATTTTAGAAAATGGAATATTAATTTATATTATTACTTAATGTATACTGAGATAAAAACAAGCGGGGTTCAATCAATCAATATATTGCTGAATACAAAATATCTAAATAATTCTAATACTGATAGCAAAGTATTACAACTAAAATAAGGTCATTTTAAAGGAATATCACGCGACACTTCTTATCTTCGTGTTTGTGGTATGGCGCAGAGCTTTTCATTTACAAATGGAAATGTGTATTATCTCGCTTCTAAAAATAGTCACAATGCAATAAGATACATCATCATATACATACTTTTAAAAGTATAATAATTGCTAAACAAACAACACCTCACACGAGTAGATCGCGTGACCTAAATCGCGATTAAAGGAAACCGTTCAAAAGTTTAGCAATTCTAATGGTTTTGCATATCGATAAGGTAAGGTCCAAGGTGAAGCCAAAGGTACAGTTAAGGCATAAAATGTTCGTACAATCAGATTCTCTTTTACGACTTTCCGGGATTATTTTTGGAAAGTTGACAATATACATTCATTTTTATGTTGCAGAGTATAACAGAATAAAAAAAAACTGAATTTATAATCAGTTTTTTTATATTCTAATTTTCCGATTTTTCAGTGCACTCTGAATATAATAAATCTTTTTTTATGGCCACTGCAAGTGAATATATCAGTAGTTGCATTATTGTCTTGTTTATAATTCCAACCTTAACCCAAATTACTCGCTGATCGGTCTCCTTAAAACTATTGACACCTGCAAAGTAAAGATATTGAAGCATATTTTGCCTCTAAAAATATGGTTTGCATTTCTCTGCTTTAATATTTACTGTACGAGGTCTGTTCAGAAACAACAACAACAATGCTATTTCTCACTCAACGGTTTTAGTGACGATTTTTGAAATGTGCGATTTTCCGGAACAACGACGCATCGTAAAATTTTGCGGGAAACTGGGGAAAATTTTCACGGAAACGTTGGAAACAAGCGTTCGGAAACGATACTCATGGTCGTATGCGACGTTACGAATGGTGTTCACGATTTAAAAATGGTCGTCAGTCAAAATTGAAGATGATCCTCGACCAAGAAGGCCTTCGACTTCAACTACCAATGGACTGTCGGAGTAATTGCAGAAGAGGTTTGCATCATGCATCGAGTTGCAACAAAATTTGTTTCTCGTTTGATGACCAAAATAAAATCATGTGGACGTTTGTCGGCAACTCTTAACGATGATGATGTTGAAACATTCATTCAAAGGATCATAACGGGAGACGAAACTTGGGATTACGGCTACGACACTGAGACAATGGCTTGAAGAAAGAACGTCAGTTCCGATCTAACGTCAATGTGATGCACTTTGAATTCTTTCCTCATGGTGAAATAGTGAACCGTGTGTACTATCAAGGTGTTTTACAATGGATACGTGAAAAAATCCACAAAAAGAGACAAATCATGGTTTTTGCATCAAGACAATGCCCCGCACACTCAGCTTTGTCAATTCGTCAATTACTGACGTCTCTCACCCTCCTTACTCATCAGACTTGGTTTCTTGCGATTTTTTCGCAAATTCCTTATTAAATGCCATTTCAAATTAATCTGCTTCGCGAAATAGAAACACCGCTGAGAAAAATGTGTGAATAGGAGAGGGGAGTACTTTGAAGAAGAGAAGAACCAATAGGTAACGTATAAAATTAATAATGAAGTTTATAAAAATAAAGTTTGGTTATTTTTTTAACAGACCTGGTACAGTAGTTATATTAGTTAAAATGAACTAAAAAATATACAAAAATTGTTTCAAAATGCCTAGGTAATTTATATGCAAATAGTTAATTAATATTGTTTCCACTGTAATTTGTAATTTTTAAAATTCTAATAAGATAAAGTTTGATACAAATTTCCTGTAGATGGATTGTTATAATTATAATAAATACTTTTTTAAATATTCAAATATTTTAGCATTTCTTGGATATGCTGCGTTTTCCCAGGGTTATACAAATTTACATCCTCTTTGTATTCTACGTTTCTGGTATTAATTAGAAACAAATAAACACATTACAAAAATGGCACGTGTATTATAAATTGCTACCTTCAAGTTCAAGCTCATGTTTACATTTTTATTCGTCTATAAATTTACATAAACCAACATCAGACGCACTTTCATTTTTGTTTACCAACAGAACTAAAAATAAATACGCAGTTTCCGTTGTTGCTGATTAGATATCTGATAAAGAAAATTCGAATATTACTGTGACTAACTTACATCAGTTATATTCATAGGTAAGCAGTGAATTATGTATTTGTAACTGCCTTGGTAATTTACAACAATTTTCAATACATGTACCTTGGCGAAGTTCTGAAAAACAATATTTTTACCAAGACAAATTTGGGTTTTCTAAATAAACCAAGATACCTCATTTTTCTTACCACTTACACATTGTGGTTTAGTATAAGAAATATGAGAATACATTCCCAAAAACAATTAATTTATTTGCTTGCTTACAAAAATGACAAAGAGAATTACCAACTCCATTAAAGTAAAGCGTGATTTGGTTGTCTTTACAAAATTTACATATACCGATAAGAAGTCACCTCTACATGACTTTGCGAACTGTCCTGACAATCTGACGATTACAGAGCTTATTCATCACTCATCAGTGACTTTTTGCGTTAAATGATAATTATAATTCACAGTCTACTGGACTTGGCTTTAATTAAAAAAAAGTGATGGTGTTTCAAAATCTAATTGGATCAGCCAATATCACAGATGATATGTTTTTATTATGTATTTGAATAAAACCTGCTTATAATTCTTATCTAAGTTACTCAGAATTGTTGCATTAAGTAAGAATATTTACTAGTACTTCATATCATAGTTATACTTTTATGCCGCGATATGAACAATGGGGTTTCGGTAAAACCGAAAACCGTAATTTTGATTCATTTAATAAAGGCACATTATTACGAAAAAATATCTACTCTACAAACCAATGTAGCAAAAATTTTCAACAGAAGGTTTGTTAGATTGTTTTTGGTGGGTACATCAGCCGATATTAAGGTTCAATAGATTGCCAAACAGGTAAAAAATAAGAACTGGAACGAATTTATTGCGATTTCTAGCTAAAATAGTCCAGTCATCCGGAACTACTCAGTTGCTTAAAATGAACCAGGCACAAATGGGTTACCGTAAGTTACGTCAGCAATTTGAAAAATTAATTCAAGCGTAAAACCTGAACAAAAAAATTAAAATGAGAAATGTGTCAGAGAGAAAACAGTTCGATGTTTGCTTCAAGGTTCTAGTATGCATTTCTCGTAGGGAAACAGTTTGCTGTATTGTTGAACTTAATATTTAAGCCAAAGTTCTTGTGAAAACAAGTAACTAAAGTTCTAGATTTAACAGATTTATATTTTCCGTCAACAAATATAATTGTTGCTAAAACGTAGATAAATCCAATTATTCATTGTTTCTTATATTAATCAATTCTATTGTCGTTTCGTCCTTAATTCTGATCTATCTATTTATATAAATTCAAAATACATATATTGCTTAGTAGTTGCTAATAAATATTCATCTACCTACATATTTGTCATAAATATTATTAGATAGTTGTTTTGTCTGTAAATACTGTTTGAATAAATAATAATAAATATTTCACGCGAGTTACCTAGTAATATTGACGACTTCTCATAAAGCTGCTTGATGAAAAAGTGGAAAGGTAAAAGTTGAGATTTCTAATATTATTTTTTATATTTATTTTAAATGTTTATACAAATTCTATAACCATAACCGCAATCAGTAAGGTTAAATAAGCAAACATAATCAAAATTTCTGGATTTTAATAGCATTAATCATAATTTTTCATTTCTTAACCGCCTTGCTTATTGCTTTAACTAATAGAAACATCTGTACGTACATGTGTTGAAATCTTGCAACTTTATTATTAATTATTGTTGTTAAAATATTTTATTGGTCATTTGTACATATGTATTGGTCATAGACATAATAAAGTTAACAACCTTAAAAGAATGAAGTAATATTTTAATTGCCGTTTCCAAATACATGAAAATAAAAATTTTGTTCAATCAGTCTCAAAATGAGTTTTAGCTTCTTGTGGTAACAAAAAAGAAACAGAAGTAAATAACAGAAGTTCAAATTTAGTGCTGTCTAATAGAATTTTATTCTGAATCAAGATATGCAGGAAAACATATTTACTTCCCGTAAATGTAAAAAAGTACGTAAATATTTTACACAGATATAAATGAAATCTTAGATTGTAGTATGTGACTTTCACAGCAGGAAACCTAACCTCAAACAAATCATATTTTAAAGTGTCGCTATGGAAAGACCGACATTTTTAACATCCTTAAACCATGATCAATAGGAAGAAATCGTCTTATTGACGTTCTTAAATTTATGGCATCATTATGTTACACAATATTTACTTTTAAGTTCCTGCACCTGTAAAACCAACTCGAACTTACCAATTCAACACACCATCCTAAGATGTTGGCCAGTCTTATGTTCTCAGGTGTAAGGTTTTCAGGTTTCTCCAGCATCTTGTACGCTATCACGGTCGATAGCCCCCTGATCTTTTTACCTGTTGGAACGTTGTACTGTAATACTTTGGCGAATCTTTTCGTGACTTCGGGGATATCTGTATGTCTACCGGCATCCGTCAGATCCCTGACGATATCGGGGAAGATGGCCATGAACTGGCGGCTCTCTTCCTTGGACACCAAGGGCGTGTTGGTCTCTGGAGGTTTGACTTTGGTCTGGATGGTGGATAAGGCTCTGGAACAAAGAAGCGTTCTTGAATTGAAATGGCGCTCCTTTATGTCAACCGATTATTAGATATTTTTTGATAGGCGTACTTCAATTGCTTTTTATTGAATATTTTTTACGAGTTGTCTTTCGAATTCTTTCTATTAATTAATTAATTGTAAAAGTGTTTCAATGTACAAATTTTGATCGGAGGTTTACCCCCTCGATTTTTTATTACTAATTCTTGTACTTTCACTTTAAAGGTGTTAGGCAAATACAAAGTTAATTTCTAACAATTTTTAAACCCTGTAAATTCGTTCTGGAGATTTCGTACTGACCTTGTTTTAAATTTCGCGACACATTTGTTTGCAAAAGGTATGTGTCACATTTAAAACGTTTTGATCTTATAATATACCATGTGCAGATTTTCTTAGTGTGTATGTCTATAATTCATTGGATGATACATGTACATAAGTAGTTTACTTGATTAAAATTTGTATATTGATTTACAGTTTTAAATTAGATTCAAAATTGAGTTACACATTTTTTTATACTGTTTCTACCTTCTTCTGTTAAATGATCGGGATTGAGATGTAACGTTTTACATCCCAGCTCTCTGATACCAAATAAATATATAGAAACTACCTTCATAATTATCTAAATAAAAAATAATACAAATCAATTCCTAGCTTATCTGTCGCGTTATATTTGGTATCAAAACAAATTATTACTTTATTTGATGTGAATTCTAGAAAAAAAATTTAGAATCGATTTGAATGATCTTAATACCAGTTTTATCACGAAATTAAATTAAACTAGTTCATCATTTACGTTGAAAATCCAATAAATCTGAACCAATAAAATTGTGTGCTTACTTTAAAGAGAAAAGCAGAGTTTAAAAACTTTGATATTTACTTTTAATGGGAAATAGATTTTGATAAAAGTCAATTGCTAATAACTTTATTGATTATATTCGACAACGTAATTCATTTTCCTCTTTCACTTTTCAAAATGTATGTATTCAAAGACTTCACGATTCAGTTGAGCATAGAAGCATTTTGGGGAAAATACTATATTTAATTCATCGTTCATAGTAAAAATGATAAAGAAGCAATTATTTAGAAGTCCAGCATTTTACAAAATCTAAGCAAGTTAGAAACAATATCTCTTCACTGCACCAGTTATTGAAGTTTTCTCGGTATAAGACAACTGATAATACGTTCAAAATAAGGGAAGAAGACATATTTTTCCTCGTATCTCATGTTTCCTGAAGTTTGAACGTACAGGAAATCACATACGGAACTATAAACATAATCACACCCAGTAGAATGCTTTTAGGTAACTATTAACACATGCATTAACCACAATTATTGAGTATTTTTACAAATTTGCTGGACAAAGCAGGAAAGGTACATTTTCTGATGTTTACATGTTCTCAGTGATCTTTCATTGCTTCGTCACTTCCTGGATGGATCTACTTGTTCTATCATTGTCTTACTAAAAGTGCGATTTCTTGTTTCTAAAATGCTTAAGATTAATTTTAAAGTACTTATAGTACGTACGACATTTGTTGTTCCATGAAGTGTCACTTCCTCACCCGAGGCAGAAAGACTTTGGCGGATAATTTCAAGGCACGCCCCTGCTATGGCAAATTGTTACAGTAGTTCTGATACAGAACATTACTGGTTTATTTTTTTCTTGGAATTCTACTCTCAACAAATATCGTGCGGAATATATTTATCACTTTGAAGATAACGCAAAATATACAAATGTAAAAATAACTTCCTTTCTTTGAACCAAAAGTGATATTTTATAGGTTAAATTTATGGTGATATTTTACTATCCGGAGTCATTGCACTGGAAAACTTTGAATAAGGGATTCAGGTAAATTTTTCAGGTAGTAGTATATTTAACCTAAAAATAACTAGGTATACCTATGTTTGTACAATTTGAGTATGAACATATAATCTGCTATAAACGGGCACTTCCGAGGAATGGGTAACCAGTACCAATAGTTTGATTAAAGTTTTTCACATCTTTTATGAAGGGAAATTAGATTTTTCAAAACCGAGGGCAAATAATAAGAAAATTAAATTAGTGATATATTCAAAACCAAGTTACAGGGTAAATTTATAGAAAAAAGTTATTTCCATTTTGACTGAGGAACTTTTTCTAGTTTTGATCTTCCATGTCGAGTAAAAGTTTTTGTGCACATTCGATATTTTTTTAGAAATCTGCGTGTTCGTAAGAAAGGATTTGCAGATGGCAATATGAAGCTTTCATCTATACCTTTTACGGAAGCTAAAAAGATATCGCTTAATCATCATATGTATATTATTTGAATTAATCATAAAAAACGTGCATACAGTGAAATTTAAACTTGAAAACAAGGAAAGATTTATATTTATTAGGTATTTTTATAACACTTATAACTTTAATCTCTACTCCACGCATCTAGTTTAAAAAAAAATACGTTTATAAAATATTATTAATAAAGATTAACTTAATACTATTTAATTATGTTTACTACATTGTAAAAAAACATTACGTTATTTTTTTTAACAAGGAAATGGTTCATCGCAGTAACTTCATTAACAAGGAACGGCTAATTGCAAAAACAAATAAGTTGAAAGATAAAAAGTATATCCATGGACAAAGTGGTGTAATTTAATTGTTAGGGAAAACATTTTATGTGCGGCAGGTTACATGAAAAAAAAAAACATTTGTTAACAGCAACATTAAGATTTAATTGCTTTAGATTTACTACAAGGTTAAATTCAAAGCTCAAGAAAATTTGCTAACCGATTTCTTCAAGACGTCATTGTGTCCACCAAAAATGTCCTTGAACTGGAGTTATTTTCACGAAACTATTTTTAAAACCAATACAAATAACAACTGATAAGGCGTAAGTAATTTTAAAACATTTTACATTGGCAAATGGTACAGTTTATCTTTCTGTTACAGTTGTTTATGTTATTACAACGTTTTATTTTCGGCTCATTTAAAAAGATAAACCGCAAAGACCGGAATTGCTTCAGAAAAACGGAAAATAAAGTTCGAGAAAGAGTTACATCTTCCTATTATTCCAAACATATTTTTTAGTTAGATAATAATTTGATAAAAACAATCCATGACTGATCCTATTGATGCAAGGGTTGATTTAATTAAGTTTAATAGAAGAAATGTTACGCAACATCTTTTTTATTCGGGATTTTATAAGATTTTGTGCTCGAGCTTAATAGATGCTATTATGCAACGAAGTAGAGCATTACATTCTAGTAAAGTACCGAAAGTCTCGCCGAAAGTTCTAGAATTGACCGATTACCTGGAAAGGTAAGCAATCTCAATCCAAAACGTAAACTGAAGTTTAAAACAAACGCAGTTTTTTGGAATACAGACAATTTGGCATTTAAAATTCGAGCGATTTTTCAATTTTCCTGACAGTATGATTTGGAGGAAGAATTTCATTAAGGGAAACTATTATAAAGAAAGTAAAACACTAGAAAATGTGATATACAACAACACTGAATTTAGTAGTAAAAATTAATAGGACAATATTTATAAGTTCCTTCTTTTGTCATTAATTTACTATATTAAAGACTTATGGACATACAAAGCCATAAACTTTTAATTATTACTGCCTACGTTTAAAACAGCTTCATTATTTTGTTTATACAAAAATTTTAGATTTCTACTTATAAAAAAGTGCGAATTTTGGATTTTTCTAGAAAACAATCAATATTTGTTCTATTGGCAGGTAGTAAACTATGCCATTAAAAATGTAAATAAAGCGGAAAGGAACATGTGTTCCTTTCAAAGTATCAGTTCTTTGTTTTATAGGGACATAGGTGCGAAGGCGTCGCGAATCGAAAGGACGCGATACCAAAACAAAGAGAAGCCAACCGGGGGTGTAAAACAAGATCTCAGTCACGTAGCCACGAACCGATCATTGACCCCTACCATGACAATCTTCAGCGACTTACCTGATGTTATTGTGTCTGCTGAGTTTGCTCCATTTACTAGACAAGTTCCTGTTATTCCCAGCCAATTCGAGGTTGACTTTCAGCTTGTTGTCTTGCTGCCTGGATATAGCGTCGCTGTTGGGGACGCTGGACGTCTTGCTGATGTGCCTCCTTATCTCCCTGGCGATTTCTCGGCTGCTGCGGTTCACCGACAGCCTGACTGAGGAAAACATGGCGTTTCTCACTTGATTCTCAACACTTCTCAACTCTACTTGACGAACTGATCAAGGAAGACCCCGGAATTCTGTTTATAAGCTGGCAGAGGGAGACGGAGAGAAAACAAGACAGGACGCGCGACGTCTCTCTCGCGCGCGTTGTCGTCGGAATAGCGCTTCCACGTGGTGACTGAATGGCCGCCTCCAGCCGGCGTTCTGAATGTGCACACTACGTGCCGAACTGCCGCTACGCAATGGAAACCGGAGTATTTACACATCAGCTGGTCCGCCGGTTGCAAGACACCCCTTTATTTATAGATTTTCGTACCTTCTGCGTGACTGTCTACTTGTACTCCAGTTCGTTAACTCGACGCTGTAGGTAAAACGTTTATACCTAGATCCTAGATCGCTGTTGACTTCACAATATTGGGGCAAGGATATTTCTAATATGAAATCTTGTTCCAGTTATATTTAGAACTGACACTTATGGCAAATATGTGTATGCAATATTCATGCACTTGATTTGAATAACATAAATGCTGCTGGGTGATAATCAGAAAATTGATTGTCTGTACCAACACAATCTTTTAGTTATACCTTGAACATTATGTGATGTGATGCTTCCTAAGCTAGGTATGATGTCATGAGCACTGTTTACGGTTGAAAATCAATCTATGACCGAAACAAGAGATACCATACCATAAACTCATGAAAATTGCATTTTATCAAGGCAATTATTGAAAAAGTTTACAGGATTTTACCTAGTTTATTTTCATATTACCGAATTTTACATTGTGGTCCAATGAGAAGCAAGACACATCTCAATTTTTTTTGCAACGCGGGATTGGAATAGTATATTATGTTACTAGGAGTAGAAGGCGATCATTATGTGTTGAGTCGAAAAGTTTGCTCGCCGAGGCTGAGCAAATTGGGCAAAACACATAATGAGCCTTCCACTCCGAGTGACATATACTATTTTTTCTTCAAGCGTGAATATAAAATTTATAGCGGATAACGCGATGTTCAATCTCAGCACAAAATAAAATCAGTAGGTAGGTAATACTATTTATTTTATACATTTTATACATTTTATTGATTAATTAAACATGACAGTTTTAACCACTTTATTCATGAATAAAAAAACAAATGTAACAATTATTTTTCTTTAATTTGAATTAAACGAATAAACATCTAAATTACCTACATGTCTATCATCAAACTTTATTTATTAACATGAATATTAAATGTGCAATTTTGTATGGTACAGTTGTTGATATTTAAAGCGCTGCTGGCTGTCTTTTTTTCAAAGTTTACAGTTCTGTCGTTGAATACGTTACTTGTAATAAGGTTCTCAGTTTCAGTGTTAACAATTGTACCATTATTAACAGAAAAGTCTTCGATTAAATTATTTTCAGGATCAATATTTACAGTTTCGCTTGATGTACTTGGTTCATTATACTCTAATGGGTTTAATATTTTCATCGCTATCTGTTTCTTATTGTTTACAGAATCTTCAATGTATCCTTCAGCGACGCTGGTAGATTTCCATCCACCATGTCGCTTTAGGGTTGTAATGTCTCCACCATTATCAACTAAGATAGTTGCCGAGGTTCTTCTAAGGCAATGCCCCGTATATTCATGTGGATTTGGCAACCTTAAAAATGATGCAACATCTTTTGGCACTTTTGAAATTTTATGTATGCCCATTACAACACGATGACAATGGCCATTTTGATATTTAATAAAAAATCTATCAAAAGTTATGTCTTTTGGCCGAAGAGTAGCATATTTTCTGTATAAATTTAAATAAAACTCTCCAATTATGGTAAATGAACGATGTTTTTTAGTTTTTGTATTGGGAATATTTACTAATATTATATTTCCCAAATCTTTTACATCATTAACTTTTACTTGAATGAGTTCATCGCATCTACAAGCTCCTGTGACTCCAAATATTAGTGCAACCTAAAAAATATAGAATTATTAATTTTGTAACAATAAAAAAAGTTGGAAAATGCAAGGAAATTCTAAAACATGACGTAATTTTAAGACATCTATATTTATGAGTTTTTACAACATTCTTCCAATGAGCTATCTTTATTTCCGAAAATTGTTTATTATTCTCGTAATGGATACTATAAAATAACTTGAAGTTTACAAATTATAACAAAATTTTGTATTACAAATATAAAAAGGTTAAATATATATCTACCTATAATTTAAAAAGTACATACCTTGGTTGCTAAATATTTATCATCAGGTGCTTTATTCAGGAATTCGTCAAATTCTTTTTTAGACAAAACTTTCGACTTTTTTGGTTTATAATTTTCACCTTGTCGTTTCAAAAATGTAATTAATTTTGAATATTTCTCAATATTTACATTGTGTTCTATGTTTAATTTAGATTTTACCATTGAATATTGCGCCCATAAAGTTGAACTTTTCAGTGTTCTGGATAATCTTGTAAAATATGCTATCATCACATTTTCTGAATAAATATGTGCATTATTTTCTTTTGCCCAATTTATGAATTTATCATAAGCATTTTCATAAATTTTTCTCGACTTTGTTGGTATAAGTGTTGCCACTGATGTATTTGCAATTTCCAGTAATTCTGGTGGTGTGCACTGCATTTCTTCAGACATTTTAAAAACGACCCGACGCGACATCAAATTTCAACTGACACTTAATGAAACGTCAAAGCTTCTTGAATCTTTAATTCGTTGCTAGGATACTTACCTACACATTGTTACATTTTTTTATTAGTTAAAAAATGAAAAATATTTGTACTAGTTAAACAATAGGCTGCTTCTAAAGCAGGTGTTGCACTATATAATATAAGTATTATTATACGCTTGAAGAAAAAATATATTTTAATTGCCCATAATGTGATATTCTAGATGTACAGCAATATACAACTTGTTACAAATTCGCTTATCACTATAGGGATCTCCTAAACGGTAAGAGGTACGAAGTAGCTTAAATGGGGGCCAACATTATGCTTTTAAAAAATCAAGGCTAACATGATTAGTTTTCGAAATATATGAAAAAAAAACAAAATTTTTGAAATTCGTTTTTGTTTAATTTCAGCCTTATTTGAGGTCCGAAAAAAATTTTTTTTAGTACAAATAAAACAACAAAGAACCAACCATAAAAATAAACCCCAAGAGTTCCATAACCCACAGAATTATTTTTCTATTTAAAAACGTCTGTTTTTTACTGCATAACCTTTTTTGTTTTAGTAAAACAAATGAATATAAATTTTCTGTTTAAAAATGTCTCTCAGTTTTCTTCATTGCATAACTTTTTTGTTTTCTTTTTTTTAGACATCAATTGTACAAACGCGAATAAAGGACATTAAAAATAAATTTGTTTGGAATATATGTATGTCCTTTGTCTAAAAAGATAATAAAATATTTTTTTTATAGAGAATTTAAAGATTTGTTAAGTAATTAGAACCCACGCACTGGTCCCATGGCAATCGTGACTATCTACAGGATCAACATAATAATCCAAAATATTGTGCAAACTGTCTAAGTAAATATATGACGTGTATATGTCACTGTAACTATAAAAAGAGCAGTATTTCAAATAATGGCAAATATACAGGGTGTTCCATTAAAAAAAACAAACGTTTAGCTTGTACCTCTGAAGTACAACATTCAATTATTGTTTTTATATATTTTTTTGAGATCGTACGCAAATTTCCTAGTCTTAATCGTTTTTTTTTAGATAGATCAATAAAAAAGTTCCTAAAACTTTGACCTTTACCACTTTTTTATTTAAAGTATACCTTATTCCTAAAATTTAAAATAAATTTATTCAAATGGAAATATTAAAATTAATTTTTTTATCTTTGAGTGTTAAAATCCGGACAAGCAATTTATGAAAACGACAAATATAATTAAACTATACCTTATATCTAAAATTTAAAAAAAATAAATAAATGAAATCAATCGACTTGAAATAAAAAATTTATTCGTCTTCTACGTAAGTACAATCATATTTAAATTACAAAATTGTTAAGTATTTTATTATATTCAGCATTTATTTCTTCTTTTGTTTTTTGTTACTAAACTAAAGCGGGGGCTATCTTCCTCTTCTTCATCTTCAACGGATTCTTCTTCTTCTTTGCCATCATCAGACTCCATGTTCTTCCTCTTCGTCTGATTCATCAACATCCTCTTCTTCCTCCATTGATGCTTCTTCAGCATCTACTTCATCTACACTGCCTGATTCATCTTCTTCCAAACTCATTTCATTATCACCTGAATTAATATAATCTGAATCATCGTCATCTTGTTCCACTTGCTTTTGAGGAATCACTTTCTGGGATGGACTGTATTTTTTATTTTTATTAGCATTTCCATTTGTTTTTACTTAGTTTGACTCATAGCATCGCCTTTTCTTAATTTCGAATTTTTCTTATAAATAATCGGCATTTCACACTATTATTTTGTACTTTATAGACGACAATGGTTGATTTTCAAGATATTTGATCAGTTTTTATATAAATTCCACACAATTCTTTTCTAAACAATTACCAGAATAACATACAGTCTCCATTATTCAAATTTCATGCATTTATATTAATTTGCAATAATGTTTTTATAAAAACTTTTCAAATTTATGAAGATTGTTTCTAGAAAGCTTTGGAAATGCCCGAAGATGACAAATTAACCCATTAATGATACAGTGTGTTATAATGTAAAAACAGGAAACAAGAAATGCATAAATTGAAAATTTTAAGTTAAATATAAATAGCATTGTTTGCATTGTAGATGAAATTTGAGATAGGCAGATTTCACGTGATGCTGAATAAAAAAAATGCTGGTTATGTTACGAAAAATCGCTTCTTAAAAACATCGCAGCACGGCATGGTTTACCCCAACAAGATTATTGTTTTAAGAAAATTTTAGAGGTGTGGTCTGGATTTTAACGGGTCACATTATATAAAACTCGTTCGAATCGTGCGTCGAGGAATATCCTGTTCGTATTATGCATTTAAATGTTTGATTGTACACTCATTGTATCAAAATTATCGAATATTTTTTGTTATCACTATTACTCGAATACGATTTTAAATTAACGGTTTAAAATTATATATGTGTTGATATTATTCATCTAGTAGGTGAATACACTCAATTGTTTTAAAATGTTTTGACATTTAATTAATTTTAATGGAGTTATTTTCTATCACGCGTATTGTCACTTAAAAATTCCTCAAATAATTCAAGAAACATAGTGAATTAAGTTATTTGTAGTGAAGCTTAGTAAGTGTTACTGATTTTAATTTGTTATTTCCTCTATTTAAAAATAAAATATGCCCCCAGTTAGACACTGCAGTGAAGCTAAGGCGGCGCAAATTGTAACTCTACATGAAGAAGGGTATAGTCAAAAAGATATTGCACGACGTCTCAGGAGAGGTCAATCTACAGTATCGAATATTTTAAAAAGGTATCAAGAGACTGGAGATTTTGTGCGAAGGCCTGGTCAAGGGCGCAAAAGGTGTACAATAGCAATTGATGACCGGTTTTTGATCCTTCCTTCTGCCCGAAATAGCACATTGACATCCACACACCTCAAAAATGAGTTATTAAATGTTAGACAAGTTAATGTTAGTTCGAAAACTGTTAGACGAAGATTGAAACAAGTAGGTTTAAAGCCAAGACGGCCTGCCAAAGTTCCACGACTTCTCCAAAATCACAAAACTCAGCGATTAGAATTTGCCAGAACGCATATTCAGTGGGATATCGAGAATTGGAAAAATGTTCTGTTCACTGATGGGACTAGAATACAATTATGGAAGCCAGATGGACGAAATCACGTCTATAGAAGAGTTGGAGAACGATATAACAGCTGCAATCTCATACAGACTGTTAGTTTTGGAGGTGGCGGCATAATGCTTTGGGGAGGCATAAGTTGGGAGGGACGCACCGAACTCGTGGAAGTCATTGGACGAATGACCAGTAACTGGTATATCGAAAACATTCTCCAAGATCACGTTTTGCCATATATGGGTCACATTGAATACGACAGGTTCGTATTTATGCACGATAACGCTCGACCACACGCAGATGGCATGGTGACTAATTACTTTGATACAGTGCAGATTCAAAAATTAGATTGGCCGCCGTATAGCCCAGACTTAAATCCTATTGAACACTTGTGGGATCAACTAAAACGCCGCATACGACAACGAAATCCTGTTCTAAATACTGTAGAAGAACTTCGACTTGCAGCACAATATGAATGGAACGCAATTTCTTAAGATTTTATTCAAACTCTAATTAGTAGCATGTTGAGAAGGATGCAAACAGTAATTAGAGCTCGAGGTGGGAATACTCGTTATTAACTATGCTCTATTATTCAAATCAAAAGAGAGTATTTGCTTATTTAAGTTAAAAATAATTATCCTTAATTTTCATATTACTTGGCATAATTTTTTTTTACTACTTTCTATTGATAAAGACTTAATATTCTCTACTTAAAATGTGTAAAATAAACTATTATTTCTTCTATAACGCGTTTCTTTCGGTAACATTTACTAATAACTTTAAAAATTGCGAAAATTTAAATATTCCATAATTTTGTCCATGAGTGTATTTGGTCCTTTTTATTAAATATAGAAGACATACTACACACTACTATACCACAAATATATTATGCATTTATTGTCTAGTATGAGTAATATACATGAGTTTGGAAATCGATATAAAGTATAAGATCATTAAACCTTTTCCGCTTGATCTAGGAAATGTGATCTTACAATAAAACTATGTGCCTAGATCAAGGATATAGGAGCAAGATCACGACCAAAACTAAATGTCCAAGATCAAGTAGGTGGTAATGGTCAAGTCCAAGAGAGAATTTACTGAACACTATCACTGTATATTTATAAGTTATAAGTATATGTTAAGATAGTGGTAAAGCAGATCCAAAAAGTCTTGAATTTGAAATTTAGTAGGTACCTATACCGTTACATATGCTTGATGCTAAGAAATGCTTCACAGTAAAAAAAATGGCGACGGCGCCCGTCACAATTTTGAAAGGTGTTGAATAATATGAGCGTTCCCAGAGGGGGCAAAAGGGTGCAGTTGACCCCCTCCCACCCTTGAACAATGTGACGAAAAACCATAATGTTGTAATGTAATGTAATAAATGTTTATACAGGGTGTTCCTAAATAAGTGTCGCAACGGAAAACGGGCTTTCGTTTTTGAGATACACGGTGTCAAAACTTTAATTTTATTTTAGTTTTTCGCCAATAACTTAGGAATCGTCTGAACTACAGGACTGAGCTTTTGTACACATATTACCACTATTAATAGCTACTTTTTCGCACCCTTCTCGAATTCATTGGACGTGCCAACGTATCGAAAATCTTTTGTAATTCAAAAAATAGGTATAATAATTAACAATTTTAACGAAATTTAACAACAAATAGAATTTTAACTTTTTTTTATCAATTTGGCGAGTAAAATTTACAGAAACTGTTCAAAATTACGTCCGTTGGCTTGAATGCACGCATTACATCTTCTAATCATGTTTCTTTCTGCCGCTGCGGCTTCACCTCTATCGGTCAACTTTTCGATAGTATTGACATGGAACGTTAGCAAAAATGTTTGCTTTTGTTCATAAAAAGTCATTTTTCTTGAAAACGGTTGACTTTAGAGCAATAAACCAAGAGAACTCTTATTGTGTAAAATTCATTGGCGCTTTAGAATTTGCTGTCAAAAGTCAATTTTTCCAGTGGCGTAAAATTTAGGAGGGGAAAAACCCTTACGGTACCTTAAAATCTCCACCACTGGCACGTCCAATGAAATCGATAAGGGTGCTAAAAAGTAGCTAAGTAGCTATTAATAGTGGTAATGTGTGTACAAAAGCTCAGTCCTGTAGTTCAAACGATTCATAAGATATTGGCGAAAAGCTAAAAAAAATTAAAGTTTTGACACCGTGTATCTCGAAAACGAAAGCCCGGAGAGAAAAATGGAAGAGGAAAAAAATATTAAAATATTTCTTTTTTAAAGAGGAATTTACAGTTTTCCGTTGCGACACTTATTTAGGAACACCCTGTATTTGGCTCCGACTAAAATTATTTTGTGCAGCTGAAAAAATAAATAGAAAATTCGTTTTGAGAAAATTATTTCTATTGTGTTTATTAAGTAGGTACTTATACAAACTTTACAGGGTGAATCTTTGACTATTTTTAAGATAAAAAATCCGCAACGGCTTGGTTCTTGAGATACAGAGCGTAAAAAAAGAATTTGTTTCAGCAATGATTGTAAATTTTATTAACTTATTTGTACACGTAGTTTAGTCTTAGTTTTGTAAATGATCTAAGTTTGTCACATCGCAATACAATCAACAAAAGACAAATTTTTTCACTTGTTTTTCATAAACTCTTAATGATTCGACTTACAAAATTCCAACACAGATTTAACTTTACGCCTGTATTTTTACAAAACGGCTGCTTTTAGCGACAAATACTAAGAGTATCTTTTGTAATATTGAATGGAGAATAGGCATGTTTAGTCAAAAATGACATACAGTGCGACACAAAAAAGTTATTTAAATCCAGGTATGTGGCGCTTCTAACATTATACAAAAAAACTAAGTAAATATTTGAGTTTCTCATCATTAATACTCCCAGTTCCCTGAATTTCGTCAAATTGCTATGTTATTAAACAAAAATATAAAAATACTAAACAAAATACTGTATACTTCTAGCAAGAGCAGAAGATTTTGGTCCCATATTAATTCAAGATCTAATTCTACCTCTATTCCATCTTGTATGAATTATAATAGTATTCAAGTAAATAATCCTTCTGATATTGTCAATGCTTTTGCCAATTATTTTTCTGATTCTTTTTTACCTAGTCACAATGTTAATAGTTGTTCGCCCACATTGCCCCTTGTTGGCTCTAATACTCTTTGTGTTTTTGAGGTTGCCGAAGATGACATAATAAATGTAATTAAGAGAATAAAGGGTAATTTTACAATGGGGCCTGATTTAATTCCTGCATTTTTAATAAAAGACTGTAAATCAATTTTTGCAAAACCTTTAAAAATCATATTCAATTCTATAATTAAGTATAGAGAATATCCACAAGTATGGAAAAGGGACTAAAAACGACATAACTAATTATCGGCCAATAGCTAAAAATTCTAGAAATTATCTTACACAATTGACTTTATCATATTGAAAAATATATATCTCCGTATCAACATGGATTTATGAGTGGTCGTTCAAAACTACCTCAAATCTAGTTGAGAAAATCCAATTTATTGCTGAAGCTTTGGATGCAAGGAAGTCAGGTTGATGTTGTGTATACCGACTTTTCCAAAGCTTTCGATCGGCTTGATCATAATTTATTAACTTTGCTCTATTATCTCTGTTTAAATCCTATTTTAGTAATGGGTATCAATTTGTGCAGTATCGAGGCTTTCAATCATGCAAATTCCATCAATCTTAAGGAGTTCCGCAAGGGTCAATCCTGGGACCACTGTTATTTATTATTTTTATTAATGACTTAACTGAATGCCTCGATGTCAACTATTTATTCTATGCGGACGACCTGAAGTTTTTCTTGGAAGTTAAATTATCTACTGACTGTACTACATTACAAGATAATCTTGACAAATTACACAATTGGTGTTCATGTAATAATATACCTCTGAATGTAAGTAAATGTAAATTTATGACTTACAGTCGACGCAAAACTAATCTAGATTTTGATTATAAAATTGGTGAATTATTTTTAAATAGAGTTAGGCAATTTACTGACCTTGGTGTTACTTTCATACCAGATTATCGTTTGACGACCACATTAGTTTAGTAACCAAATCTGCTTATAAGAATTTAGGCTTTATTTTGCGTAATTCTAAGGACTTTCAGAACGTAAAGGTTCTAAATATACTGTATGCAGCATTTGTGCGTTGCAAACTTGAATATGCGTCGGTTGTTTGGAGTCCCATTTATAATATCTATAATATTCATTTAGAGAAAGTACAGCGGAGATTTTTAAAGACTATTCGTTTTATTAGTTATGGATTTTATCTTCCTCGTGGTACACCTTAAGATTTATTGCTTTCTTGTTTTAATTTTAATAGTCTCTGTCGTAGGCGAATTATGTTTTCAATTATATTCCTTTTTAAAATCATAAATAACACGTTAAATGCAGACTCGTTAGTCTCAAGGATTTTATCATCATGTTCCTAGACTTAATTCTAGATTTCACTCCGTTTTACAATTACCCACACCTCGTACCAATTACTAATAGCATCTCCCCTATATCAAATGATTTCCAATTACCAGAAGTATGAAGATCGACTTGATATATTTTTTCATTGTATGAATGACATAAAAAAATTGTTTGTCTAGTAAATGTAATCCTTATCTTGTATATGTTAGTTAGCTTATTTGTTTTATCTGTCTGTTATTGTTTATCCTTAAGTTTTTTGTCTGGATTTTATATTTTGATTGCTCTATGTTATGTAGTATTTATATTTTTATATTTAATGTTAGTTTGTCTTTTTCTTTTAAAATTTAGTTACAGTTTTCTGTATTACCTTATCCTATAATTGGGACTTTGTCCCGTTGGATATTGTAACTTCTAAATAAATAAATAAATAAATAAAAGAGTCGACCGTCAGTACCGTCACACAATGTGATATTTTAACAATTTACCCATACTTAATTAAATAATTTTAGGTATTTGTATCAACCTAATATCAAGACATTCACTTAACAGACAGGTATTATACCAAGGTGTCAAGAAAACCATATTATTTTATTGTTAGGTAAATACCTAAAGCGATGATGTCTAATTGTAATAAAGCAGGTACTCGTTTCACTTATCGTTCTTGGAAGGCGACCATCTGGGTTTATATTAAGAGGTACTGTATAGTATATTTAGTGTATATACTTACTGTGCAGTTTTTCAAATCCGTGGTAGTGATGGGTCTGGGTCTAAGTTTATATCAATGCTTGTGTGATATATATTGAATCAAGATTTTCCAGTTTATGTAAGCAAAATACTATAGAAAATAAAATTTGGAACTATTTTAATGGTGAATACATGCAGTATTAGAAAAATGCGTGTTTCAATGCGTATCCTGTATTTATGTTATTATTTTCAGCATGGGTTTCTACTAGGTTAAAAGCGTTTATTCGGACGATGCTTACCGAGTGTACATAAAAAAAAAAGTTCAATGTGACTGATTAACGTATTGAAGAAGTACTGAGTGCTTTTACTCAATACAGAATAAAAATTGAAGTTTTATTTTGTTAATATGTATTAGAAATATTCCTTTTATTTATTTGATATTTTGTTTTAAAATGTTTTGCTTAATGTATATTTTTCTTTTGTATAACAAATAAATACTTGTTCTAGGATTTTCCCTGAGTTATTATATCGGGTGGGGCTTTTATCTTGACGCAAAATAATATCTCGGTCGGACTCGATTATTTCGAAAATAGTTTCAGACAAAAATTGTAGGGCACCGAGGAGGCCATTGAAAGGTCCATATTACGACTTCCTGCCTAGACCGGAAGTGGCGTTTTTAGAGAGGAAGTTGATTTTTTTAAATGAAAACACCGATTTTTTACCACGGATTTCGGTTGAAAAACGAAAAAAATTCTTTTTGTGCTTATTATTTTTTCGATTTAACCCATATTTTGGCTATAAAGAACAAAAAAAAAGAATCTTGAGACAACGGAGGAATTACTTTTTTAAAAAAATGTTTCAATACAAAATTTGTAGGATGAAAAGGGAGCAATCTTGGCATGACCTTGAAAATAACCTTGACCTTGACTTTAAGCCCCCTCAGTGCCCTACAATTTTTGTTTGAAACTTTTTTCGAAATGATCGAGTTCAACCGAGATATTACTTTGTCTCACAACCAAGATAAATGCCCCACCATATGATAGCTTTTATTGTTGTTTTTTTATATAAATCAACCCCTTAACTAATTATTTTTAGTGCAAGGGGTTATTTACGCCATATACCCAATTAAAAGTTATAGTTATATCTACTTACATTATTGAAATTTTTAATATTTCAAATTCTAACATAATTAGCATTCTGCTAGCTATAACTAATTTTAAATTAATATCTACTATACAGGGTGATTCAGTCATAATGTCATTAATAATAAGGGAAGACAGGGAAAAATTTAGAAACAATTTAAAATGTATATTTAAGCTGAAAAAATATATTTTCAAATCATTCACCTTTCCTGACCGCTGAATGAATCTTGACGTACCGTATTCGGTCACTAACCTAGCTTTTATTGTGTTTTTAATAGTGAACGACAAGAACAGACTTTTTTACCTAGACACATGAATGAATAAGATATTTCTTTATATTTTATTACATTTACATTTTTTGTTAACAAGTATTATTTATTTGTTAATTAAAACAAATGTATAAGGTAAATAATTGTTTTCAAATGTTAGGTTATTGCAATTTAGTTGTACGTTTTCACTATGTTTTATAACTGAATATGAGTTTTGAGTATTATCTTCAATTAATTATTCAGTTTGTAGTACGTATACCTCATTTTATTGTGTGTGGCAAAAAATATTCACTGCACTTTGATTTTGAAACCAACTGTAAGACGACTGGGAATTCAGCTGTTTCCTACGGTACGGCGACACGTTGTCAGTCAACAAAAGTGTGATGCAAAGTGGGGCGCCGAGTTAACGGGAGTTAAGGGGTAATTTGATTATTTTTTAAAACGTCAGGTAAAATTTTTTTCCCGATTTCTTGTCTTTACTAGGCCTTCCAACTACGTGGTTAAAATTAATGACATTATGACTGAATCACCCTGTATTTTATAATAACATTAGGGTCAAATTCAGAGACTTCCCTAAATCTATACTAACCTTTCACTCATCTCAAACTTATGCTTCACTCAACTTAGGCTGCCCTCATGTAATTCTCAATTCTGGTAATCAGAAATGTGTATAAATGAGTCACTAACTTGAGTGTGCATCAAACCACAAATTACTAGATGAGGAAACAGTTGGCTACTCAAATATTACCAAAAATATGTCATCAGTGGAAACCTAATGTCACAGTATTTCTTTATTTTGAATTTGAATAACTGACGTATTTAAATAATAAATACTGAAAATCAAAAGGTTTAATTAATTATCCAGGTAAAAACGATCCTCATATATTCCAAGTAATAGTAGTTGGTAAAATTTTGTTCATTTTCCCTACTATATACTTCATGTAGATTATAATGAGTGACAAGCAATCATTTATGAAGTGTGTAACAGAAATAATTTTTAAAAAATAATTATAATAATTTATATAGCGTTCACGTATAGAATATCCTTTATTGAATACCTGGACTTAATTATTTGTAAAAATTGCTAGAATATTATGAAACCACAAAATTAATAAATTAGGAACATATAAACACACGTCAGACACCACTAATATGTCACTAACCTAGCACGCATTTGTGAGGGCAATTTGAGTACGATTTAAGTGACTCATTGAATTAGAATTGTTTATGAATACGATTAGAGTGAGTTTAGTATGAGATAAGTGTGAGCGGAACTTTAGTGAGATCTATGAATTTGGGCCCTAATATTCGAATAAAGCTATTAAAGTAGATAGGAGTATCTAGTACTTGGAAAACTTTTCGAGTATAGAACGATGAATAATATGTAAATATTTGATTAAGACTGGAAATACTGACAAATTTGTATATATTATCTTATCCTTGACTTCTGAAACGTAAATAATAATAAATTTTCCTAGAAAATCAAAACAACCGTGAGAATTCGACGCATATTTTCTTGCCTTGCCTCTAATTATAGACATATTGCAGCTAGTCGTCTCGAAATACATTCGCAGAAATGTCAATTTATTTCTGATACTCAAGCATTGCCTCTTCCTGACATTAATGGAACAAGGGGTTATATCTAATGGTGAAAATAGAATGCAACTGTTTTCAGTTACATTTTTTTGTTTAATATGTTACATATAGTGTGTTTCACTTTGAGCAGATCTGTATTGAT
This sequence comes from Anoplophora glabripennis, assembly GCF_000390285.2. NCBI lineage: Eukaryota > Metazoa > Arthropoda > Insecta > Coleoptera > Cerambycidae > Anoplophora > Anoplophora glabripennis. The sequence continues at coordinate 194,729 of NW_019416210.1, read as the reverse complement.
TGATTTTGAATTTTTTTTCTATCAATATGGAGTATACGATGAGATCTTCAATTTCATGATTTACTGCGTTGCGCTCAAAAAGCTGAAAAATAATATTACGCATTTCTTTAGAAAAAAACACTAACTAGCTTATTTCAGTTGTAACCGCATTTGCTAATTCCAAAATTGCGTTCCCATTTCGTAATTATACAATTTTTAAAATGCGATAAAAAAATTAATTAGATATTGAACGACTTGTTAATGTAATACATATCGAGTGACCAAATCCAGACGGTCATCTCTATAGTTCGTTTCTAAGTGTTAGCGACATAATATTGGACATGAGTAAAGTACGCAACAAAATTTTGTTAAATGAAGTCGAACAATGTTCTTCGACACCAGAAATTTAGGTATGAAACTTCTACTTGCTAATATTGTGGGAAACGCTCTCTCTTTGTAGTAGCTGTCCGTTAAGTGATTAGTCTTTGTCAAAGGTGATAATAGAACAACAAGAATACAAGATATTTCTTTGTTTAATGTACCATGTGTCATAAATCGTGGCTGGAAATATGTGGATAACTTCACTCCAATTTGAGACATACTTATTTAGTGTTTATTTTGGATACCGTAAACCGGGGTGACATTGGACAATTTTGAGGTAAACACATCAATATTTTCGTTAATAATAGTTTTTATTATTTCTTTGCCTTTTGTGCAATGCAATTGATACATAACGAATACATAGACATCATGAAATTTTACAATTGATGATGCTGAAATGTATATTTTTTTGGATTTTTGTTGTCCCAACTCGCCCCGCGCTTCGGGGCGAGTTTAGATAGCTGTTTAAACGCCATATATTTTTAAGTCAACATGACTAAAGAGTAAGATAGGACAATAATTTAGTTTTTAAAAAATAAATTATGTCAGAATGTATATAGAAAAAGAAAACAGTTGTTTATATGTTAAAATATTTATTTTCATCATAACATAAGCATATGAAGACAACAAGACACAATGTTTGCCTAAATAAATATAAAAAAAATAAATATGTTTTATAAAAAACTACAAAACTTTAGGGTTTATCCTAACATCACCTTAAGGCAATTAAAAAAACAGATTATTAAATCTGAAGCGTTCCCTTTCTTAGTTCCTTAGGATTCTCTAATTTTTATACAATTTGTTCCATATCAACTGTAGCGATATTAAGATATGTAGTAAGCTACAGGATAAATAAATATGTAATTTTTTGTATCTATAGGTCTCAAAATCTGCTTTAATTTATACATTTGTATTTTGAGATGTGAGATGTGCATTATAAAACTTTGGCAACAAATTTTAAATGATTGCTCTTATTACCCACGCCGAATTTTCCATATCCTGGACCTGCTGAATTTCTTCATCCATATATTTTAGTTGGTAATTCGCATAGGGCCTGGTTCCTAACGTTTTTTATATGTTTGCACCATGACCAATCTCACCCCTAAAAAAATGTCGTTGACAATTTTTTTTAATTATACAAAAATCATAAAAGTTAAAAATTTGAAACTTGCACAACCTAATAGCAGGATCTATAGGTTATATTATTTTTATACAATTTATACTTCAGTCATTAGTACTACATAACTGTAGTATAAAGTTTATCGGTTCATAAAAGTATAAACATTTCTTACCTGTTAGACAATACTCAAAATCAATCGTCGCAAAAAATTTAAAGTAAAGACAAACACTCACGTTAACTTCATATGGCTTATTAAACATGTGGTCAGCGGCGCAACCGATATATCCCCTCCCACAACCCGCATCAGTTTTTTTAAGTGGGAACTATAAAATGGCCAATCCCACCCTGATGTCCAATGTAACCCCGGTTTACGGTACTTATTTACAAGCTGTTTACTAGCTACTGTTGTGGTGTAATTCAATGCTAGTTGGAGTCTATAGCCCATAGAGTAGTTTTTTCCCGCAATATCAGCAGTACTGTTTATGAGAATAGATAACTTTTGCATACCTGGATTTCTGGTATCAAAGAACATTGTTTGTCTTCATTTGATAAGATTTATATTCACATAGATCACATAGATATTCACAGATATTCACAAAGTAAGAGAGCCCATATTTTTAAAATATCGAAACGACAGTGTATTTATAAAAAAATTAAATATATTTATTTTTCAACCTTCAAATTTGTCAAAAAAATTGTCCACCGCCTCTCGAGCCCATTGTTTCACGGGACTATGGACCTCATAGTCGGTAAAAAACCTTTTTCAACCCTTAAAAACTTCAGGGAAGTGAAAAAATCAAAATCAGAAGGTGCCAGGTCAAGGCTGTGAGCGGGGTGGTTGATGATTTTCCAACTGAATCAATCCAAGAGTTGCTTTGGCATATGCATGTCCCCACATGTCACAGTGTCATGTGACAAGCACACTCCCTTCGTTAACGTTCCCCTTCTATTGTTTTGTATAGCCCTTCACAGATTTTCAATACCTTATAGTACTGTGCAGCATTAATTGTTTTCTTCTGGGGAAAAAAGCCAATGAGAATAATCCCTTTATGGTTCCAAAACACAGTTACCACTATTTTTCTTCTTTATTCTGCCAGCTTTATACTCACGACACCACTTGTTCACATTAGTACGATTTATCACACCATCTTTATAAACAGTATTGATTTTATAAAAAATCTGGAATGGCTCCTTTCCCTTTGTATGAAGAAACCAGATTACGCTTTTCACCTCGCAACTGGCGGTATTCGGAATAGCGCCACTCATTTTTTCAACACGCCACTACAACAACAGTTCTCAACTGATTGAGACAAATGAGTGCGCGTTTTGCTCCAAACATCTAGACCTTAAATGCATTGTTGCTAACTTTATGGAAAACAAAAGTCACTCAGTATTCTTACTTTGTGAATATAACTCGTAGCTTAAAATATAATAAAAATTGCAAGAGCTAATAATAAAATGCATATTTTGAAAAAAGGACTAATTTCATAACAAAATTATTATTCACAGTTTAACCGGAAGTGGCTGCAATTTTAGAAATTTAACTGGGACACAGGATGTCCTAGTTTTTTCATATTTTGGGTCATAATTACATCTTAAATACTGTTATTTTAATCAAAATTTACTTAAAGGTCATTTTTTTATGCATTTAGAGTGCCTAAAAAACACCCAAATCATTTTATTTTATGCAAAAATTTTAAGCAAAGAAATTTTTATTATATTTAATTATTGGTTTGTATCATTGCGTTACTGTGTTAATTTAATTGGGCATTTTTATCACATCAAAAAGAAGAATTTTTAAATAAACAATAATTTGCAAGGTTTGTTCAAATGGTTATAAACACTAGACAAAACTAAATTTATAAAATTAAATCCTTGCGTGGTAAAAATACCCAATTAAACAAAAATAATATCGCAAATTTTTCTGTTTAAATAAAATTCTGTAATTTATTTTTTAAAATTGTATAATTATTATTTCTTGTAACATTTAATTAACCTAGTTCATATTCTGACATTTAATTAGTCTAAATAAACCCTGCATTAATAATAAATTTTTTATAATTTCAATATTTATTTGTAAACAAATATATCATTATAGATTAATATTAGTGCAAATAGTTACCTTTTTCATTATGTCTTCATCATTATGGGACAAAATATTGTAGAAAAATATTATATTTTACACACTTATGTAAATAGTTATTTCTATAAAGAATTAATGAGCATATTTTTTTATTTTTGTAATTACAATCCTCGCAATAATGACAAACTCTCTATTTATTATCGAAATATATATATGCGCAAAATAACAGACATTAATTTACATAAAACCTTAAAATAGTTGCCTCATTAACAATAATTGCTGTTCGTAAATAGATACCAAACATTAATTAAATGTAGGTACTGAAAAACTTATTAACATATTTTTCATATACAGGGTGTTTCTTAATAACGTGCAAATATTTAAGGAAGTTATTATTGGGTCCATTTTAAGAAAAAAACTTCATACACTACAACTACAGGGTGCTAAAGTTTTATGAAAACACATTTTTTTATGATAACTTTGGTATTACCTACCCTAGATATTTTTTCAAATTTGGTACACGCCTTCTATTCATCGAGATGCATTTTCTGATGTACAAACTATTTTATTAATTTTGGCGTCTGTACAGGTTTTGTATTGAATATTTTTGAAGAAAAATATGTTACGCCACTGCTTTTTCTTAAAGTAAAAATCATTTTTGTTCAAAAGTTAAGACTTTTAGGACATATGTTCATATGAAGTTTTTTTCTTAAAATGGACCCAAGAATAGCCTCCTTAAATATTAGCACGTTATTAAGAAACACCCTGTATACCTCAAAATAATAATGTTAATATAATGAGGGTTCTTTAATTTTTCCCTTTTACTTTCATCTCAGAGATATTTAAAAATATAAAAATAATTTAAATTTGGTGCCTTATATACTCGAAAACACGACTTCTCGGAGATATACAGGGTGATTTCACTTTAAATACAGAAACTGCAGGAATATATTTATTAGCAAAAAATAATTAGAGTTTGCTCTATAAACTTTTTTACAGATACAGAGTGTTAAAGTTTACTAAAAAATCTCATATTTTCATAAAGCGCTGACGGAATTGAATGAAATTTACTACAGCGTATTCACTTAATTAGACCTATTATTGATTGCAATATTAACCTCGTGGCGTTAACCAGAGACGTGCTACTGAANGACCGAATTTGCTGTAAAATAAATGGAGATTTTAAAAATAATTTTAGTTTTTAGAAAAAGCAGTGGCGTACCATTTTTTTCTCCAAAAATGTTTAGTTCAAACCTCGTACGGACGTCATTGGCAAAGATTTTAAAACATTTTTTACATCAAACAATGCTCCTTAATGATTAATAGGTGTGTACAAAATTTCATAAAAATATCTGGAGTGATAAGAAAATTATAATAAAAAAGTAAATTTTTTCTTAAAACTGTAACACCCTGTAGCTCAAAAATTAAGAGGTTTAGGACATATGTTGATATTAAGTTTTCTTCTTAAAATGACCCAAGGATTCACACCCTTAAGTATCGGCATTCAATTAATAAACACCCTGTATACCTCAAAATAATAATGTTAATATAGCGTGGGTTCTTTAATTTTTCTCTTTTACTTTCATCTCAGAGATGTCTAGAGTGTTAAAATTTACAAAAAAAATCTCATATTTTCATAAAGCGCTGACGGAATTGTATGAAATTTACTATATACAGCGTATTCACTTAATTAGACCTCTTATTGATGGCAAGATTAACCTCGTGGCGTTAACCAGAGACGTGCTACTGCCCCATTTCCAAGAAGAATTGCAGCTTCATGAATAAATAAACAAAGCTAATTAAAATACTACAACTAGATCATCATAAAGCTTAATAATAATAAGGTAGACAAAAGAATAAATTTTTGCACATGAATTTTATACAAATTTGAGTGTGTAGACTAAATTTGCGCATTATGGTCACTAAATAAATTATCTACTAAACGGCTGCTGCTATTAAAAAACACCAAGAAACATTTTTCAGTACCTAAATTTAATAATACCTACTTCTACAAAAAATCGCCAATGACGTATTTTTTTCTTGGGAAAATAGGACGGCACCTTCCGTAGCACGCCACTGGTTTAAGCCACGAGGTTGATATTACATTCAATAAAAGGTCTAGTTAAGTGAATACGCTATATTAAATTTCATTCAATACCGTCAGCACATTATGAAGATATGAAAGAAAATACATTATTTGTTTTTATTCTAAACTTTAACTCCCTGTATTTCAAATACTGCGTCCCCATGAAACAAGTTCATAGAGCAAACTTACTTATTTTTTGGCAATTAATCTATCCCTGTAGTTTCTGTATTTAAAATTAAATCACCCTCTACGTTATTAAGCAAACCCACATTATTTTTCACAGTTTTATCGATTCTGAAAGTTACCAAAACAAAAAACATAAATTTAAACATGTATGATTTTGATTTCGTATGTCTAAACATCTTAAACTATAACAAACTAAATTTTGGATTGTATGTAAATAAAATCATTCCTAAAATACAAATAAACTAGTTTAATTTTTGAATTCTATTTACTACTATGTATTATCATTTTCAGTTTCTTGTAAATCAACCTACTTAGTAGAAGAAAGTAGGGTAAGTTGAAGAAGCGGGTAAGAAGACGAATGTTTTTTTTTTCTAAATTTATACATAACTCTACAAGATGGCAGTCATATCGTATACAGGTAGCAAAAATACTTGTCAACTTAACGAATGTGTGTTTTAAAGTTTGTTTATATACACGTATGTACAATATTAAACTGAAGGAAATAAAAAGTTTACAGTAGATCAACTGTAAATTTTTTATATATTTCTTTCTTATAATTATTTGACTTCATTTGGTTTAGTAACTTTTGCACTTTTTTTAAGGTTAAAATGTAGTATAATAAATTAGGTTAAATTACTTTTGGGCACGTTTAAATTGGATGTACGCATATTTTTACATTTTACGTCATTTGGCGTCACTTTTGATGATCTGATGATGATGATGATCTGACTTGTGTTTAAAAATTATTATACAATTATAACCCGAACTAGATTCAGACGTTTTGTCACGAAAAATTAATCTTCAATGTATTCGTTCCAAATTTATCTAATTTTTTTATTTAGATTTCTGTTTATTGAATTATCGTGCACTCTAAGTATCGTTAGACAATATGAAACCCACCTAGTTATTTAAACTATTACCATCGCACGTTTCAATAAAACATTATCAGAGTTTTAACCTCCATCACCTGGTCATACATAATTCGATAAGTTGTTGCGTCAAAATTAAAACATTATTACAATCTTAATTTCATAACGACAAATTAATTCTTAAAAATGCATATGAACAACCAAAACTCCAATTGATTATACTTTAAAAAATTACAGTAAATGTTTAAAATATTTCCGATTTGGCAAATGTTGAAAATGAAGATAATCGTAATATGATCGGAATTTATTATACCTGTAACCGCAACAGGGCTTGTCAGATGTATTTGTATGAATATCCTGAAAAAATCAGATCGAAATTTGTTTGAATTTTGAGCACTCGAGAAACCTAGAAATAACTATGACGCGGGATTAAAACTCTAATCATGTTTTATTGTAACGTGTGATGGTAACAGTTAAATAACTAGGTGGATTACACAGGGTCTAACGACACTTAGAGTGTTCGATAATTTAATAAACATAGAAATCTAAAAAAAAATAGATACATTTGGAACGAATACGTTGAAGCTGAATTTTTCCGGACAAAATGTCTGAATATGGTTCCGGCTCAAGCAGTACAGTATTGGGGGATCATGAAGGATTGCAAAAATGTAATAAAATTTCCAGGGTCGTAAAAATTAAGTTGATGATGGTTCTGGAGAGACGAAACGTTACATATAAAAATTGATTATGCCATTCGATAGGGGGCAAAAAGTAGCCATGAGAAAGTGTTCTTTTTTTCCAATATCATCTCAAACAAGGCCGAAATGAAAGCCTTGATTTTTTAGAGGGCCCCTGTGGTTGTTGTTGGTCTCCTGGTTACGCAACTTTGCCCCCATTTAAGTTACTTCGTATCTCTTACCGTTTCCGAGATCCCTGTAGTGAGAAGCGAATTTGTAACAGCCTTTATTATTATTTGTTAGTAACCTTTTTCAATTTCATACAAAAACAGGAAAATGTTTGCATGTTCAATAAAAATTACACAGACCTACAAAAAAAAAAAGATGAAAATACCAGAGACTAGAGTCAAAATTGCTCCATCACCCTCCAGTTTTTTTTTAAATCGCGAAAAACTATCCCAAAAACACGCTTGAGCACGGGTCCGAAGGTTGAGATAAACGTGAGAACCAGCACAATAAGACTATTTTATATGTATTTTGACGAGATAAAACCGAATCCTCAGATACAATCCCTGTTTAGAAAATTCAAATTTACCATAAATGTAGCATAAGTCATCTTTATTTAAGACATTAAGGAAATGGAACGCCGCCGGTACCAAGGACGATGGGATGTTAATAGGATGGCAGATTTTTGTTGAATGCTTAAAAGGGAATCTTAGTCAGATAGCAGAAAAAGAAAAAGGTATCCACTACACAGAGCTTTTGAAGATAAAAAAGAGTACGATAAAAAAAAAGAGAGAGTGTTAAGATCCGGGACAATAACAGGCGATTTTCCGTATTTTTGGGATGATTTTCGCGATTTAAAAAAAAAACTGGAGGGTGATAGAGCAATTCTGGCTCCGGATTCGGTTTCAGCGCGTCAAAATACATAAGGATAGGTGGGTCTAGTCTCTAGTATTTTCAATTTTTTTATGTGGGTCTGTGTTATTAATAGAACATTTCAACAATAGGGTAATATTAACTAAGTATTATTTCTCTTCGTTAATACCAGCTACATTATCATAAATTTTAACGGTAGATTCATGAAGTAGTGAAAAAATTATTAGAATACTCACCTAACATGGCCATTCATGTTGTGCAGGAAGTCTAGAGCAGACGGATTTCTATAAAAAGAACGAGAAATAAAAATGTAATCAAAATAAAATGTGCCTAACATTTATAATATAGCTCTAAATTGTAACATCTAATTAACCAATGTATTCTGGGAAACAACTATCCTGCGGACTACAGTCCCATCCAGCACTGAAATACCCCTAAATATCCAATAAGCCGCTAAGATCATTCGTCAGCAGAATCTCCAGAACGGTTTCGAATTTGTTAGTTCTCGTCAGTGATTCATGAGTTTTGTTTATCTATGACGTAGAATCTGCGACTAAAACCTTGTCAAGTATTTTATTTACTCCCCTTATACAAATTAGCAACAATGAAAATTATCAATAATTTTCGGGAAATTTTCATGGTATCTACACATTTTAAAGAAAAGCACAAATTTTAATCAAGATTGCCTTTTACTAGTAAAATAAACAATAAAAACGTTTTACTGTCCGTTTGTATGAAAGTAGGCCGATTTATACACAAATTGAAATTATAATATAAATTTCAATTCTAATCAACTTTCCTTAATAACATATTTCTGTATTGCTAAAACAAAGGCAGTTTATTCTTGAACGATTTTTATATTTACAGATTTTCTGATCACCCGGTACATGCAAGATTAAATTTCTCCATGCCAACCGTATTTTAAAGACAAGCAAATATTTTAATCAAGAATGCCTTTTTCTTCGTAAAATGAAAAATAAAAATATTTTCCCTTTTTTCCACTCTAAGTGTGGACATACTGTATACAACTATTTCTAATTAGTTTAAAACGATGAGTAACTAAAATCGTTCTTTATTAAATTTTGTGTTACTAAATGCACTCAAAATGTACCCTCATGTGAGTGACCTTATATCGCAACATGTTAATTAGAAAATTTACAGATTCTAAACAATAACACTGCAGAATTGACGCCAGTCAGGCACCACAGTCTAGTGAGTATTCAAAGAATAACCTTTTTAAAATCTCTGTTAACAATCCAGAAGAGGCACCAGGTTTTAGTTAAAAATGGAACAAAAGCCGAACATTTTGGTGTCATCGTTTGGAATTAGTTCATCAACATTATGGGAGATGGTTCTACTGTTAAAAACAAGGACGAATACATATTTAGAGCGTAAAATATAGGATTTCAATAACTCGTGATAAATTTTAGGTAAGTATGCGAGAAAATCTAGCAAAACGCGAAAAAAATAAGCGATTAACAATCTATTAAGCTCCCTGTTACGATAAAATATTTCTATGAATCTAATATGTTAAATCTTTATTTGATTAGTAATTAGAAGTGTAGAATTAGAAGTGTAGTAATCCCTTATGTTGGAAGTAAACAATGATATTCTTGATAATATAATGGAATTGGGTCAAGATATTTATAACTACGAACACTATAAGTTTTTAGAATCATAATACAGGGTTTTGCAATATATATTTCATTGCCAAAATTGTACAGCTGATTCTCTAACGAAAAATAAGGCAAAAAAAAATCATTCGAATGTCGATGGACAAAAGCTTTATTTTTTGAGATACAGTTTTTTGCACTTTCTTGGTAGAGATACCGATGATCCTACTCGGAGTTAGTTGGAGCCATATTTATTTTTTTTAAAGTAACCAACAAACTAGACAAGGTACAAAAAATTCACAACATCTAACAAATAGAGGATAAAACAGAGACACTGTTTGTTGTATTGCTCAAAAGAATAGTCAGTATCGGCGCAACAAAATAATTCGGTGGGAGTCGGGGGAAGATGGTTAGGGGTTTGAAAAAATATCACTCTGTAGATTATTTCGAACGGTTATGCATAAAAAAGGTTTAATTTAATGTAGGTACTGAATTTGAATAAATCATTAAAAATATGTAAAATAAATAAGAGTAATTAAAAAAAAAACATCTATCTATCACTACTATCTACTATCACTCTGTATCTCAAAAATGAAGCGTTATTTTAAGAAATTTTACACCTGTAGAACTTTGTCGATGGGATATTGTAACACTATAACCTATAACATTTCATTTAGAGACCAGGAGGCGACATATTTATTAACATTACAAATAACACTGCCAAATTACAACAAAATTGTTTTTTTATAAAAGATAACACCCTGTATCTTTTCTATTTTCTTGAAAATTTGCATACAAGCTCATCTGAGCCCCCACTTCAAATGTTATATTGTTTAGATGTGTGTTTTTTTCTATTTGGGGGTGAAAACTACCCTTGTACGAAAAAAATGCGAAAATCGCAGATTTACGCATTTTAAAGATTCAATTCATGTTTAAGTATGTTGGATAAAGTTCCTTTCATGTTTTTTAATATAATTTATGAAATTTAATTACTTTCCAACCTTTAAATATCCTTAAAAACTAACCTTCCATGGCCAAAGAAATATAAAAAAATAGTTCAAAATATTTTTATGGTGCATTCACAATGTACCTATTGCATTTCTTTTGTTATTCATTAGAAAGCTTACAACTCATTACAAAGTTGCAACCCTTAAAAACCATCCCTTATAATTAATTAAAATATTATTGAAAGCTTGAGAAGTTTTAATGGTATGCATTTGTTGAATTATAAACTTTTTATTGGTTTTCAAATGATCTATTATATATTACAACTTTTCAGCCACCCAAAAAACCCTTATGGAAGACCTACCCCTCATAAAAAACCCTACCCCTTATAGAAAAATTTCCTTAAAATTATATGTGAGTATGATGATATAATTAATTTTTTTTGATTTTATTGAATTTATTCTTATTTTTTTTATTAAATTTATATCACATAATTTTTTTTATATACATTATAAATGGATACGTGTGTGTATGTATATTATTAAAATACTTACACAAATCAGTTCACAAGTGCTCCAAAATACACAAAGATGATGGTAATTTACCCGCACCCAAAATTTTAACGAAAATACGTGATATTAATTTTTTTACCATAACTTTTGTTAATTTTAAAGTTATAAATTTACTCCAAAAACCATTTTGTAAGGAATTTAAAGCACTTTAAGTTCTGTGATTTGCAGTTTTTTTGAGCCCTTCGTTTTTTGGATTTGTAAGTTAAAAGGGCTCAGGAAAGGCAGTCTTGGAGCTTAGTTTTGAGCTTCTAACGGTCATAACTCAGTCAAATTTTGTCCTACAAAATTTTTGAAAAAGCAAATTGTTCAGTAAGAAAAAACTACAATTTCTTATTCTATAATTTTTTTTATAACTTTTTTAGTTTTTGAAATATTTTGAAAATAAACGATTTTTTAAAAAATTGAAAAATTTTATTCAAAAGTAAATGTTTTTTTTTAAATTTAGGCTTCTAAAATCGTTCAAATTCCCAGAATCTACTGTTATGCCATAAATAAAGTAAATTGCAGAAGTAATACGTTTAATTTTTTTTTCGTCAAATCATTAAATCATTTTAATACCGATTTTTTTTCAAAAATCAAGACAATAATTTTATTTTGATTGTAACTTCATTAGTTTTCATGCTAACGACTTCTACTACCACTCAATTTAAAGGTATTTTCAAGAGCTTTAATAGGTGTTATATAAGTTTTCCTCGAAAAACTTTTAATTTTTCTGCTACGGGATATTGAACGATTCGATTATAGCTATCTTCGAAATTGACTTCAATTTCTGGGAGTCATAACTCGAGTTCTATACCATCTACAAAAATAAAAAAAGGAATCTCTGCTATTTAATTACCTTCATTTTTGCTTACGATCATTTTTTTGATAAAACTTGTAGTTTTTGAGATATTTGGAAAAATGGTTCAAAAACATGCATTTTTTGGGCTAAAAACGAACATGTTTAGGTGCAAATAACTCAAAAAGTATTGACTGTACAAAATAAATATTCTTACAGAACATTTTTTGCTTAGAATTCGTCCCTCTATCGAATCGTGAGGTTATTTTTAATAAAAAAATTCCCACCCTCCAGAAGGGGTGGCATCCACCCCTAGGGTAAAAGCACACATCGACACTATATAACTTTTATTTGTTGGGCTATTCCCTAGCTACAGTTCAAATTTCACGTCAATCCATTCCATTTGAAAAAATTAGTAGCCAAAATGCTTCAGTGACTGCATTATTGTTATTAATCAGAATCTTAGTTAATAAAAATATCTTCGGCTTCGGCCGAAGGTGACCCATAAACCGAAGTTCGGCTTCGGCCAAAAAAATCACGTCTCTAATAATTATTAGTTGTCATTTTGTTTATTCTTTTGACTCTGCGTTAAAGTTTAAAATGCTTGTATCTTCTAAACAAAAACGAATCATCCACTAAAGTACCTATTCTGTATCAATTTACCGAAAAATATAATCAAAAGGTTAATCTCATTGTACCTACAATGTTTGTATTGCTATACTGATACGAGATAGTTATTTGTACACGAGTTGGTTATCTGGCCTGTACATACTCTTAAAATATTATTTATCATACCCAGGCACGTATGCATGTATTATTACTGTGTATTAGTACAATAACAACGTCATAATTACATGCCTAATATACCGAGTAAATCAAGCCTAAGACCTAAATACTTACTTTTAAAAACATCCAGCGTACCTATATGAAATTTATTATTATTTCTGTACTAATGTTAATAAATGCATGAAAACAAAAATAGATCTAACTACAGCGTGAAATGATTATTTTGCGTAACAGAAAATTGTTTATTATTAACTTAACAGATAACAGAAAAATGCCGGGGATAAATTCATAGTGTACCAGGCGTGAATATTTTATCAAAAGTTACGGTTTATTACCGCATGTTTTACTACAGGTTGACGTATTTTTTATTGTATACTTAATTGTTTAGACATATATAACTGTTTTCAATGACAAATTTTAAATCACTCGTCGGTATTAAGTGATATCTCAAAATCACCTAAATATTTTAATTTAAAAAACTATTTATTGTTATATCCTTGACATTTTTTTTTACAAAATCAAATAGAGTAATTATTTAACTCTCCGAGTTATCCATGTTAAATGAAATTATGTTTCAGTAGAACATTACATTAAACAGGAAACAAATATTATTCAGATAAAATTTATTAATCTAGAGATGTCAGATTTTACACACAGAGTAAAATGGTATTCGGTATTCAACACAATTTTTCTATTTAACCATAAATCTATTAGAACACATATTTTTTTAGGTCAGTTATATATAATTACTTCTAAGAAATGTTGAAATGTACCTAATACAGATACATAATGAATAGGAAGATGTTTAAAAATGGTGTTTTTATCTTTGTTAAATAACTAGGAATACAGATTAAAAGTGGATTTATGTTTTTTTTCTAAATATATCTGACACACATAACTAGTTGTAAATATAAATTGTCACTTAGAATTATGATAAAAAGTGTTCTATTTTCAGATATACAGAGTCCCCCATAACCCGATCTTATGTATCTATTTCAAGACATAAATAGAATATTAACAAATCGAACAAAAAAACAGAAATTGTAAACCTTTTCCGTTCTTTCCGAAGTAATAAAACTGTAAAATAATGAAAAATTAGAAAAGGAACAAAGAAAAATATTTCGCAAATATATTTTGTTGGATTAAGTTACATAGTATGAAAAATGTCAAAAGTTTAAAAAATACATTAACTCTAAAAAATTATAATTTCTATATAAGTGGTTTTTTAAAATATTTGGCATAACTAAAAATTTAACAATGTGGAAAAGACCTCAGTGAGTATGAAAATAACATATTTTAATAAAATTTATATACAGGGTGTCCGCAAATTTCATCGACAACGTTGGACTGCATATTCACGGCGATAAATAAATACGATCTAAGAAAAAAAAGTTAAAAAATTTTTGGTTTTTGAGTTAAGTCTTCAAACTACTTTTGATTATGCGCTATAAAAACCACTAATTTTTCAAAATTGGAAAGTTATTGATTTCATACCGATTTTCCAAAATTGAGTATTCATCAGATCTCAACGTTTTAAGATAATAGGAAGCTAAAGCTCAAAAAAATCAGTTGATCCGTTCGAGAATATTATTGACGAAAAGTTTCGAAAAAAGTTTTTTTTCTTTTGAAACGACATTCGAATTCCTAGTGAAATCGAGATTTGATACTCAGCTATTTTGAGCATTTCCCAGAGCGTAGTTTGAACTAAAATAATTACCCGGGGAAAAAATTATATATAATTATACTATATAATTTTATATATACGCATATAAATTTATATATAATTTTATATAATAGCGTATTGCATATTTTATATTGTTATATAAATTATATATAGTTATAGATGATTTATAATTATATATATTTTTTAGATAAATATATAAATTTACTGTATTTATTTTTATTTGTAAAAGCACTTTTTGAAGCAATTTTGATAGCACAAAAATTTTTTTTTCAAACCCCGAATTTTGCCGCCCCTGGGAATATGTGTTGGGATCTAAAATTTCAAGTTCTTGAGCAGGAGTTAAATGAAATAGCCGAAAAAGTTGCTTTTTTAAAGTTTTGTGAACATTAGTTTTACATACATTTAATTATTGTCTTGATACACTGCGGACACTTCATAATTTGCATGTGTGGACTGATGAGAATCCTAAAGAAACACGACAATAATGACATTACCTGATAGCCACAGCAATCAACATCTTGTTTTCATCGCCTACTGAACTCAAAGTTTTAAATCCGTGACACTGACTGCTGCGCAAATCGAAACGCACAGATCTGCAAATAATGTCATTTTTCTCAAAAATGGATTTCTGTAGGCCATTTTCTCAAGAGACAATATTTTTTTCAATGTTGTTGCCCGTTTTCAAAAAATACCACCACTGTAAGTAAGAGTTTTGGCCGCTAAAAGGGAGAGGTATATCGATTTGACTAAAGCTTTAAGAAATAATATGCCATAACAGTCCAAATAAATGTGCCAAATTTTAACGCGATCGGTAAAAGGGTTAATTAAATTAGTTTTATCTTTGACAACTTTGAAGGCCTGTAACTCAAAAACCAAAAAGCTTTTATTTAACTTTTTTTCGTAGATCGTATTTCTTTATCGTTGTGAATATGCAGTCAAACATTGTCGGTGAAATATTGAGGACACCCTGTATTTGGGATCAAAATGATAAATTAAAGAAAATATAATACTTTTATTTAAAACAACAAAGATAAACAAAATCATAAATTTCTATGACTGACATTCCCATAAATTATTAATAAATAAAGAATACCTCCGTTTTAGCGGTTTAATAATAACAATAACAGGCAGACAAAAAAAGTCCAAACCCAATAAGAGACCCACATATCACATCCGAAGGAATTCAATGCGCTGAACACGATCCTGTAGTCAAAATTCATGATTTGCGGATGAATTTCGGAGAAAAGTGAAATTTTTGGGTGAATACGCCCAAAACTGATTTTATTGTGAATATTGTCCAAATATGTCATGCAATCTACGTAACCTAAGAAAGAAGAAAAGGATAAAAAGAAGAAAGAAACCTCTTCTTGGCTCAGAAAACAAAAACTGAAACTAAAATTTGTGCGGAAAATTTCAATTTAAATTAAATTGAATGGACATAGGACAGATAATGAAAATAGATCTCAGATGATGAAGAAGATACAGAAAAGAACGATAACGAAAAATGTTCTGGGTGTACGGAACAATTATTAGTTGCGCTTCATTAAGGTACCATCGATTGGACAATGTACTTCTTAAGTTCAAATAAAGTTCAAATAATTGCTAAAAATTACAATTAAAAAAAACTAGCGAATGATTCATTACATAAACAACTCTCTATAAATAAAATTTTAGTTGGTCCACGGTAAATAAAATTTGTTTATCTTAAATTAATCACAAAATAATCACAATACCATTTTACAATGCACACGGCGAGGGCGAATTATAAATATTATCTACTTCTACATTGTTAATAATAATAACAAAACTCATAAATCACTTGAACCCGTGCCAGTTTTTTAAACTGTTTACGATTATTTTTTTGTTTTCAAGTAGTGAAAAAATTTTATCTCGAAAAAGATAGATTTGCAAACAGTAAACATATTCATAAATACATCGAATCGTGTAAAATGATATGTACTTGAAACTATTTGAAAATATAATTTTACAATCGATTAAACATTGACAAACGTTTTTTATGAGGAAATAAGTACGTCTCAACTGCAAATACATAGTATACCAGAATAAAAATGGCTACAAAAATATAAGTTTTCCAAAAAAAAAATTAGACAAACGTTGTTGCTTTTGCAGAGTTAAATAGCTCTTAAAATGTAGGCACTCGTTTCAGGGATATTCTGTTTGAAACTTTAATTTCCATTTTTCGATGTCCCAAAAACTAGTTATTAAATTAAATTGAATAGCCTGCATATTTGTTTAAAAATATGTCTGTCTTCATTCTTCAAAAAAGACTAATTGATGATAAGTAGATCGCGCCATTTGATGTCTTAAAACCATAGACCACCTTGACTGGCTTATAGAGCGACTTTGGTGAAAACACTTTGGAGCCTGATTTGGAGCCCAGCGCTCAGTCGTGTCCTAGCATTTGACGTGTACGCATCGCTGTGATTTCGATAATTTCGACGTTTTGTCATGGGCATGTGTATTGTAAAATGTTGTATAAATACAAGTGATCGAGTTGGTGAAGAGAGGCGAAAAGATTCCTTCTTTAGGTAAGTAAAAAAAGGAATATATAAAAGGTAAATATGTACGCCATTTTTCGGTTGACGTCACAAGTTTCCAGGGTTAGCTTTATAATTTTGTTCGCCCACATAGTGTAGTGATTAACGTGATATTGTTATTATAAAATAATGAATGAATTACTGTAAAATATTTTTAGTAATTATTTACTTTATGCGAGTCTTAAATTTTTATGAAATTTTACCAATTCCCGTCATTTCGAGATAGCTGAAAATTAATTAAATATTTTTTTCAATTAAAAAAATCGCAAACAAAACTAATTTCAGATTCAGTATTCGTACAGTCAATTAATTTTTATTAAAGATCGTGGTTGTTTGACGTATCCATCTCGAGATGTCGTAGTAATATGCTAAGAAACAGAAAAATTAATAAAATTTTTAAATAATGATGAAAGCAGAACACCTAGGCTACAGAAAAATAAAATTGTTTATCATGTATTAAAAAACTTTCTGAATGTGAACATATTTGAAAATTTGCATGAACATCAATTTGATAATTTGCCTAACAATTGTAATCATTTAATAGAACTTGTAAGGGCTGAATGTGAAAAGTATATCGATGTACGAATAAATCATGAAGTCAAATTATTTAATTCGGTAAAATCTACGAAAAGGCAAATATTAAATAAATTAATATTATTTAGAGGACAATAAATATATTTAAATTATTTTGTAGTTTTATTTAATATGACACTAAAATATACTAATTTCTGAATTACAAACTTAAAATTGAATATTTGTCATAAGATGCAATATAATGTTTAATATGTAATAAAAATATTACTTAATCCGGATCTGCTTAAAGATGCGCGCGATCAGATTGCCTTCCACATTCCACTTCCCCGGATTTTGCATTCACTGGTACCCGTGCATTGGAATTAGATACGGCCAGTCTAGGTCGTCTGTACTTAAAACTAATTTCAATACCTCACCTTTCTCTGCTGACACATTTTCTACAGGATGTCACAAATTATTTGATTAAGTCGTTAAGTACATATTACTTAATTGAAAATAATAGGACTTTCGTTATGTCACCCTTAATTTGGATTTTCCGAGATAGTTTTAGATGGAAAATACATAAATAAATTACAATGTTCGTGAATTCGTATGAAATGGTTTACGATCATTACAAAAATCAAACTGATTCGCTTCAAAAATTCTTGTGCGTTTAGCGAGTAACGAGTGCGAATATATTGTTCACAATTATTTCATGGAAAAAAACGTCATGAAAATTCGCACAGTTATTTCTAAAATCTTGAAATGAACAAATTGTGTGAAAATTCGACATTTACAATATGATTATTTTTACAATTGCGAAATTATCAGAAAGTTGCAAATTTTTTCAAATTTTCAAATATGAAAGTTCGATACAATTTGTTTCCGTCATGAATTTGGGAATTGTGTGAATTTTTATGACGGTGTTTGCTATGTGTTGTTTGTTTGTAGTTTGCTAGGTGAAATCGTAGTTCTATCAAAATTACACGTATCTTTAGGTATTTTTGTACGAGGTCTGTTCAGGAAATAATCGAACTTTTTGAATTACGAGAAATATTTAGTGGTATGCGGTTGGCAGCATTGCGTTGCGCATAACCTCCTCTGTAGCCACATGCTTTTGGATTGTTGATATCTCATTTAGTTTTCGTGATATTGTTATTTGAGTGCAACGTGTTTAAGTGTTAGAGACGATTTCTGAAATGTGCGATTTTCTGGAACAACGCAAAATTTTGCATGAAACTGGAGAAAACTTTTACGGAAACGTTTTGAACTTTTGAAATAAGCTTACGGAGATGATGCTCTGTGTCGTACGTAATGTTACGATTACGATTATGTTTTTTACGATTTTACGATGTAAAAGTTGTCGCCAGTCAATTGAAGATGATCCTCGACCAGGAAGGCCTTCGACTTCAACTGATGACACCCACGTTCAGAAAGTAAAAAATCTAATGTGTGCAAATCGCCGATTGATTGTCAGAGAAATTGCAGAACAGGTTGGGTCGCTACGCAGGAACTCGGCAAAACTTGCTCCCATATTTATTTAACCATACCCATATACAGGTCTGGTCGCCCAGTTGAAGAATGCGCGCGCGGGCAAACGGCGCACAAAGACAGCCGCACTGGGCGATCGGCCATAAAATTGCCTAGCAGTGCGGTGCAGCAATGCGGAATTTGGTGTGATTCAGATAATTTTAATTTATTATAGGTAGCTTCTATTAAAATTGTGACACGGAGAAATAAGTGGGATATTTTGTTTACTAATATTATTACAAGATGGCATTTCGGAAACCTTTTGAAACGGAACAAAACGAAATACAACCAGACAATATTGAATTAGTAGAACCGGTTGTTGATGAAACAGATTTAGAATTTAAAAATAAAAATTTACATGTTCAATGTCAGCGTCTCGTTTTAAATATTTACGATTGTTTAAAAAAGGAAGAAAATGAAAAATCAGATAATGAAATTATAAATAGACTTGAAATATTAACTAAAGTTTCAGTGTCCACAATTTTTTGTGTTATTAAACAAGGTGTTATAGATCATCGCGCAAAGAGGAAGAGAAAAGGGACGCCTATGAAACTCATTAAATTTTATTGCTAGGCGTTTTTATACCTATATGTTCAACTGACTTCGGAAAGACTATACTATCAGAGTGTTTTCCAACGGTGCCCGCACACTCGGCTTCGTCAGTTTTGTCCCAAAAATCAGATTACTGTCCTCCCTTATCCTCCTTACTCGTCAGATCTGATACGTTTTCAGACTGTCGATGACTGCAAAGCAAATTCGTCACAGACTTTAAAGACCAATTCAAATGAAACTATCCAGGACCGCTTTGCGAAATGGAAATACCGCTGGAGAAAGTGTGTGAATAGGGGAGTACTTTGAAGGAGACAACGACCAATAATGAATAAAATTAATAATAAAGTTTAAAAAAATTAAGTTTGGTTATATTCTGAACCGACCACGTATTTCTACTTTATAAGAGAAATCAGTGTATTTAATATGTTGTCCTCGGGCTACGCTCTGTGAGGGCGGACTCGACACTAGAACCCCTAGGCGCGCTCTGATGTGTATTTTGGTTGTTTTTGTTGGTGGAACCAATGAATTATGCCAATATCTAAAGTAATAGACGTATAGTACTGAAATTTCGTAGACATAAGTTTTGAGAAGTTGTAAATTATATGGTTTGATACATAAGCCTTAAAATTTTAATAGGACACGTGGGTTACTTTTGAAGTATTGGCAAATTTTATATAAAAAAAATTCAACGNGATCTGTCACATTACACTGGCTCCTGCCCTATGATGTATCCAGTAAAATATACTAATGTACACCCATTACCTGTTAGCATTAGTGTTACCCGATAATTACCTGAAACGAAATATTAGCACGCCCATGGCGGGGTTTTATTACTCTCTTTCATTTCCAAAAAGAGTATAGGCGCTAATGGAGAAATTTAGTGATATACGGCATTGCGTTGTGTCTGCAAACACATGTTTTTGGATTGTTGATTATCTCATTTAATTTTTGTGGACATTGTTGAGTGCAACGTGTTTAAGTGTTAATGAGAATTGATGATTTTTTAAATATGCGATATTCTTGAACAATGATGTAACATAAAATTTTGCGTGAAAACTTTTGAAACAAAGCTTACGGAGATGATACTCTGGATCGTATGCAATGTTCTAGTATTTCCGATTCCAATTGAAGAACCAAGAGGTTAGCAGTATGTACCAGGTTAGGTCACTGACGCAGCATTTCGGCATTGAAATATTTAAAAAACTTGCTCCCATATTTATTTAGCCATACCCATATGCATGTTATCCAACACCCTGTATATATATTTTCACGCTATTTATATATTATTTTATAACTACTATTTACTTATAAGTGTCTCCTATTATTATGCTGACAATAGAAAATCGCCTGCTGAGTTGCTAGCTGATAATAAATAGTATATATAAACCCAACCAGCCGCTCAGGAGGACGAATACAGATTCAAACTTCACGCTGTTAGTTGTAATTAGACAAATAAAAGTGTTTTCTTCAAAACTTGTTATAATTTAAAGTTATCTACGGTTAAGTGCTGTTGAAATTCATCGGATCAGAACTGCTAGGGGTTGGTCAACTAGCCACAGCTTCCCTGCAGAGAACGAACCAATAACTGGCGCAGTCGGTAGGATTCAATAACTGGCGCAGTCAGAAGAGTTAAATAACTTGCAGGTCCAGGCCCAGTTGAAAAATGCGCGTGCGGGCAAACGGTGCACAAAGACAGCCGCACTGGGCGACCGGCCATAAATTTCAGTTGTCGACAAATTGCCTAGCAGTGCGGTGCAACAATGCGGAATTTGGTGTGATTCAGGTAATTTTAATTTATTATAGGCACCTTCTATGAAAATTGTGACACGGAGAAATAAGTGGGATATTTTGTTTACTAATATTACAAGATGACACTTCGGAAACCTTTTGAAACGGAACGAAACGAAATACAGCCAGACAATATTGAATTAGTAGAACCGGTTGTTGATGAAACAGATTTAGAATTTAAAAATAAAAATTTACATGTTCAATGTCAAATGTTTAAATGATTGTTTAAAAAAGGAAGAAAATGAAAAATCAGATAATGAAATTATAAATAGACTTGAAATATTAACTAAAGTTTCAGTGTCCACAATTTTTTGTGTTATTAAACAAGGTGTTATAGATCATCGCGCAAAGAGGAAGAGAAAAGGGACGCCTATGAAACTCATTAAATTTTATTGCTAGGCGTTTTTATACCTATATGTTCAACTGACTTCGGAAAGACTATACTATCAGAGTGTTTTCCAACGGTGCCCGCACACTCGGCTTCGTCAGTTTTGTCCCAAAAATCAGATTACTGTCCTCCCTTATCCTCCTTACTCGTCAGATCTGATACGTTTTCAGACTGTCGATGACTGCAAAGCAAATTCGTCACAGACTTTAAAGACCAATTCAAATGAAACTATCCAGGACCGCTTTGCGAAATGGAAATACCGCTGGAGAAAGTGTGTGAATAGGGGAGTACTTTGAAGGAGACAACGACCAATAATGAATAAAATTAATAATAAAGTTTAAAAAAATTAAGTTTGGTTATATTCTGAACCGACCACGTATTTCTACTTTATAAGAGAAATCAGTGTATTTAATATGTTGTCCTCGGGCTACGCTCTGTGAGGGCGGACTCGACACTAGAACCCCTAGGCGCGCTCTGATGTGTATTTTGGTTGTTTTTGTTGGTGGAACCAATGAATTATGCCAATATCTAAAGTAATAGACATATAATACTGACATTTCGTAGACATAAGTTTTGAGAAGTTGTAAATTATATGGTTTGATACATAAGCCTTAAAATTTTAATAGGACACGTGGGTTACTTTTGAAGTATTGGCAAATTTTATATAAAAAAAATTCAACGCCTTATACAGGGTGTTTGAAAGCGGTTGCTAACTGGTTATTAGTGGGTGGACAGTATTTGTTGATCAGGCCTCGTATACGTAGCCATGCGAAAAATTATCACTAGTAGCTGCACATGGTGTTTCAAAATAGCGTGCTGTAAGATCTGCAATAACATTTTTTTGTTATACTCTGTGAGTCTATTGTCCTTTTCAATAAAAAAAATCGTACGCCATTGACTTTTTCCCATTTTGATATTTTTTTCGAAATCCGCCATCAATTCTGAATGAAATTGGTCTCTTCATTTTTTTTCGTAGGATGCACCGTTTATTGACGAAAAAAATAAAACTATAGGTATATAAATATTTTACTGCAAGTTGTGTATTTTTAATTTATATTGATCTAGTAGATTGCTGTCAATATTTCTAAATAAAATACAACCATCAAATTTAATTTTTTATTTTATTTTAATTACAATATCCAACGGGCAATGCTCAGTTACAGGATAAGGTTACAAACTAAAAAAAAGTAATAAAAATAGGTGAAAGAAATAAAAACTATTCTTAAACAAAATAGAACCACAAAACATAATATCTAAAACAAACAGGGAACAGACAGATAATATTAAAATGCTATAATACAATATAAACAAATGCAAAAACATACTTATACAAACATAAAATTCAAAGCAACACTTTTTTAATTTGAGTAATACTGGAGCAGAATATGTCTATACGAGATTCAATATTAGAATAACCAATAATCATTTGGTGAACCGGAGACGCTTTATATAAATTAGTACGATGATGTTTGGTCGCGAAGAGGTGTAAATGTCGGGTATAAGTTCTAGGAATATGAAAATTAATCATTTGTAATATATCTTCACATATAATGTTATTATTCAAGATCTTGTATAAGAAAATAACAGAATTTAACTTGCGTCTTTGAGACAAGCTGCTTATATTGAAACGCTTGAAAAATGCTTCTTGAGGAAATCCTTGAGGAGGATACTGGCCATCAATAAAAAATGTAGCTGATTTAAAGAAACGGCGTTGAATTTTCTCAATAGATACTATGTGTGTAGCGTAGATAGGTGTCCAGACTACAGAGGCATACTCAAGTTTAGATCTAACAAATGTATTAAATAACAAGCAAAAAGTATTAATATTAATTTCGAGTTAATATCTTTAAAATTCTTTGACATAATGAATAAAAATAAATAAAAAATTAAAACTTAAACACTCTGTATCTCGGAAGTGAAGCATATTTCGACCTAAGTCTATATGAACTTTTTTCACAAAATAACTTCGGCAACCATCCCGTAAAATATTTCGCACTTATTTACAAACACCCTGTATATTGAAAAGGAATAGAGTATAACAAAAAAATGTTATTTCAGATCTTACAGCACGCCGTTCTGAAACACCCTGTGAAGCTACTAGTGATAATTTTTCGCATGGCTACGTATACGGGGCCTGATCAACAAATACTGTCCACCCGCTAACAACCAGTTGGCAAACGCCATCAATTTAATTTAATGAAACATAAATGTACCTCTGCTAATTATTATTAACAACGCCAATAAATTGCGAAATAGTAGTGTACGGTGCGTATATGATGGTGAGCAATGACCATCCAGTGACCCGAGCATTCGATGCTTTCCCGGAAACTGGACAAAAGAACATCCGGATAGCGCGGTCATCAAGGTCCCATAGACCCATCGGCAATCAAACGAGCGCCCCCGCGAACTTTGAACGCCAGTTGGTGAGTGCAAGTGACAGTGATAACAGCTAAAAAAATTAGGGCTATACTGTAAGTTAACCCTTACGTTATTTCTTCTGGTAGAATAGTAAAAAGGGGGATCAAATCAATTTCAATGACGATTTTATTTAATTTTAAAGAATTGCTTCTCTTCGCGCTTTTTTGAAAAATGCAGAATTTTAGGGTCCGCCTTCAAATTACAAAAAATGTTTCTTCCTTGTAGGTTTTGTGGAGTCCAGTAATTCCAATTTATTTTAAAGTCAGCATGTAGATTTTAACGTAGTGGTTTTTATCTCATATTTGCCCTTTCCACAGGTTGTCTTGAATAGTACACTTCAAAATATGAAAAATTGTTCAAAAACCTTCATTTTCGAGATCAGAATCTTTAAACTTAAAAAGATAGATATTTATTTTAATATCTTTTAAAACGTTTGACGTAGATTGATATAACTTGGGGTAAATAAAAGTTAACTAGCTGATATATAAATTTGTGAACCAGTGGCGGAGGTGATGGGAGACACCGTCACTAAAAACCCCAGAATTTCGACGCCACTGTTTATTTAGAAAATTAGATAGTCTCATTTAATTCCAGTTGGTGTTTGTTTCTAGGAGAAAAAAGATCTCCCATTTTATTTAGAACAACGAACAATTTTTGACCCTTCGAATCGAAAATAATTTCAAAATTAAAGTTTAAAAAAAGTTATAGAAATTGTTTGATAGAAATTAAATATTAAATAAATTGCAATTAAAAAAGTAAAAAGTAATAATAAGTGGAGTGTGAACTTAAATTTTTCAAGTAATAATCACCTACAAAAATTAAATTGTTATATACAGGGTATCAAAGTTGAAAAAATAAATAACATTTTCTTTAATATCTTTTGATTACTTCGAGAGCTAATTTCGTGAAATTTTGTATCCGGTGGTATTTTGGGATGAGAAATTCGAATTTATCGACGATTTCGTTATATCTCATAGAGGTCGCCACAAGCGACCATTAGGACGCATTTAAATAGTCAAAACTTTTTTGTGCCACGGTGTAATTTAGTTCGGACTGGAAAAATCTTTTCCCCTAACATTTTTGTTTAAAAAGGTACACCATGCTAATATCTCTAAAGCCAAACGTTTTCAACTAAAAGGGATTTAAATTTGTAAATGCATAACGAAATTTGTTTAAAAGTTATTTTCAACTCCACTGATACACGATATTAGGAGCAATAGGAGCAAATAATTAGTTATTTTTTAGATTTTTGGATTGGTTACATTGTTTAGATTGTGTTAGATTGATTAGATTGTTTTTAGAAAGTATGTTTTTTACTCTGCCAATTCTGTTTGCAGTAAAATTGTTAAATAAACGAAATTTAAAATCGTAATTGAACTGTTTCCTTTAAAGACATATTCCTTGCTAATAAACGATTTCTGACAAAAACAAATCTAGAAAAATCTTCAACAGGACTTTGTAGTGCAAATAGAATTAAGCTGAGTTATATCTGCTTTAAATCACGCCAATGCTATAAAAAATGCGTCAATAGGATTAACTCTGGTAATTCTGGTGGCCATTTCTTCAATACAAAAAATTTATTTTTATTTTGATACCATGATTAAAACAAAGAGGTAAACTATACTAACTATTTTTAGCAAATTAATATATTACATCAACACATTTATTTGACTAGCGATTTACGCGTTAATAAATCTTTTAGATTAAAAGTAACTAGGTCATTAGTCAGCACAACAAAAGTTTTATTTATAATACAAAGAAAAAGAGTACGAAATAAAACTTGTTGATAGTTATCTTCTGTATTGGCTTCATTAAATCAAATAGCATGTAAAAAAAATTAAAAGTCATTGATTCAAATCAAAACTACTTGAAATAGAAAATATTTTACACCTATATCAGTTAATAGCAACTATATAGCTACTTTCAAATTTGTAATAAATACCGTACGCGCCTAAAGTATGGAATAAATTGAGTAAAAACGAAACAATTTTTTTTTGGAAAAAATCCTCGAACAAGTGATTTTTAATTTAAAAAATACATATTTTAGCATAAAAGGCGATTTTCAACCGTCATTTGTTTTCGAGTAATGACGTCATCGACATTTTTTTTAAATAGCAACCCCCTATTTTTTTCTTGATTCTGAAATATCGTTTCGTCGATCCGACAGTATTAAAATGTTGCCATCTTACATAGGAAAGTTTTCGAGTAAATGACGATTGAATGTTAGAAAACGTAAATTTTATTCATTAAAAAAATAACAATTCCTATGTCAAGCAAATACAATTCATTAAGTTTTCTACCTAAATTAAGTGTTCGAATTGCCATCCATCGACTTCTTGACAATACGCAAGTCTGTGTGGAAATTCTTCTTGCACATTATAAAGTATTTCTGGGGTAACTCTCTGTATTTCATCTATAATACAATTTTGGAGTTCTTCTAAATTATGTGGTCTATTAACGTACACTTTGTACTTTAAGTAGCCCCATAAAAAATAGTACATGCGTGTAAGATCTGGGGATCTCGCGGGCCATTCCATCGGTCCTCGTCTGCCGATCCACCTCCTACGAAAACAATTGTCCAGAAAATCTCGAACAGGGCGCGCATAGTGCGGAGGTGCAACGTCTTGCTGAAACCAAATGGTGTCATCAGGAATATCAAGGCCATTATTGTTAGGAAAACTTACAGCAAGCGCTGGAACAAGGTCATTTTGTAAAAACTCTAAATAACTTTCTCCTGTAAGGGTTCCTTCAAAGAAGAAAGGCCCTACTATTCTGTTGTCAACTATTCCAGCCCACACATTTAATTTCTGTGGGTGTTGGGTATGTTTCTCTACCATCCAATGAGGATTTTCCCGACTCCAATACCTGCAAGTTTGACGGTTCACTGTACCATTGAGACAAAACGTGGCCTTCTCTGAAAAAAGTATTTGCCGGTGTAAATCTCTATTTACTTGACATAAATCCATCATAATTTCACAAAAGTGTAAGCGGCGGTCGGGATCGTCTTCATTGAGTTCCTGCAGAAGTTGAATGTTGTAGGGATGATATTTTTCCTTTCTCAGGATACGTAGCACTGTGGTCTGACTAATTTCATTGTTTAATGCAACCAATCGTGAAGTATTATTATCAGGATTATCTACCATACTTTTCAAAATGTTCTGTTTGTGATCTTCACTAACGCTTGGACGTCCAGGTTTTGGAATATCTACAACATTGCCAGTTCCTCTAAATTTAGATTCTATCTTACTGACTGTTGATTGGATGATACGGCGATCTGGATGTTTTTCATTAAATAAATCGCAAACTTCCTGCTGCGTTCTAGTCATATCCCCGCATCCGATAAGAATTAAAATTTCAATTCTTTGTATGACAGTTAAATGTGCCATAATACTTTAAATTCAACAATAATTTTTATATCGCTTACAATACTTAGAAAGTCGGTATGACAGTGACACTTTGTAAAGATTTACACCTACGTGATCCATAAAAAACTTAAGGCATTTCTAAAAACTAAATTTGATAATGTTTTTGCTTTATTTTAATTGATTTGGGTTTTCTAACATTCAATCATCATTTACTCGAAAACTTTCTTATGTAAGATGGCAACATTTTAATACTGTCGGATCGACAATGAAACGATCTTTCAGAATCAAGAAAAAAATTACTCAAAAACAAATGACGGTTGAAAATCGCTTTTTATGTTATAATATGTATTTTTTAAATTAAAAATCGACTTGTTCGAGGATTTTTCCCAAAAAAAATTTGTTTCGTTTTTACTGAATTTATTCCATACTTTAGGTGCGTACGGTATAACTAAAAATCTTATAATTTAAAAGGTCTACTATGCTTTCCATAAAAAATACCACTCTATAATTATAAACTGTAACTTCATTGAAATGCATTCTTGTACAAGCCACAGTAAAACTTCTAGGTAATTATATTTCGCGTGTCTTAAATCACTCAGTACAGGCTTTGCACAAAAACGCGTATTTTATATTGCGTTATTGTACTTTAACAGTTTAGATGATACATATCAACATTCGTTCGATCAAATAGCAAGAAAAAAATTATTCATTATTTTCCTTTCCACTTATAGAAAATAAATATTGCAATAAGCAACAATGCGATAACCCTGACTGAGTACACATCTCATAATTACAATAGGTTTACATCACAAAAGCAATGACGTAATTGACATTTGACTTTACATCTTCAAAGTACAAAAAATAACGGAAAGTTTAATGTTTTCAAATATATACTTTTGTAACAATAATGACATTAAATGTATTTTGAAGAAATTTATCACACACAGGAATTTGTCGCAAAGAAACATTGACGAAAACCCTGAAGGATATACAGGGTATTTCATAATAATGTGCAAATGTTTTAAGGAGGTGTTTAGAAAGTAATTTTAGGGGGGGTGGGTGCTTCCAATATATTTTTTGATTTGAGCCCCCTGAGAAAATATTCAAATCTCAAAATGGGCGAAAAAATTAGTTTTTCTTTTTTTTCATAAAAACGGTTAAACTTAGAAATTTGAATTTTGATACACGTTAACAGCTAGTTGAATGGTATTTTTGTTAGTCTTTTTTTTCTGGTTTATGTCTTTGAATGAAATTAGCACCCCTTGGTTTTATTTCTCTCACAACTTTTTTCTGTATTAGCCAATTCCAACAAGAAAAATAGCTTTCAATACAAAATTTAATTTAGAAACGTTTTTGCTCTTTACATTTTTTTCGTATACTTAATGGTTTGCGAGTAAAAAAATAAATTATTTTTCCTTCCCGATTAGGTACACATAATTAGTAACAGTTACCAAAAACGATAGTCATTTTTGACATGCTTTTTGCAAAAATTATTTTTTATCAACAGGACTAAGCAAATATGAACTAAAATTTTAATAAAAAAATAAAAGCTATTTTTTTCGGCCATTTTGAGATTTGAATATTTTCTCAGGGCTTAAATCGAAAAAATGTATTGGAAGTACATCATTATGAAACACCCTGTATATAGGCATTTATAAACTC
Source organism: Anoplophora glabripennis (assembly GCF_000390285.2). Taxonomy (NCBI): domain Eukaryota; kingdom Metazoa; phylum Arthropoda; class Insecta; order Coleoptera; family Cerambycidae; genus Anoplophora; species Anoplophora glabripennis. The sequence continues at coordinate 165,317 of NW_019416210.1, read as the reverse complement.
TCTTTTTCATTGAAAAAATAATAATAAAGTGTCTGCATTAGCAAGATTATACAGAAGTACTTTCATTTAATTACTCTTGTCTAATCAAGGCATCTAACAATGGATATAAGTAAACAGACATTAATCAGCGATTAAACATAATCTTTATATAACCTTTGAAATAGTACCTGGTGATATTTAGTCAGTATCAAAATTAAATTGTTGTTTACCGCTGACAAAAAAATACGAGAATTTATTATATTTTTTATCTTTTCTTTTTATTATTACAGTTATTGGTATATTTTCATTTGATAAAATTAAATTTAAATTTTTGAATTTTCTACGTAATGCAATAAAACATAATACTTTTATATCAATCTGTTTCTATGGGGTCATAAAATGAAATGCGAACCGTATTTTTTTATTTGTGTACTCGTAAAATTAAAATGATCAAAATCGAATGAAAATTGATATAAGGAGTTACTGCTATTAGCAGAACTGCTTATTCAAGTTACAGTAATTTTCGTTTTAGAAAAGTATTCAACAAAACAGAAGACATTTTAACAACGGAAATGTTTAAGGAATATACTACTTACTGTAACGCTAGATGTTAGAAAAATATGTAGAATATAACAGTACATAGGGAGAGTATAAACTTCGAAAGTGTAATAAATGTTCGGTGGTGACCGCTGGGCGTAGGATTAGTCCGATCGCAGTGATTTTGTTGTTGCGTTGGTTGGAAGTGGTCTGGGCTATCCACGATTAAGGGGGGTGGCAATGAGGGAGGAAAATAGTGAAATTATATATTTTGGATATATTTATAAGAACCCTGTCGATGTCTAAGTGCGCAAGGTGGACCTGGGGTTTTCTAAGTCTAAGGCATATAGGGTAGGGGGTGAATATGTGTACAGGGGCGGTAAATCACTACATACAATCAAATATGAAAAGAGGGAAAATTTGTAATAGTAATTTGGAAGTGTTATTGATAAGGGTGTACAGTTAAGGTGGCTGCAGCGCTCTCAGTGATTTTCAGAGGTGGAGGAAATATATACAGAGTAGTATCTTTTATCGCTTTCGAGCTATGAAGATTTCTTTATACACTAGATGTCGTAAAATGATTTGAATATTCTAGAGGCAGGGGGACATTTTCGAGATACGTGCTATGACAAAAATAATTATGGGTTTATTTTACTAAATTGTCAGTTAAGTCTTAATTTATTACTATTTGTATAAATACATAAATATGGTAGGTAATAGTCTACGTTTATGTGGTACCGGTGTACCCAGGAAAGCAATATTCTGGAAAAAATTGGGGATTGCTAACAAAAAGAAAATCAACAACTAACCGTAAAGTTTCACAAAATCAACAGAAAAGATTACAAAAAACAAACATAGACCTTTACTGGTATTTTTCGTACAACGTTGTATTCGTTCGAATATTAGATGTTCCTGACTTTTGTTACAAAATATATAAACTTTATCAAAAAATACTCTCGAATAATAAGAGAATAAAGCAAAAATTTAAATCGTTCTTCGGCCACGGTCCTTAAAAATACTTTAATTATCAAATGAAATGAATTTTAGACTGACGCAATTTTTTTCACCGGCGCGCCCGCCAGAAAATAGAATCAATTAACAAAAACAACTTCACTCGTATTTATATCGCCTTTACAGGGACACTGAACAGGGTACTATTTACTCGGCCAAAACCACAGGTAGGCAAAACCTCGACAGCCAAAGACACAATTACTCTTCTAACCCTGAGTTGATAGATACCTTGATTTCCTGCAACCTTTAAGTTTATAATTCAGTCGATTTTCTGGAATCACAACTTTCTTCAGAGACGTTATAGTCCGGGCGATAGAGCATTCAAGGCGTTTGTATTTGAAGTCATCTATTTTGTTGTACAGAAAAATCCCAAATATTATGTAGAATAAAAATCCGAGTTGGCCTATTTCAAAAAACCATTGTTAAATTCAGGGGAACAACAAATATACAAAAAGAACGAAAAATGGCCCGTTTTTCGATATATTTTTCCCTGTAACATTGAAAGTAAGCCCTGGATCAAAAAAAGTAATTCTTTATTTTTTCTTTATTTGACGAGTTTCTATAAAGTTGCAACAACTGCGAATCAAAAAAGTTGAATTTTGCGTTAACAATGGGTGAAAATAGTAGAAAATTATATGTAGGTATATTTGGAGCAACTTTTAAAATAAATAAATATTTATAAATATTGATGAAACTTTGTGAACAAATAGTTCAACGTATATCAATTAATTGTACCCTAAAAATTTTGCAACGATCGATAGCGTGGTTTCCGATTGACAGGATTGCTAATTAAGAAAATTTCAAAAAATTTATCGCGTACTGTCAGTTTAAATTAAGGTTTAGAAAGAGCACACAAATTTTTAGATACTTGTTGTCATAATAAACAATGATCAATACTAAGAATTTTTTCACTTCTATAACCGTTTAGATTTTTTTTTTATTTTTCATCATTTTACTCTATAACAATTATTTATTGCCCAGGGAATTTTCTGTGCAATCGAAAAAATCTTGCACACATAAAAACTACGTCGTAATCCCTTGCTTTTTAGCAAAAGCATTCTACTCTGCAGATTCTGAGATATTGAAAAAAAATTTGTTATACTACAATGAATTAATAGAGATCATTGAAATAAGAAAATAATTTTTTTTTAATTTAATCATTAAAACGTGAATTTCGTGGAATGCATTGATGAACACAAACTAATAAAACTTGATTACCATAATATAACTAATTTTTAAAAGCAAACGAAAGTGGCATTCTTTAAACTCAAAATTCGTGCAAAAATTATTATTGATTTTTGATGACATATTCGCATTTCTCTTATTTTGCTATATAAAATTATAAAAAAAAAATCGTCTTGATAAGTGCTACCGTTCCCGAGAAAAGTAATCTTTTATCGTGTGAACGCATTTTCTTTTATCAACTTCACGATTACGTAAGCTATAAATTATTACTAACTTTATGCTTCTATATCTTATCTACATAATAAAATGCTGTATTTGGCTAAAAAGCAGGGGGTTACGAAGTAGTTTTTATATGTGCCCTTTCTAAACTTTAATGTAAACCCACGGCGTGCGATAAACTTTTTTGTAATTTTCATAATTAACAATCCTGTCAATGGAAAACCATACGATCGATCGTTGCAAAATTTTTAGGGTAGAATTAACATATATGTTTTACTATTTGCTCACAAAGTTTCATCAATATTTATAAATATTTACTTATTTTAAAAATTTCTCCAAATATACATATGATTTTCTATTTTTCGCCCATGCAAAATTCAACTTGATACGCAGTTGTTGTAACTTTATAGAAAATCGTCAAATAAAAAAAAATGAAACTTTCAATGTTACAAGGAAAATGTGTCCAAAAACGGGTCATTTTTCGTTCTTTTTGTATATTTGTTATTCCCCTGAATTTAGCAATGGTTTCTTGGAATAGCAAATAGTCCAGGCAGTATCTGTTTCGGGTTGGGTAAAACGCATATGATCGGAGATTTTTGCTTTAACGGCTTCTAAATAACATCAGAAATGATAATTTTTCTATGCAAATAAAAAAAAAACGCGGGCTTAATTGTTATTGCAAAAAAGTATAAAAGAATAGTAAAAAAAAATCATTTTTTTCTTGGATTTCTCGTCGACAACTTAGCAACTATTCATTTTAGACAAAAATGGAAGAGGAAAAAAGTTTTTTATAATTAAATTTTGATCAAGATAGAGTTAAATTCAATTCGAAAAAATTATTATTGTTATTGCAAAAATCGGAAAAATCATTTCAAAAATTGCAAAAATGCTAGTTTATTTGTCAATTTTGTTTCAGACACTTGAATAATACCTAGGATCTTCATACTTTTCCCAATTAAACTTCTTAATGCATAGGTGCATAGAATCATCACACCAAATTTCATCCAATTCGGTTCGATAGATTTTACATAATACTTCATTGTTTAAATTTTTTCTTAAATTAAAAAATTTTCAAAATCAAATTTCTAAAAATCTAAAGCCTTTGAATAATTGAAAATTTCACCACAAAAAGAAGAGCTCTCAAGCTATAAAATGGTTTTTGAAAAATTCAAATCTGACCATTAGGTGAGCCGTGGCGATTGTTTAAACATTTTCGCAATTTTCACGCTTATAAACAATTGCAATAATTTAATGTTTTTTCATTTTTTTTTTTAATTTTAAAATATGGTTTGAAAATACTCGGAAAGACGAGTATTTAAAAAAAAACTGATGATCCGCCCATTATTTTCGTTATAGCCCGTAAAGTTAAACCTTATTTACAGCAAAACTATAAGAGTATAAGGGCTGTAATAGGTTTATCATTCCGAGTACTTTCCAGATATAAATTTTCAAAATTTGCAATCATGGGCGTCTCATTTAAAATGTCACTCAAAGATATTCAAGCCCGCGTGATATCAATGTGGTATCAGTGGTGGGGGGAGCAAACACACTCCGATCTGAATTCTCGATTTCAAAATTGCGACGCTCGGAAAAATTTAATGGACCAATTTCGATGATTTTTTTTAATTCGAACATCCGAATTGTCACAGGTACCTACCATTGCAATTCGCGCAGATAACTGAGCACTTTAGTCCAGCCTTTCTGCATCAACAGGCTCCCCGATATCCTTTTTTACATTTGCAAGAAATTAGTTTTAGCAAGTTTGCTGGAGCTGGGGGCTCGAGTGTGGACAGGAATTAGCACATTCTTGCTTGTTTTCCATCACCACCGCTCTACATTTTTTCCAACTGTGACAATTCGGATGTTAATCTGCAAGACAGTGATGAAGAGGAAGATACGGATACAGTTATTCAGCAAATCTTCGAAGAAATCGAAGAAGAAGGTGATGAAGTCGAAGAAGAGAATCCTATCGCGGATAACTTAGAAGAACTTCCTATTCGTGAGGTTTTGCTCAGTTCTGAAGACGAAGAACTTGCTTAACCTGGTCCATCAGGGATAGCGAAGCGAATGAGAATGCACTAAGTTTAGTCAACAGTGCATCACATGTGGATTAGGCCTACTGGGGATATCACTAAAAAAAAAAACGCGCCAGGAACTCTACCTCATGGTGGTGTGGAAATGAGTTTGTTGGCCAATACGCGTGTTGGAGCAGACTTTGCAGCGCTCGTACGCCGAAATAATTCATTTCACAGAAAAAAGGTTGATACATAAATTATAGGAAATGTTCTCTAGTTTAATTTATTACATAACTATTTTCACCGTAAAGTGAGTCGGAAGGAAATATCGTCGAAAAACCGTTTTGGAGCGCCATTTTTCCGGAAAAAAAAGGTGGCAAAGTAAAAATTCGGAAAAAGCACGTCAAAATCTATAAATATTCCAATTTTCAAAACTCCCCTAAAACTTCACAGGCAAAACTTCCAACTGATTGGACTAAACTGTAAAAACTGAAAATACATGCTGATTAAAGATTGAAACACTTCACAATTACATTCAATGATACTACTTTAGAAGTTATTTATTAACGTAAGAAAACAAAACAAACTAATGGAATCGGTCACGGAGTGATGAATAGGTACATAAAATGAAATAGAATGCGGTGTTCTCTATTTACTGAATCCAAAAAGCTGCTTTACAGTTCATCAAGATAAATAACTTAATTCTTCGATTTTAAGCAATGTTTCGATTATTATGAAACATTGCCCATCATTAAAATGAAGCAATGATTTCTTCGTTCTTGATGTAGATTCTTAGTACACGTCTCATGTCGATAACTTACACAAATGATGATAACCGCGTACTAATATAGAAAGATATGTTAAAAAAAAATTAAACACCACGAACAAGACGGAACGTGAAAGGCTAGCACGGAAAAGGAAAAACGGAAATACGAAAAGAACATCGGGTGTCAAAGCAAACAAGTCTTCACATGTCAAATACCGACTGCATCCAAAGTTCCGGCTTGTCGTAGCCCAAACTTTCCGGGAAATCGCATCCCAGTTCCGCAACGGTACCCCCCACTTCCTGGATAATATACGGGTAAATCTTCTCGACGTCGTGGCCACACTTGTTTTTCACCATTTCCAGGAAACGTACGGCCAAGGCATATTCGTTGATGCGTCTGCAGGCGTTCAAGGCCGCTATTATGACTTTGGGATCGGGGACCGCGTCGTAGCCCGTGAGGTCGTTCATAGCCTGGCGCACGTCCCAGCCGTCGGCGTCGTCTCTGTTGAAGAGGCATTCGTACCTGGAAAGAAGGGTTGGGGTTGAGGGAAGGAATACAAAGGACGGAACTCTTGGAAAAATAGGGCCCGGGAGAGGTCGCAGAAGTCTCATTGACATAAAATTTTATGTTTATAAAAAAATCATGAGAAAGAAATTTTTTTTCGGAAACTAATTTTTTAAACGAACAGTTTGTTACACAGTAAAAAAATCCAAAACAAATAAACACACTGTACTTATTCGATGTATTTAACTTTAGCTAAACTACCCATGCATTGAGGTAATTCACCATAATCTAAATTAAGGTATTAAATATTTATATTTGCTAGATCTGCCCTAGGAATATTATTATCACTAGCCGCGCATCTATTAGCCAGGAAAATACTTTCAGTGCTTCTTAAAATTTCTTTTAGTGTTACTATTGCATTTTCGAAATGTTAGTTTTATGTGAAAACTTTCACTGAAATTGTATGCTTTTAATATTCTGCAAAACCAAATCGTAAATGATTCTTAAAACTAATTTTAAATATTATCCAAATGTTACAATTTCAATTTTATAATTTGGAAGAGTAACTGTAATCAGAGATACAGGGTGTCCCCAAAAGGTCTTTACAACGCTTCACCAGACACAGTGAGGTTCAAAATAAGTCGATTTAGTTAAACTTACCTTAGTTCAAAATTGCTCCGGTTGGGCGGTATACGGCCCTGAAGTTGCAATTTAGAAATAGTTTTTTTTATAAAGGACCCCGCATAAACCTTATGGAAATGGATCCCCAGTGGATCTTTCTCAAATTTTGGGAATGAACTCTTCAGAGCATCCTGATCAAAAGTTCTCATGGTCACAAAACCCGGAAACCGCTCCCAACCCCTCGAAATCACCCCCAAAAGTCAGGGGATGTATCCGGCTCATTATACCACACCACCAAAAAAAGTATAGACTCACACATGCAATATATGGTTTCCGGTGTATTTTTGAACGCTGAATACGACTACGTCATCATTTTTACTCTAGCATGTATCAGTCTTCAGCAAATTGCTGAAGAAGTTTCAGAAAACTGAAGAAGGAATACCATGGTTCTTCAGCGTTTTACTGCAAACGGAATAATTTTACATCAATTCTAAATGCGGATTCATATAAAAAATGTTACCTATTTTCTGCGTTATCCAGGACCAACGGCGTGGACATAATGAGTTTCTGGTCCCGTATGTCTATGTTTGCGTCTGCATCTGCCTGTGTCTACGTCTGTCTGAGACTGCATCTATCTGACTCTGCGTCTATCTGCGTCTGCGTCTGCCTGCGTCTGTCTGAGTCTGCGTCTGTCTGTGTGTACGTCTGTCTGAGTCTGCATCTGTCTGTATCTACGTCTGTCTGAGTCTACTTCTGTCTGTGTATACGTTTGTCTGTATATGTCTATATCTGTCTTGATTTTTTGGTGTATTTCTTGAAATTTAATTCTTTCATATATTTAACCTTTAATCAAACTTATCTTGAATTATTTATCACTTCAAGCAATACTGAACTAGGATATTTATTATGAACTTCCCAATGTTCTTACACCAGACTGACATGTGCAGTAATATCCAATAATAGGTTCCTCGTCTTCTTCGATAGCTTCTTCCTCTGCATGATATGCAATAAACTCTTGGTTGGTAGTTGTACGGCGAAACCTGGATTTAACTCTTACGCGTATAAAACCTGATTCATTCAGCTTTTGATCCATTTCCAAACCCCCATCACCTTCTAAATTGTCTTGAATGTAAGATGGAGNCGGGGTGTTGAAATTTTCATGAAAAAATCAATTTATGTTTGTACCTCCGGAACTAGAAAAGATATTTGAACAAAATTTGTTATACAACATGATGTCATAAGGAGCCAAAACTCCTGCTCGAGTTTCAGATGCCGATGAATGTATAAAACCTTATAGAACAAAAAGTTTTGCTTTCCTGATTTTCGGTTTTAGCGTCATTATTGTATATATATTGAACTATAGTTTTCGAAAGTTTTATCACTTTTTGTTTATAACTGACATTTTTTCAGCAAGTTTAAAAAATTGACGTTTTATACGGTTTTTTCAATCTCGCGACTTTGTTATTGCAAATTTTGTTCAATTTGTTAATAACTTTTTTTCCTGATAAAATACTTTGTCAGCAAATTAGCCTGTTATTGTACTCATCATTTGAAGTATTCCTGTGTAGTTATTTCCGAGTTATCAAGGAAATGTCACCAACAGCAACTTTTCGGCCTCTGCCGACTGAACTATTAGTCAGGAAAAGACTTTCAGTGCTTCATAAAATTTCTTTTAATAGGGACTATTGCATTGACTTTCACTGAAATTGTATGCTTTTAATATTCTGTAAAACCAAATCGTAAATGATTCTTAAAACTAATTTTAAATATTATCCAAATGTTACAATCTCAATTGTATAATTTGGAAGAGTAATTCTAATCAGTTTTGAGTCTTTAAAGTTAATATGACTTTGGAGCATTTCTAAATTTATCGCACGATAAAACCTACTTAATTTTCGAAATTTATTTACAGAGCACAATTTGTTTAAAATTCAAGGGTGATGCTAGAAAACCAGAGATTTATATACAGGGTGTCCCTAAAAGGTCTTTAGTGAGGTTCAAAATAGGTCGATTTAGTTAAACTTACCTTAGTTCAAAATTGCTCCGTTTGGGCGGTATACGGCCCTGAAGTTGCAATTTTGAAATAGTTTTTTTTTTATAAAGGACCCCGCATAAACCTTATGGAAATGGATTCCCAGTGGATCTCTCGCAAATTTTGGGAATGAACTCTTCAGAGCATCCTGATCAAAAGTTCTCATGGTCATAAAACCCGAAAACCGCTCCCTACCCCCCAAAATCACCCCCAAAGGTCAGGGGACGCATTCGGCTCATTATACTACACCACCAAAAAAAGTATCAGACTCGCACATGCAATATATGGTTTCCGGTGTATTTTTGAGCGCTGGACACGACTACGTCGTCATTTTTGCTCTAGCACGTATCAGTCTTCAGCAAATCGCTGAAGAAGTTTAAGAAAACTGAAGAAAGAACACCATGGTTATTCAGCGTTTTAGTGAAAACGGAAGAATTTTACATCAACAACTCTAAATGCGGATTCATATCAAAAATGTTACCCATTTTCTGCGTTACCCAGGACCAACGGCGTGGGCGTAATGGGTTTCTGGTCCCATATATCTGTGTCTGCGTCTGCATCTGTCTGCGTCTGCATCTGCCTGTGTCTACATCTGGCTGAGTCTGTATCTATCTGTGTGTACGTCTGTCTGAGTCTCCATATGTCTGTATCTGCGTCTGTCTGAGTCTGAGTCTGTGAATACGTCTGTCTGTATCTGTCTATATCTATCTGTGATTTTTTGGTGTATTTCTTGACATTTTTAATTCATTCATAAATTTAACCTTTAATTAAATTATCTTGAATTATTTATCACTTCAAGCAATACTGTACTAGGATATTTAATATGAAGTTGATATCTAGCATATCCCATGTACCACAAAACACATGCTACATGGCAGCAACTTCGCAATGTTCTTGCACCAGACTGACATGTGCATTAATATCCAATAATAGGTTCCTCGTCTTCTTCGATAGCTTCTTCCTCTGCATGATATGCAATAAACTCTTGATGAATAGTTGTACGGCGAAACGTGGATTTAACTCTTACGTGTATAAAACCTGATTCGTTCAGCTTTTGATCCATTTCCAAACCCTCATCACCTTCTAAATTGTCTTGAATGTAAGATGGAGCGAGTTTTACTTGGAATATATCCACGGTCAAATCAAGTAAGTAGTCAAAATCTAGGATTGGAAAATCTGATAAAACATTCTCATCAATGGGTACCTACTGATCTCTCCTAAGCCGAAGACCATCTACTTCCACGCGAGCTTGTACGACGTTGGGTAACTGGCTATAACTGAAGAAGCTTTAAAAACTGAAGAAAGAACATTGTGTTCTGTAATTCACATGCGATATGTACACACCACTGTAGAACCATGGCGTTCTTTCTTAAGATTACTGAAGCTTCTTCAGCAATTAGTTGAAGGCTTAAGGTAATTGAAGCACATTTGACCTCAGAATCGTTCTCAGCTTGCAAAAATACACCGGAAACCACATATCGCTTGTGAATCACAGGCCATAATGTCCTTTCTTCAGTTTTCTGAAGCTTCTTCAGCGATTTTCTGAAGACTGATACGTGCTAGAGCGAAAATGATGACGTATTCGTGCCCAGCGCTCAAAAATACACCGGAATCCATATATTGCATGTGTGGGTCTGATGGTATAATGAGCTGAATGCATCCCCTGTCTTTTGGGAGTGATTTTGGGGGGTTGGGAGCGGTTTCCGGGTTCTGTGCCCATGAGAACTTTTGATCAGGATGTTCTGAAGTGTTTATTCCCAAAATTTGAGAGATCCACCGGGAATCCATTACCGTAAGGTTTGTGCGGGGTCCTTTATAACGCCTTAGGCGATTTTGCTAAAATTTGGTAAGTTGACACTGCTCTATAGGACAATAAACCCCATATCAAAATTATGAGTACACCTCCCACAATTCTACGCCAATGTAAAAAAAGACTTTTAAGTATAAAATTTAGATTAATTAAATTATTTACTACAAAAAAGGGATTCGTGATAAAACTCCGTTACTCTCATGGCTTATTCGAAAGTAGTTTTAATCATTGGCAGCAATTTTGACACAAAAATGAAATAAGGAAAACATGAATGCAAATAAAATAAATATGTTATAGTAGATGTTCAAAGTGGCCACCATTTATACACATACAAAGAGTTACATGACGAAGAAAATTGAAATGTACTCTTTGTATAATTTCTTCGTCGCCTCCAAAAGTATTTGTTGCATCTTGAAGACGTTGCCACAGTTGCTCTCCGTTTTCTACCAATGTCATGTAAACCACGATGTTAAGATGACCCCATAAAAATAGTCCAATGGATTTAAGTCGGGGGAACGTGGTGGCCAATCTACAGGAGCGCCATTACCTCTACCCATCCATTTGTTTGGGTACTGTTGACTTAAGTGGTTATGAACAGGTAATGAAACATGTGGTGGAGCCCCTTCATACATAAACCACATATATCTCCGAAGTTGAGGAGGTATATCCTCTAACAAGTCTGGCAACGTATCTTGTAGATGTTCCAAATAAATTTCTCCCGTTAATCTCTGTGGTAAAATGCCAGGACCAACAATAAAATTTCCAATTATTCCTGCCCACACATTTATTTTAAATTCGTGTTGAAAATGTTAAATTTCATTGTGTGCGGATTTTCGTCTGCATAAACGTGTTCATTGTGGAAATTAGTTACGCTCTTCTTATGAAACACGCTCCATTGGTAAACAAAATATTGTTCCCAAAATGAAAATCCATTTCTCTTTGCCTATTAACAAATCGACAAAAACCTAGGCGCCTTTCAGGATCATGGGGTGAAAGGTCTTAAACTGGCTGCTATGGTATGGAAGTACCAATAACAATATTTTTAGATACTTCTATTTCTATACTTAATCGTCTCGTACTTAGTTCTGGGTCTTCTTCAACACGTTCCAAAATATCTTGTTCATCTTCAGGAACCCTTACATAATGCTGCCTTCCATAATCTGCGATGTCAGGAGCAAAGCGACCGATTTCCCGAAGACGTCTCTCCACAGCAGCAAACGTTGGGTGGCTTGGTATACGACGACTTGGAAATATTTCAGAGTACAATGTGACACACTCTCGACCATTTCCTTCACATTATCCAAAAACTAATAATACATATTCTGCATTGATGTATTGTACGGCCATATAAATGAAAATTTAATTCAAATTAAGTAAATGAGAAACTTTTATAAGAACGTCTTATTTAAATGTTGTCTAATAAAAGATAATTCAACTAAACTTTATTTTCTAAATTTAAATCAATTCTACTACAAACTAGTTAACCTTAAACAAAACTATTGAAGTCTGTTGAATCAAGAAAAAGCAGAAAAAATTTACTTAGTTTTACTGAATGATTGTTTTAAATCTTGTGTTCTTTAGTTCTATTCATTATGTAATATAATTTTTGGCACAAGATTGTAAACTGTAAATGTACGGAGAGTATATCCCATCTTTGTCACAGGTTTACTGTGAACCTACGAGGTATTACATCTAACTAATGTCTTTGCGGAAAACTACTGTGAAAGCTTATGCTCTGACCAACATTGAATTATACCCGCAGTAACTAGTAAACAGCTAGGATCTTTCAGCAGTCGAACCACCAGACATATACCGGTTTCGAACTTATTAGTTCTCATCAGTATGCTGTAGGTGAGACCACCGACGAATGATCTAGCTTGTTGTCTTGGCTACAGATATGGAATAAGTATGGGTATAACAAAGTGCTATATTTGAATGTAATCATATAAGAGATGAAGACTTAATCGTGATTATTTTGATCGTTTCACAGTACAGCACTTAATTGCAATAAAGATTATGAATGAATGTCCTCTAAATAGTTAAATTAAGAGCGCACGATGATCGCTAGATGATTCCGTGACCGATTTAGTTAACTTAACAAAAATTAGTGCATAATAACAGACATTTAAATTTCCCGGAAATCCAAATCACTATTCTGCAAATAGGTTTATATTTATTGTTACCTCGCAATATAAAGTAGAAACCGGTTTTACGTGTGGAATTATTCCAGACTGTGGGATTGTTCTCATGTAAGTAGCACCTTCTTATGTTTATTGATTTTCGTTACATAAATATAGCAAATACCGAATATTCTCATTTCACCTAGCAGTGCATTAAATATCTCAAAAAAATTGAATTCAAATTTATGAATAAGCAGTAACTGTTAAGTAAAGGTTGCCTATTAGGTAAACAACTAACTTGATAATGACAATCACATATCAAACAAGTTTGTAGTATTATATTATGCCACCGATTAGATGTTTATTGAAATTTGTTAAAACTATCATTCGTAAATTACATAATTGTTTTGATAAGTAGTTCATTAAATAATATGTTAGAAATGATATGTACAAGTACAAAAGTACCATTGTCGATTAAATTTCAGGGTATATAAACTACCAGTAATATTTTTTTTTAATTCGTTTCTTTTTAAAGCACGTAAGTTCTGGAGGTTTTTTGCGATAGTAACTTTCAGTATATCCGCCATTAGCTGACAGATTTACATTGTTCAATAAAATTTTGAGTTTTATTTGGAAATTATTAGCCAAAGTTTGATATATTTAGGTCAAACTGATATGTGCAATTCGAGACATCCTGTATTACGTAGGACTTAGGGAACCGAATTCTTTCGAATAGAACCGATTGACGTGAAAGTTGGACTGTAAGTACAAAATAGCTCAAGAGACAAAAGTTATAGATAGTGTCGATGAACGCTTTTGCCCAGGAGGTGGAAGCCACCCTTTCTAGGAGGTGAAAAATAAAATATTGAATATAAAGGGAATCGATAAAGCAATCAATTTTAAGCAAAAAGTATCTTATAAACATTTTTCGATAAGTCAATATTTTCTTTCAATAGTTAGAGTTATTGGTGAATGAAAATGTACATTTTTTATTAAAAAAAGAAATTTTTCAGTAGTTTTTGTCGAATAACTCTGAAAATAGACATTTCATGAAAAAAAACATCACATAGAAAATGAAGGTTATAGAAAAAGAAAAAGATTGAGTTTTTTTTCATTGATGTAGATGCAATAGGTGCTGAGATATGGTTGATTGAAAATAATTTCATGTCCGCCAGAAACTAAATTGGAAGCATTTTAACGTAAAATGACTAAAAAAAATTCTATTTTTCAAAAAAAATCACAGAACATTTTTTAAAGTACTTTAAATTTTTTTTAAAATGAACTTGACTTTGTCATTAGCATAAAAATTAACAAGAGTTATGATCAAAATAAAACTGTTAATTTGCTTCTTCGGAAAAAAAATCGGTACAAAAACTGACGAAATTTAAAATGAAAGGTAGGTAATTCTAATACAATTTACATTTTTTATGTGCTAACAATACATATACAAGTTTAAGCGGTTTAGAAAGCATATTTTTGAAAATATTACGTTTTGATTGAAAAAAATAATAATAATTCCAAAGAAATAACATATTTTTGAAAATAAAAATAAAAAAGATACGAAAAATATTCAAGAGTACAAAAGTTTAGATTTTTTTCACAGAATATTGTTTTTTTTTATTTGTGTCAAATGTCGCTGCTAGAAGTTTGCAGCTGAGGGCGAAAGTCATGTTTTTCAAACCCTTTAACCTCAAAAATCTCAAAAATAATGCGTTAAAAAATATTCAATTTTACAGTATCTACTTTTAGCTGTTGAAATTTCCCGTAAAATCGTTTTTGGATCGTCTTAATAGCTTCCGCTTCAATTTTCGGAGCATAAATTTGAAATTATGACTTTCTGCATGAAAAAAATATTGAGAGATAGTTATTTTCAATATCGCATAAATTAAAGTAAATCGCGAGAAAGAAAGTTATTACGAAAAAACAATTTTATTTTGCTTTGTTTATTGGATTATCATATTTTTTATTGGGGGTGCTTTTTAACGGTAAAACAATGCGATAAATTATAAATTGTATTGTAAACAGGTAAAAGAATTTAATTTATCCTGTTTGGACTATCAAATCATTCCGAACTTTAAAAACTATTTTTTTTAATATTTTAGTTTTTTAAGGGTTGAAATATTGTAATAAATGATTGATAATACCATAAACCAGGTATGGGCAACCTTTGCTTAGCTGAGGGCGTAATTTCGGGATTTAATCAGGTCGCGGGCTGTAGGCAAGAAATAAGTAGGTAGTAGTGAATAAAAAAGCCACAAAAATTTTGTATCCTTTCTTAACTGGCCCGTGAGTAAATTATATTGAGCGAAATGCTTGCTGGAGTAATGCCGCTTCATATTGTATTTTTTTAAAACAGAAATTGTTTCACTGCACAACAAACACATAGGTTTACCACTGTGCAGGGTAAAAAAGTCATCAGTCCATTTGTCTTGGAATTGACGACATTCTGTGTCCACTTTCCGCTTTTTTAAACTAGACATGTTGATAGAATTTGTTGGAATATTTCCCGCGTCGTACTCTTGACCGTACGCGTATATGCGATACGAACTTTATTAGTTGTTAAGAAGTAATGAGATGACACGCGCGCTGAGCTGTTTATACAGTGCTTTCGAGAAGTAACGAATAAATTCATTATTTTTTAAATTGAGAAGTTTTCGAAAAAATCCCCTGGCACGTCGATTTTGTTTTTAAAAAAGGCACTTTTTGATATACGACCCATATTTGTGACGTCATCGTTGTTCGAGATATGACGTCATCGACAATTTTTTTAAATAGCAACCCCCAATTTTGACCATGCCATTTGAAAGAGCGTGTCATTCTACNTGGTGAGTGGAAAATTTAAGTATACAACATTATTGCAACTCATAAAATGGAGTCATATTCAAACACGGAAATGGCAGATATGCACTTTATGTACGGCCGTGCGGCTGGAAATGCATCAGAAGCGAGGCGTCTGTATGTGGCAGCATACCCGAATAGAAAACTTCCTTCTCGACAGGTATTTCAAGTGCATATCTGCCATTTCCGTGTTTGAATAAAACAATGCGATAAATTATAAATTCTATTAGAAACAAGTAAAAGAATTTAATTTATCCAGTTTGTACTATCAAATCATTTCAAACTATAAATCTATTTTTTTAATATTTTAGTTTTAAGGGTTGAAATATTGTAATTGTAATTATTTATAGTACCATAAACTATTGAAAAGATTTCTAGCTACAATATATGCGCTATAAAAATATTTTAAGGTCAAAGAAACTATTAATTTTATATTTTTATCATTAAGGGTGGTTGAAACATTATAAAAATAACGTAAATTATAACCCACAATATAAAACAATAGGTATTCATTCTATATATTAAGATACAATTTTAATCTATATAACACCTACTTTTATATTTATTCAGTTTTTTAGCATAAGGGGTGGTTTTCATCCCCTAAAAGTAAGAAAGCGCATATGAAGCATATATAACTTTTCATCTACAGGGTGAAATAAGCTTAATTCCAAATATTCATAAAAATCGGATTTATCCGAAAGTATTCGCAGGTTTTACCCTATTTTTTTCTTCGTTCCCTGGACTCTTAGCAATATCCAGAATTTTTCTGTCACTGAATATTTTAAAAAGCATTTTTTTAAATTTTACTTTCAACTTATTACGCCAGACAAACAGAGATTACCGAAAATAGAAATCGCTCTACAAATCGAAAACAAATAAAGGTATCAAATTTCTGAAACATTTTAATCTCGCTATTTATTTAATACTAACATTGTTATTCATTGTTGGTATCTATCACAATATGCAGTGTAAGTTACATTATATCCTTATGAATGTTGTTTGCCATAACAAGTATTCATGCTACCAGCATGCAAATCTGACAAATTAAAAACAAAAGAAACACGCGCTTATGTGTGACCGATAAAGCAACAGTTTTTTTGCCAGGTTGAACTTTATTTACTTATAAATACAAATTTATACGTCATTAAGGTATAAATTGCTTTAAGGCTTCTATCGCAACACATGCTGATTTATGTTGTATACATGAGATGTAACAGGATGTACCAATAATGTACGGGAACTAAGAAAGATGTGCAAGACTTACTGGGGTTTGATGGGCATTTAAAAGGAGTGCACTTGTTTGAGCGCATAGCCAACATATTTCTTCTTTCCATGGCCCCTTAAGGTGGCGGGTATCCGTTTGTCATAAATGATCCGTAACGTTACAGCGAACATGTAACGTTACAGCTAGTGGATACGGGAAAACGTTGCATGTTACAAGTTACCAAAAAAGGCACGTGTATCGCGTTCTTTTCGAACCATCAATTGGCGGTTTTCACATCAAAGGAGTGTTACGGTACGCGAAGCGACAAGTTGTAACATGTTGTAACGTGACTTCGAGAACGAATAGGATTATTAACTGCTTGAATACTTTAAACACATACGAACCGCTAATAACTAAAAGTTGTAATGTTACTACCTGTCTGTCTCATACGGGAATTGCTTGTGTCTTTCCTAGAAATTGATTCTACACTCAAAACATACATAGCCAATCTGCGTCGTCTTTGCAAAGGATGGCGTTAAGTTACGAAGTATTGTCACTGATGGAAAATTAAGTATTGCTGTTATAAATATTGGGAATCTAATGATTAAATACAATTTCCATATTTTAATCTGGATAAATATTGCTCCAACTTTTTCGTATTTTAACGTTTCAACAATTTGAGCCAAAAGTGGTCGAATTTAAAACATTTTAAAGGAAAGATGTTCTTTTATCATTTCGATAATTTGCTTCGTTTTGAAATATAACATTTAAAAATCATGTCACATGCAAAAAATATGTGAAACACAATTTGTAAACATCCACTCCGTACGCTTTGTAACCAATTGAAATCACTTATTTGGCAAGAAGATATAAAAACTCTCAAAACTGTACCTGTACAGAAAATGTTAGAGTCTGTAGGCAAATATTAAGGAAATAGTCCAATAAATAATGTATTTGTACTTGTTTTACAGTTTCCTTTTTTTATTTTAGGAAGTGAACAGTTTTCTAGATTTTTGAATATTAATGCTGTCTTTCCGTAACAAATAAATCCTTTATTTCACGACCTGATATATGGCTTGACAGCAATTAAAATGGTTTGTAATTTAAAACAGACATTTCTGTGGCATGTAACATAATTTATAAATCAATTTTACTCTCAAACGGTACTACCTTTCGAAATGATAAAAGAGCATGTTATTTTACTATTTACCTAATTCTTAAAATTTCGAATGCCCACGTACCAAAAATTTACAGTGAAATTTAGGCTTTAACACCACCCATCCAACTAGAAACCCTTATTAAAGCTGAAGAATTGTTTTCCATCATTCGATACAAAACCAAAACATACAAAACTTGACAAAAATATCCATAATCAAATGTCATTGTTTTATTTTGAACTATTCAAAGATATCTCGAACAAACAGTTCTTATGGAAAGAGACGTTACTTTTTTCTTACTTTTAATGGTAGAATTCATTGGTAAAATATATCAGACTCTTTAAAAATATGCGAGCTATATTATTCTCAAGTAAACAATGTAAACAATTATTCAAAAATTTGATTTGAAGAAAGGTCAAAACTGATGGGTTGGGGATAAAAACTACGCTGCAACTCTTTTGTGGGCGCAGTTTCTTTTACTAGTTCTATAATGAAATTGAAAAAATTGATTTTTTTACTCTAAAATTTCGATAGAACGTATACCGTTTTAGAGTAAAATCGGAAGATTTATCCTGAATAAACAGTCCCTAAATCGGGTGCCTCATTAACCTGCCAGTAGATTCTACGTGTTCTAAAATAAGAAAATAAATCTGAACACAGAGCTAAAAACGCTTACTAAGGGAATCACAGTCTTGATTGTGAACCCTTGCGGCCTATGTTTATTTAGATCTCTTTCTTATTTTTTAACTTAGAATACATAATAGTGGCAAATTTAATAGTCTAATTATGGGACAACCTGTATAAACTTCACAAGCTATTTATCGAGAAATTACTGGATCATAATAGGATTTACTAAGGAATTCCAATAATTTAAGGATACATTAAGGAATTTATTTAAAAAAAGGACGGATATAGGTGTTCAATGTTTAATCAACATGTTCCGCAATTTCTTTTAGGTAAAAATGGAACACGGGTCAATATAGAGAATGTTTACTTAAAACATGTATGTTTTTGTTTGCACTAAATGGAAAACATACGTTAACTAGTTCAGTATTGCTGATAGATTTTAATAAACTTACTTGGCAATTATGTCATCGTTGGTTTCATGGTTAGCAACCAAGTGACTGATTGGTCGCGGGTAAACAATCATCTTGGATACTCCTTTAAATAGTCTAGTAGAAAGGGATTTAACCAAAGACATCTGAAAATAAGAACATACATTTTTACATAGCAGTTCAATCAAATAAATAAATAGTATTCAAATGTTGTGTTCAAATTTAAATACGTATATATATTTTTCACAAACATTCATTTTCGTTATTTTATTTATAGACCAGACGGTATCTGTTTCAAAAAGCCATATTTGGGTGAATTGTATATCCACGGAGATTTTTGGCTTTTAAATATCACTAGAAATGAAAATTTTTCTATGCGCATAAAAAAAAAGTGGGCTTAACTTTTGGCGGCACAATATGTTTAAAAAATTCGAAAAATGCCACATTTTTCTTCCTATTTAATTATCTTTCCAAGAGTTGATTTTAAGCGAAAATTGAAGAGGAAAACAATGTTTGTAATTAAATTTTTTACAAAACATGACTAGTTACAAATCGAATGAATCATGATTATTATGGTAAAAATCGAAAAAATTGCAAAAATGGGGTTAAAAACAATACTTTTAGGGATGTTTTTTGAGGTATTTAAATTGGGTACAGGACCTTTGTACTTGGCTCAAGAAAACTTCATGTTATGTAGAATCATCAAACCAAATTTCATTAAAATCGGTTCTATAGATTTTGCATAATAATTTTGCAATCCAGATTTTGAAAAAAAAATTGCAAATTTTCAAAATTTTGCACAGCAAAAACCAAGGCACTTAGATACTTGAAAATTTAATCATATACATAAGGGCTTTCAAGCTTTCAAACGCTTTTTGAAAAATTCGAATCCGTCAATTAGGAGAGCTCTGGCGCTTGTTTAAACATTGGTCGAATTTTTGTACTTATAAACAATTAGAATAACTTTGTAAATTTTTCGAAAAATATCTTTAAACACGTTTTAAAGTAGGTTGCCAATGAAGAAAAGTATTGTAATCTTAGACCTGGTAAGTACTCGGAATACCAAAGGTATTTTTCGAAAAATTAGCCCGGATGTCCCAGTACATTTAGTGTAAATGACGGCTATAACTACGTAACTAATTGATCAATCGATCTGTTTTTTTTTAAAGAAGCGTCTTTCCAAGAACTTTTAAAACCTGCTTTAAAAAATTTGATTTGATTGAATATTCACAAAGTTCTAATTGTTTATAAGTACAAAAATTCGACCAATGTTTAAACAAGCGCCAGAGCTCTCCTAATTGACGGATTCGAATTTTTCAAAAAAAGTTTGAAAGCTTGAGAGCCCTTCTATATGTGATTAAATTTTCAAGTATCTAAGGGCCTT
Source organism: Anoplophora glabripennis (assembly GCF_000390285.2). Lineage (NCBI taxonomy): Eukaryota > Metazoa > Arthropoda > Insecta > Coleoptera > Cerambycidae > Anoplophora > Anoplophora glabripennis. The sequence goes on along the minus strand of NW_019416210.1, from coordinate 144,879 downwards.
GGTTTTTGCTGTGCAAAATTTTGAAAATTTGCAATTTTTTTTTCAAAATCTGGATTGCAAAATTATTATGCAAAATCTATCGAACCGATTTTGATGAAATTTGGTGTGATGATTCTACATAACATGAAGTTTTCTTGAGCCAAGTATAAAGGTCCTACACCCAATTTAAATACACCAAAAAAATTCCCTAAAAAGTATTGTTTTTTAACCCCATTTTTGTGATTTTTTCGATTTTTACCATAATAATCATGATTCATTCGATTTGTAACTAGTCATGTTTTGTAAAAAATTTAATTACAAACATTTTTTTCCTCTTCCATTTTCGCCTAAAATCAACTCTTGAAAAGATACATAATTAAATAGGAAGAAAAATATGACATTTTTAGAATTTTTTTAACATATTGTGCCGCCAAAGGTTAAGCCCAAAATTTTCATTTCTAGTGATATTTGAAATCCAAAAAGCCAAAAATCTCCGTGGATATACGATTCACCCAAACCAAAACAGATACCGCCTAGTCTATTAATAACGTATTTAATATAGTAATGACATTAAGTTTTCTACGTATCTCTTTAGAAAAATGTTATTTAATGCAACATATTGCCTAAAGTTACTTATTTATGGCATAGTTTTTAGTTTTTCTTAATTTTTTTTTGGGGGGGGGTTTCACCAGTGTAAAAAATTTAAAAATTAATGCCAAAAGCATCGGTCAAAAGTTATTTTTAAGAAAACTGTTTTGCCTAATACCGCTCTGAAAAAAGCTGACAAATAAATGCTAATCTTTGGAAAATCAATTTGTTTTCGTTTTCACAACTGAGAATTTCCATTTTTAATTATTTTTAACAATTTAAATTTCCATAGCTACAAATATCATATGATGTTTATTACTCTTTTAATATTTGTGGACAAAAAGAATCTACATTCACACATACATTTCGTATTTTAATGAAATAATTGGTCTTTCAGTTTTCTTTTAAAATCATATTGTTTTGCGAAATTTCAGAACTTATTAAAGTGAAGCACACGACAACTGTGTTAAAAAGTTTGTTTATATTTCAAGGTAAATTTTATTTTTAAAACGGAGAAAAAGTCATCAACAACTTGACTCAAGAATTACCGATAAAAATAGCAGATTTAAAAGGATACATTGTCAACATGGATTTAAAAAGATGTTTTGCCACTTTTTCTTTCCACTTTCCACGAAAGATCTAGAAAAGTACATAAACAATACATATCTGTACCATCTCGTAATTCAAATTTTATCTTGAAGATAAATAAGAATTTAACTTCACAATGTGTAGACCAGATTATTAGTAATATTGCCAACAAGAAAAAATCACTTAAGAATCAATAAGTAATTCTATAATAGCTCCAAAAAATAATAAACAATTAAAGGAAGGTGTTAAGAAAAAGGAGATAAAGCATTTAACCATATTTGAGTAAAAGTAAAAAAATTCCTTACTCTATTTTTTACTTCACTGTCTATTTTCTAAGATGGAGAGTGTCGAATAAAATGTAAAGGAGATCTTTATTAAAATTAAAACTCATATATTCAGTTGGCACAGACCTGTATTTCATGTCGGGGCAATTTTCATGTAATTTTACTTTAAAAAATCTATCCATTAATAAAAACCTTTTTTAAACTTAATTTTGACACTTGCTTCTTGAATGAGATGTCTAAATGAAAAAGTGAAGAAGTTGACGGCTAGCAATTTTTTGCAACAATAGCGAAATACGAGGAGAATTGTTTCAGATTTCACACTAAAACTTAAAAAAATGAGAACTTTTGTGAAATACCTAACACCGGGAGGAAAAACCCTATACCAATGAATTTACCACATAGAAAATGTATTTATATTGTTAAAGAGAAATTGTAAAAAACAAAAAAAATTAGAATTATTTCCGGCAATAGAGATATATAACAGACGTGTAATCAGTATTTCGTCCCCTTTGTTGGTGTTCTATGCTGAATTATGTTAGATTATCAGAACACCTATTTGGCATGTTCAACGATATGGTTTTTAAACACAAGGTCTCGCATGTAGGAACGAATTATTTACGTAGAAATATTTGTCATAGGATATATCGAAAAATGATGCAGCGAGTTATAATATTTAGATGACAAAATTTTCTTTTAAACAACACTATGGATATCGTGACAAAATCCTGCGTAAAAAAGACAACAATTTAAAAATTATATAATTACTAATTTTTCTTGAAATTTGTCTCTTAAAAGTTATCTTCATTCAAATATCTTCTTAGTATTTCAGTTTCTACTGAAGTGCCAAAGGGTGTAGTAAGTAAGTTAATGTTCTTAAGAGTAGTATTTTAAATAAATTTTAAGAAAAAAATTGATAATAAATAAATAAATAAAAGACTAAATACCTAGTTTCTGAATTATTTATTCCTTACAATTTCTATAACAGTTAAATTGATATGTTCCTACAAAAACATAAAGAACAAAGCATCTTTAACTTATTAAAACTGATTGTTTACAAAAATGACTAATAAATTAAACAAATGAAATTTACTAAGAAACTGAGGCTGAAAAAATAGACAAGATACTTTCTGTATACAGGGTGTTTCAGAAAGACCTTCTGTAAATTCAGGGGGTGATAGTACGATAAAAAATAAAAAAATTTGTCTTATGAACTATATGTCTATCTCCTGTTGTTTTCGAAATACAGAGCGACAAAATAAATTTTTTTAAATAGAATTTTTACGAACATTTCCAAACGGTGCCAAATATTTTTATGAAATTTGGTATTCCGGAGTTTTTAAGGACGCCAAATACGCTGAAGAAAATAAGTGACTTTTCTCAAAGTAGGCTTATGTCAAAACTTATTGATGGATGTCTCATAAACAACGCATACATTACGTTAGTGACTGTAGTTAGTAATGACTAATTACAGTTACTAAAATTTTGATATAAAGTTAATTAGAGTTTAAAATATTACTGAGAATGTATGCGTTGTTTATGAGACATCCATCAATAAGTTTTGACATAAGCCTACTTTGAGAAAAGTCACTTATTTTCTACACCGTAATATTGTAAGAGTTCAATTAAAAGCTTTTTTTCTCGAAAACCGTCCGCATTAGGAAGTTCTAACAAGAGTAAATTATTTTTAGAAAATAAAATGGTACATTAGAAATTGGAGCCCGAATGCTAAAAAACCTAACCTCAAACAAATCTTTAAAAAGTCCTTAAAAACCACGGAATACCAAATTTCATAAAAATATTTCGCACCGTTTGGAAATTTTCGTAAAAAAATTTTATTTTGTCGCTATGTCTCTCGAAAACAAGAGGAGATAGACATATAATTCATAAGACAAAAAAATTCTTATTTTTGTCGTACTATCACCCCCAGAATTTACGGAAGGTCTTTCTGAAACACCCTGTATACTTAAAAAAAAAATTGATTGTTATTGTTGAAGTTAACGAAAAAAAAAAACGACGAACAAACGACGAAAATTACGCGTTTTTGCAATTTTTTTAACTTCTCCACAAACTGGCTAAAGATCAACGCACTTAGGCAACACCCTGTACACTGCATTTATTTTTTTATGTGAAAAAGCACAGTCGCATTACATATCACGGAAAGTGTCATTGGAAGTTCCGCATGGATCAACCGTAACCGATGGGCAGATAGACCGTACGGTGTGAGCATATTCGTTGTGTCAGGATGCTGACATCCGGTCCCTTTGTTTTCCCTCCATGTTTGTCAATCTCGCGTGGAAAATCACATGTATGAGTAGATACATACATACAACAGTCGAATCTTTGCTTAGATACAGGGCGGAATATCGAAATCTCGATCAGTGGCTGCAGCTATTGCGTATGGCGATGGAGCAAAAATTAAGACAAGTCAGATCTACCATAAAATTTAAAAAGATTCCAACTAATAGTGAGAAATTTGCTGCTTAAGTCGGAATCAGTAATAATTAGTTAGATATATAATATATTTTGGAACCCAGCTTGCTGAAATTTTACTCTATGACTACTTGATCAAGTAGAATTGTCAAAGCAGTAGTAGACTCAATCAATCCAGATAGACTCAATAGCAGGTAGATTACATAAATCATATCTAACCAGTAGAAATCATCACGTTGTCTACAATGGATTTAATTATGTTGAATTTCTATTCCCTTCCGGTGTACTTCAGGGTTCCGTTCTGGGACTATTAATGTTTACATTTATAAATTGCATAACTTATGTTAAAATCTTAGAAAACTGTAGGATCAGCCACCTTCTGTTATTTTTGTTGTGATTTCTTCGACCACCAAACTAAGTTTTTGCTCGTATATCCAAATTATTGCCAGTGAAGCGCTTAGAATATTTGGTTCCTTGTACGAAGTAGCCGAGATTTTATTAATACAAACACTTAGAAAATTCTTCATTTTATCTTTGTTAGAAGCAAACTAGAATATGCGCCACTTGTGTGGTATTCCATTATGACATTCCCCTAAATATACGGAAAATATTCAACGAAGATTTCCGAAATTCTATGGTGTTTATCCACTCGTGGGCTATCCTCAGTGGAACTTTCTTTACTCATTTGTTATGTCCCAACTTAGTGCTTTTTCATAAAATTGTTCACAATAGCCTTGATTGTCCATCTATACTGGTTAAACTTCACGGGAAAATTGTATAATTAACTACCATTAATTTTGGCAACCTCATAATACAATGAAGGAAGCTGCAGGTTAAATTCCGTCAATGGATCTATTTTTTTTTAAATAAATAAAATGCATACAATGAACGTAGAAAAATACAATTCGAATTCGGCATTTCTATGGCATTTGAACTACCGAATTATCAGTATCATCTAACTCAACAAATCTCGTAGTTTGCGACCTGACCCAGTTTTCTTCGTGGGAAGCCGGAAACAAAGACAAAAATAATTCGGCGCTTTGTCCGATCGAATTTACAGTTCGCGGTGGGCATTGTATGCACATCGATTCGGTACTGATTGATCCCCCGTAAAAAATTCATAGTCACCCAATGATGCGTGCACATATGCACTCATTTGTTATTTTCCTGCAGAGGGAAAAGTATGTCCAGCTAGTAAGAAGCGAAATCTCAAAGGACCAAAATGAAAAGGTATCCATACGTTCCCAGCATGGTGCAAGCTATCACTGTCCTCACGGTACTGAAGATGATGACTAAAGGTAAGAAACATTTATTACCAATTTCGTGCTTGGAGATTTAATCATTTTTTGGTGACCATGTTGAAATAGTAAGTGCAGTGAGTGTCTTATATCATTAAGAAATGGAAGCGACAGAACATACCTCAAGATATATGATTTCCTGGGACTAATCAGTGAGGTTTTGGATTTATCGGAAAATATGAAACAGGAAACATATGATTATTTGATGATATAACAAATTGACGGGTAAATATTTATAAAGCCTTTGCACCTGCAAACAGAAAAGTCATAAAAGGGACATGATCAAATTGTATCAAACTTTGATACAATATTGTTTGGAAATTTGAGAAAATCTACAGTTTGTAATAATTTTCACTAATGTAAATATAATTTTAATATAATTTGTTCCCGTCAAGATTTTAAAAACATTTGTGTGAATTTTCATGAAAACGTTTTTTCCATGTGCAAGGTTGTACGGTTCAACTAAGGTCTTTAGGTTGTATCATCGTTAACAACTTAGTAAAACATTAGGGAAACAACAAACTAATTTTGTAACCATCGAAAAGGAACGACTATTGACTTAACTTATTGGCGTTCTTTTCAAAATTAGTTAGATATAGTTGAAGGAACATTTCACAAATTTTACGTTCCAAAAACGATCAAAGATTATATAGACCACAATGAAAAATGAAAATAAATATAGAGTCAGTTCCAAGGCCATTTCATTACTGCATCCACTTAAGGATAGAAGATATAAACAGAATGCTGGTCAGAAGAAGAACCTTCATCCAAGTGTTAACCGATTCAAGAAATGTTTGGCAAACTAATACAATTTGAAGATGAACTGAAAAATAACTTTATATTAAATTGGAATACTTCTTGCTTCAACTCCTGTCGACTTTGAAACCATTGTTATACAAATTGAAAGATTGCTTATTTCAGGTATTAATCAAAAAAATAATGTGATTTCAGCCCAAACATCTTGTGGCTCTGGATCAATGAATGGAAAGGTTATGTACGAAAGACTACCCAATATCCAACTGCAAGGCTTCGACGACGACATCGTGCGAGAATCAATGCCACCCTTCATGGTGCTGGAGAAATGCCAAGATCTCTGTCTACGCGACAGGTCTACGAACAACATAGTCAGGGCTTGCTCCTCGTTTGACTTTCAACCGGGAAGTCGGATAGCCACTTTCAATGGAGGGCCGGAATACGAAGAGAGCACCTGCTACCTAACTGCCGAACAAGCTAGACCTGAAGGGATTGGAAGTCTCATGCTCGTTCCGAATAGCGTTCATTTTACAGAAGTTTGCATCACATGTAAGTGAAGATATTTAATAAAAGATGAGTCATAGCAAATATTTAAAAAATAGAGGAATACGTACAGTATTCGGTAAGAATCTATCAGTCTGTTGAGAGAATAAAGGGTGGTCAAAATAACACTACTACCCTAATGTTCCTCCTAATGAATATTGGACCTTAAATGGGTACCTAGATATTTACGCAATGGGTCCTAACTTTAAAATCACCTTGTAGTTATTGATAGAGGCATAGATAAGTCCATGCATTGATGTTAAAACCGGCCTTTCACTATTACAAGTTGTCCAAAAATGGAGTGACGCCATCACGTTTTTTTTTTTTTAATTTTGGACATATGTCTTACTATCGAACTGGAAATATTATTTTTAGATATTATTTTCATTCAAAAATGGTACTCTTTAGTTATTTTTCGATAAAATAAACGGTTTTAGAGATAAATCGATTTTTGAAACCATAGCTCCAGGACCTTTTTATGGACATTTAGGTTGCCCGACTTAAATCCCCTTTCCCGTGCGCCATCCAAAGAAACTTATTCGATATAAAAACTTTTGATGAGAATAACATAGAATGTAATTAGATTTGTAATAATCTTGGGACGTCATTTCATGCGTACCAGGAAGATATTCGTAGAATAAAAAAATGGGGAACATTTGTTAAAGTATCTTTTTTCGTTTTTTATTATTATACAGGGTGTTTCAGAAAGACCTCCCGTAAATTCAGGGGGTGATAGTACGACAAAAAATAAGAATTTTTTGTCTTATGAACTATATGTCTATCTCCTCTTGTTTTCGAGATACAGAGCGACAAAATAAAATTTTTTAAATAGAATTTTTACGAAAATTTTCAAACGGTGCGAAATATTTTTATGAAATTTGGTATTCTGGGGTTTTTAAGGACGCCAAATACGCTGGTCTAATTATTTTTGTATATTTTATAGAGGGCGCTAGTTATGCTACATTCGTATTATATTTTAAGTTCTAATTTTTTTGAGGTTAGGTTAGGAGGCATTCGGGCTCCAATTTCTAATGTACACTTTTATTTTCTAAAAATAATGTACTCTTGTTAGAACTTCCTAATGTGGACGATTTTCGAGAAAAAAGGCTTTTCATTGAACTCTTACAATATTACGGTGTAGAAAATAAGTAACTTCTTTCAAAATAGGCTCATGTCAAAACTTATTGATGAATGTCTCATAAACAACGCATACATTGTCAGTAATATTTTAAATTCTAATTAACTTTATAACAAAATTTTAGTGACTGTAATTAGTTATTACTAACTACAGTCACTGTAATCACTAAAAGTTTGGCATAAAGTTAATTAGAGTTTAAAATATTACTGAGAATGTATGCGTTGTTTATGAGACATCCATCTATAAGTTTTGAGATAAGCCTACTTTGAGAAAAGTCACTTATTTTCTTTACCGTAATATTGTAAGAGTTCAATTAAAAGCCTTTTTTCTCGAAAACCGTCCACATTAGGAAGTTCTAACAAGAGTACATTATTTTTAGAAAATAAAATTGTACATTAGAAATTGGAGTTGGAATGTTAAAAAACAATAGGAGATAGACATATTGTCGTACTATCACCCCCTGAATTTACGGGAGGTCTTTTTGAAACACTCTGTATAAATATTTATTTTTAATCATTAATTTGTTTCTCTTAAGCTATAAGCAACTCATAAAGGTTTTTGGATTTGGCAAAGTTAAATAAACTAAACTATGTAGTTGTTGCTGACTGTTTCAAAAGCTGGTTTACTTCGAAAACTGTTTATTTTATCGAAATAAATGGTTGGTACTTTCTTTAAATAAAGATCTTCAGACTATCTGAAAATAATAGTTTCAGTATGATAGCACGTGTCTGAAAAATATGTATTGAGATCGATAGGTGCGTTTCTGGGTACCTTCTAATAGTATAAGAGCATAACATTTAAATTTTCGGTAAACATTTTTTTAACTTCAATGAACCGTAACTGTTAAAAATTGGACATGGATTACCAGGCACAACTGCCATATTTATTAAATATTTCTTAGAACAAAGTTCAATTTCGATAAAATTATTGGATTAACCTTTAGTACCTAATAGTTTAATAAAATACAAAATTGTTGCAATAACAGTATTGATGGGTCTTTATGCTTCGATGATTTTTATACACACGTTGAAATTTTAGAAAGAAATTACTGTTTGCCAATATCACCTGAACGCGCTGCTTCCGGCACATTTAAAATATGTAAATGTATTTCGAACGTCCAAATATTTCATTATTAGCGCGACTCTTCAACCTCGTTGCAGAGCATTCAACCAGAATATGATTTCGAAACCTTGAAACTGTTTGGAAGTCAATTTTTATGTTAAATAAAGAGCGGATATATGCAAACCGTTAAGGGAGTCATTACGCTGTTGGAAAATGATGTTTTGAATTAATTAATTGTCTTGGGTTTATAACACTATAACCTTAGAAATTTATTTTCTTCTTTTTTCTTAGCAAATCGACCCGAAAGGGAATGTCCGAACAGAAGATACATATTCGAAAGGCATCCAAGGAAAAAATTGAAGCTACCGACACCAGACATCAAAGAAATGACAGCTTCGAATAGAAGTGAGTGTGAAGACAAATGCCTGAACGAATTCAGCTTCGTTTGTCGATCCGCCACATACGATGCCGCCATGAGAACTTGCACACTCAGTAGATTTACGAGGAGGACCCATCCGGAATTGCTGGTCGACGATCCTGAATCTGACTATCTAGAAAACACCTGCTTAAATGGTGAGTAACTTAATAACATTTAATGAAAAAGATACGTATGCGTCTACCAGTAGTACTGCCACGAAACAAAATGTAATTTTATTCCAGCTGATAGAAGATGCGACGGTCTAGCCGTTTTCATCAAGGAAGAAAACAAAAGACTAGGAGGACCATTCGAGGTGGACATGTTCACAAATCTGACTCTAGAAGACTGCCAAGCTATGTGCGTTCGCGCAGAGAAATACTTTTGCAGGTCCATCGAATACGACGAAATGACGAAACAGTGTACTCTATCCGAAGAAGATTCTGTGTCACAAAAAGACGACATAGGAGTCGCAAGCAGTCCGACACATCATTTCTATGACTTCGCTTGCCTAGACAGTCGTAAGTAGCAAAAAAAATATATATCTTCAACGTATGCGAAATAAATCTAGAGGTTCACTTGTCAATTGAACTAACTATGATATCATAGTACCTTCTCTTTCAGCTCGTGGATCCGAGTATCCCGATAATTCCGTAACGTCCCATTTATTTACTGGTAAGAAACCCGACACCGCTTTTCAAAGGTACAGGAATAGTCGTCTTGGAGGCGAGCACCATTCCGAGATCTCAGGAAGATCTCTCAGCGAGTGTCTGGATGAATGTTTGAGGCAACCCAGCTTCCAATGTCGATCTGCAGAATACAGCGAACGATACCGGACCTGCCGATTAACGAGATACAATCAACGCGATGGCATGAGGATTATATACGACGCGGACTACGACTATTACGAAAATTTAATGCGTAAGTGCTGTATTCTTATACAATATACAAACAATTCTTACAAAACAATATTTTTCCAGTTGGAGGCGAGGGTGAAGGTCCTGGACAACGGCCGAGTGAAGGAGGCGTATACCCCCCTGGAGATCGTTTTAGACCAGGAAGTGGAGGAAGCCGATATCCACCAGGAAGTGGCGGCATTACTGGCGAGAGGTATCCACCGAAGAATCCACCGTACTATCCCCCTAGCAGTGGAGGTTACGACAGTGGAGGGAGACCACCTTCTGATCGATATCCAGAATATGACGATAAATATCCCGACGACAGATACCCCAGCAGACCTTCAGATAGGTATCCCGACAGAGGAAGTAGCAGATATCCTGACAGAGGAAGCAGCAGATATCCTGACAGAGGAAGCAGTAGATATCCTGACAGTGGAAGCAGCACTTATCCTGACATCGGAAGCAACAGATATCCTGATAGCGGAAGCAATAGATATCCTGATAGCGGAAGCAGCAGATATCCTGATAGCGGAAGCAGCAGATATCCTGATAGCGGAAGCAGCAGATATCCTGACAGAGGAAGCAGCCGATATCCTATTGGCCCTGAATATCCTGGCAGCAGATACCCCAGTAGATATCCTGATGACCGATACCCTTCTTATCCTCCGTCATCGAGTGGAGGTTATGGGAGTAGGTACGGTGACAGATATGGAAGCAGATATGGAGATACATACGAGGACAGATATGGTGATAGATACGACGACCGTTATGGTGGTAGATATGGTGAAAGAGACAGAGACAGATATAATACGGACAGATATGCTGACAGATATGGGGGATCAAGATATGGCGGAAATGGGGGACGATATGGCGAAAACGATGACTTCGGCAGTCGTTACGGAGGAACAGGCGTTAACAGATATGGTAGTCGATATGGCAGTCGATACGGTGACAGATACGGTGGAAGATACGACGACAGATATGGTGGAAAATACGACGACAGATATGGTGGAAAATACGACGATAGAAATGGTGGAAAATACGGAGATAGGTACGGAGATAGATACGGAAATCGATATAACAGCAACCGTTTTGACTACTATGGTGATGATCGCGACGGCGGAAGCCGTTGGTTTTTAAGACCTGATAGAAGGCCTAGTGGACGTCCTGTAGATAACAGACCCCCTTATGAGCGACCCACTGGAGTAAGAAGGCCGATATCACCAGGACCCGACGGACCTATATATGATAGCTTTGGTGGGATAGGACCGAATAGACCATTCAGTTCGAGATGTGAAGAAGATGACAATTTTAAACATGCCGGAGCTCGTCTACGAGCGCGGAAAGAGTTTATTAAGCGAGTCATTTACGCGCCATCATTAAGAGATTGTGAGAAAGAATGCGTGGAAGAAACCGACTTCATTTGCAGATCATTTAACTACAAGTGAGTAAAACAATTTGTGTAACACTGTAACGTAATTAATTTTAAATTTTAAGGGATTCGCCACCAGGCTACGATAGCGACCGCGAAAATTGCGAATTGAGTGACAGAGATTCAAGGGACATGGAAATAAATAATCCACAGTATTTCGACAACGCGGGCAACTATGATTTCTATGAGCGCTCCCTTGGTCGACAGGGTATTGACGGAGACTGTTTAGACGGTAAATGTTGTTATTTTTCATTCAAATTGTTGTACACGTAATTTGTAAATAAAGATAATAATATTGCTGAATTGTGTTACTTATACCTCCCCAGTATCTCAAGTTTGTAATGAAGATGGCATGGAATTTACCTTGAGGACACCAGAAGGCTTCTATGGAAGGATATACACCTACGGTTTTTACGACAGATGTTTCTTCCGTGGCAATGGAGGAACTGCGAACGTGTTGCGTATTAGTGGGCCACAAGGATATCCAGAATGCGGTACGCAACGATACGGCGATACCATGACCAACATCGTAGTGGTACAATTCACTGATTTTGTACAAACAGTTCAAGACAAACGATTCAACCTAACATGTTTGTTCAGGGGACCAGGGGAAGCAATTGTATCCTCAGGCTTCATTGGAGCTGGGTAAGGAAATAATTTAACTTTTATTTACTATTCCTAATTAAGTTTATCGGCTAGTTCCGGAAGTCCCATACCGATAGAATATCTGCCTGCTGAAAATACGCTAAGCTCGAAGGTACGGCTGATGATTTTATACCATGGAAGACCAACTACCACCATCGCTGTAGGAGATCCGCTAACGTTCAGGTTGGAAGCTCAAGAAGGATATAATTACGTCAGCGATATATTCGCTACAAACGTGATAGCAAGAGATCCATATTCGGGCAGATCGGTGCAGCTCATTGATAGATTTGGGTAAGGTTTTAAACATCCTACATTAAGTAACGAATAAAAATATATGTGATATTTTTAGATGTCCTGTAGACAGCTACGTATTTCCGGAACTGGACAAAGGAAGAAACGGGGACAGTTTAGAAGCTAGGTTCAATGCCTTTAAGATCCCGGAATCCAACTTCCTCGTATTCGAGGCCACAGTGCGAAGTTGCAGAGAGGGTTGCCAGCCAGCCTATTGCCCATCTGGCTCCGGGAGATCAGAACCATCATTTGGAAGGCGCAAACGTGATGTTAACTCGACGTTAGCATTAGACGTGAACAATACTATAATGGATTCTTCTGACGAACAAACAAATGATTTAAGCGAACCACAAGACGAATCAACCGAAACAAACGTCTCATTCCCAAAGAGCAAAAAAATCTCTACCACCATCAAAATCAAAAACAGGGAAGAAGAATCGGGAGATAAAGTATCTGCTGAAAGTTCAAGCGGGGAGAACTCTGAAGAAAAAGAACCTCCAGAGTATGTAAGGGAAATGATTGAGGTTAGTAATTCTAAGAAATATTTATTTAGGTTAAACTTTTGCTTGTAATGATTTGAATATGACATTTTCCTCTTTTAGGTATTCGATTCTAGAGAAGAGCTCCAACAGGAAGCGAGACGGGCAGAACTTTTGCCGGACACGGTTTGTTTAACTCCTGGGGCATATCATGGCTTAGTCAGTGCCGTGATGATCTTGATCGCCGTCTTATTGACCTGTTCATTATTAGCTGGTCTAGCGTATCGTAAATATTGGTTGGTGATGCGAAAAAATCTCTTGGCAGATCGTGCGTCATCCAACTTATCTTCCTCATATCCCAACACACGAAGCAGCGGACTATCGAGCATTTCCATCTTTGGCGCGGGACTTCAAAAGCAATTCGCTGGATTTGGGAGGGGAGGAAACTTTCCCGGCTTCCCTAAGGATGATATGGAATGTCCTGTATCCGCACCCGGAGGGCCGTTCGAGGATCCCAGTGAACCCATCTATACGGATCCATCGCTGTTTGAAAGATCGAGGAGTTTGAGGAGTATAGCTGTGTCACCAAAGAGAAGGAAGTCACCCGGTCCAGACAATTAAATAATTTGACATGTAGGAACAGATGTTCGGTATTCTCAACCATGCTTTGTTATTATGTTAATGGATTTTTAAGTCTACTGTGCCATTTTATTTATTTTGGCCTCAAAAATTGCAGCACGTTCTAATTCGGGGCGTAGTTCTGTTTAACACTGGCACGGGACCTAGATTTAACTTTTTTTATCTTCATTTGTTAATAAAAATTCAAACAATCAAGAGTGGTGAATACTGAATACCTTGTATTGAAATTTGTAGATTGTATTAAACTAGAAAACATAACTTATACTATTTAACTAGTTTTCCTTAAAAAAGAATTTAGGATTAAGCTCTATCAATCTCTTCGTATTATGTTTAACAAATTGCAATATTTTCACTGCCTCTAAGCTCTGCCGCTCATCTCAAATTATTGTGATCTATGGATGCGTATGGATACATTCTCAAGAGCAAAGAATAAATATTGTTCATCTTGTCAATATGTTCATACTGCTATAACTGTGGCAATATAATTCATTTAAATACATTACACTATATTTACACTTCAGATAGAATTTATATATTTACCATATTTTAATATTCTTTTAATATTTTTGAGTTTAAGTTTCCCTGAAGTCTAGAATATTTTGACGTTGATTTCTTAAATTTGCAGCTATGATTTAGTTAAAATTATGATTAGTAGAACTACCTCTACCAGCACGTGCTTTATAATGATAATTTTAAATTGTGTAAGTTAAGTCGTACTTTTTTTATTTCCATTTATTAAATCTTGATATTAGTTTTTTATCGATGTATATAAATCAAGCAATAAAGTATCATAACTAAAGATTTCTTAGTTTTTCTTTGTTAATTTCATGAGACAAAGTCAAAGTAGTTTTCATATTTTCAATTTATACTTCAATTAATTACACAGCCACACAAAAAAAAATTCGGGCTGGGGGTCTGACTATCTATACTGTATGTTTTTGGAGTTGCTGAATCCGAATCCAGCTCGTCAGGGTTTGGCCACAACCTCAAAAAACACTCCAAAATCCACTAAAACCGTTAAACCCGATAATCCCAAACGATTGTAAACCTAAAACCCGGTAACCCATCGACTCGTCAACTAAATTCATTGAATTTGCAATTAGTTGCAAACATATTTTGTGACTCTCAGAAGTTAAATGTAACATGAATTTGAAACTCCATTTTCTTGATTCCCACCTCGATAAATTTCCTGAGATCGTTGGGGACTTTAGTGAAGAACAGGGAGAACGAATCCACTAAGATATCAAGGTCATGGAAACTCGGTATCAGGGACGATGGGACGTTAACATGACGGCCGATTTTTGTTGGACGCTAAAGAGAGAATCGAAGGAAAGTCGGAAACGCAAGCGTACTTCGTTGCACATATCATTTGAAAACAAGAGAACGCGATACAGCTCAAAAGATAGAGTAGTTTTAAAATCTCATGATCCGCGAAATGCGCAAAAGGCGTGGTGTATCCGCATAATTCTTCTAATAAGCACGTTGTGAAAACATTGACTCAGAATTAGATCACGTGCCTCATTACAACTAGAAATGAACTAAGGCGCTCGGGCATCAATAAATTCAACTGGCGAACGTTTGATATATATATTTTTATTGATTAAAATAATAAAGAATAGGGCATTTTATTATGATATTTGTAATCGGATCAAAGGCTTGTTTACGAGAGCTCGAGATAGACTGTAAATAATAGATGTAATGTTTTTAGGACGTAGAATAATTTAGGTGACGGTGGTCGGAATTATGTTTCTGCGCATATGAAGGTCAAAGCTCATAAGATTTTGAAACACCTCTACAACTGACTAAAGCTGTGTTTTTATATTATTTTATTCGTTTATTGATTTATACATATATTTATTAATTTATTTATATTTATTTATTTATTTATATATTTAATTTATAAATTCATTCATTTATTTTTATTTGTATGTATATTCATTTATGTATTCACACGTCTCAAATTGTTTCAATATTTTGATTACGGAGTTATAGGGTTATGGGGTCATAAGGTTATAGGGTTAGGGGTTTATAGGGTTATGAATTTAGTTGAAGAGTCGATGGGTTACCGGGTTTTAGGTTTACAATCTTTTGGGATTATCGGGTTTAACGGTTTTAGTGGATTTTGGAGTGTTTTTTGAGGTTATGGCCAAACCCTGATGTGCTGGAGTTAAACCAGATTCGGATTCAGCGACCCCAAAAACACACAGTACCTATACATAATTAGACCCCAAGCCGTTTTTTTTTGTGTGGGTGTGAAATCAAGATTTCTAAACTTGTCACAGAAGATATATTTTACTAATCACCAAATATGTTTATGGAGATAATATGAAATATATGATAATTTTAAACGACGAACTGGATACAAAAAAATGTTGAAAAGTAGGTACCATCTATGTAAGTTGAAATAATTATACAAAATAAAAATAGTTATAAATAGTTATACAAAATAAAAGCAATTACATTTTCATATAACTTAACTTAATGATATCATGATACTCTAAAATAAGCTATTCGATATTTTTAAACATTAAAAGAATTCTGATAATTAGAAATATCGACCATAACAAATTAAAAAGACACTTCACATACACGTTTTTGGTCTAAATAAGCTCATAAATGAACTATTATATATTAACACTTCTATATTCTGAAGCGACATTTACCTAAGTGATTAAGAAAGAAACACACACAACGAACCGTAAATAATGAATATAGTGTTCGTAATGTTAATTTTTACTAGCATCTTTGGAGAAATATATTCTATGTCTGCTGACGGAGAGGAATATGAAGAGAAAAGCATTGAACAATCAACGGAGGAAACAAATTCAAAGGAAGTAAGATTATTTTCTATTAATAAAAAAGTAAGTAGGATTTTATGTTTCTGATAATTTTAGGATAGTAATGACGACTACCAGGACGGTGTAAAGGATAAATATTTAGAGAGCTATTTGGAGGGGTTTACTGAATATAAGGTATATGCAGTTAAGTTATTTTATTTAAGTTTTTATTACTTTTTTTTGGCATTAAATGTTTTAAAGAATTTGTGGAATAAAGTAATTCAATTACTTACAAACTTTAAATGTCTATTATAATCTAGATGTCTGAAGACTGGTGCCCTTCAAAATGTGAAGAAGAAGGTCAAGTCTTTGAAAATCCTAACTTGTCATCATACTGTAAATGCGAACCATCAGAAACCATCCTAATAGTTAAACAATACAATTGCAGCAAAAACGAAATATATAATGAAACGGTGAGCGGCTGCTATAATTTACTTGGAAATGGGTTTGCTACTTGTGTAATAAGAGATAAAGAATGCCCCTCTAATGAAATGGGCATTAGAAAACATCCAAATGACAATTTATATAAGAATTACATAATATGTCTCGACAATACAGTAATTGTAGCAGAATGTGATGATGCATGGTACTATGACGAAACTAAAGAAAAATGCCAACCACAAACAAATCAAGAAACCAATCTGTTGAATTCAGACTGTCAAGACATTCCTAAAATTGACTGTAATGAGCCTGGAGTTATCCCTGTAGAAGAATATTATCAGAGAAATAACAAATCGATACATATTCCACAGCAATGTGGAAATTGCTACTACTTATGTAATGACAAAACCAAAAATAGGTATGATTTAACTATACAATGTTTCCCTGAATTAACTACAGTTGCTGTAAGTACATTACTAGAGACAGCATCAACTATTATAGAATTTACAACTGCCACAGATACAGAAAAAAATATAGTCACAAAATCAACAAATGCAGTTGGAACCACACAACCTAAAATAACTATTAAAAGTGGGATGGTACAGGAAAACACTGATAGAAGTCAAGAAGATACATTATATTATTCCACTACACAAAATTTGTCAGAAAAACAATCTTTTACACCAGACACTGAAAAATTAAATACAACTAATCTAGCATATGCAAGAGATAAACCCATAGAATCAAACAAAATGAATACACCTGCCGCACCTGAAAAATCGAATGATCAATCACTCTCCCAAAGTACAACAGATATCCACAGCACAAATGTTAATGAACACACGGAGAGAAGTACTCTAGCCGCATTATTTATTTCAACAGAAAAAGAATCTTCTGCAACAGTCCATGAAAAATTAAGTACATCAGTTAATTTAGATGGTCCAAAAGACAAGATCCAAGAAGCCGATGAATTGAATAAATCATCTACATCTGAAAGATCAACCGATAAGGTCTCGGCTACACCACCTGATGGAAATATTGATATTAACACCAAGAAATTAAAAGGGAGCATGGACAAAGCTATTGAAGCCCCATTACTTGTTTCAACAGAAGATGAATCTTCTGCAACAGATCATGAAAAATTAAATACTGCGGTTAATCCAGATGCTATAGAAAATAAGATCCCAGAAACTGATGGATTGATTACATCACCCACATCTGAAAAATCAACTGATAAGGTCTCAACTAAACTATCTGACGGTAGAATAGATAAAGACACCACAAAATTAAATGAAGGCATGGACAAAACTACTGAAGTCCCATTACTTATTTCAACAGAAGGTCAATTTTCTGCAACAGATCATGAAAAATTAAATACTGCGGTTAATCCAAATGCTATAGAACATAAGATCTCAGAAACTGATGGATTGATTACATCACCCACATCTGAAAAATCAACTGAAAAGGTCTCAATTAAACTATCTGATGGCAGAATAGACACCACAAAATTAAATGAAGGCATGGACAAAACTACTGAAGCCCCATTACTTATTTCAACAGAAAATAAATCTTCTGCAACAGATCATGAAAAATTAAGTACTGCGGTTAATCCAAATGCTATAGAAAATAAGATCCAAGATGGTATAGAAAACAAGATCCCAGAAACTGTTGGATTGATTACATCACCCACATCTGCAAAATCAACTGATAAGGTCTCAACTAAACTATCTGACGGTAGAATAGATAAAGACACCACAAAATTAAATGAAGGCATGGACAAAACTACTGACGCCCCATTAGTTATTTCAACAGAAGATCAATTTTCTGCAACAGATCATGAAAAATTAAGTACTGCGGTTAATCCAAATGCTATAGAAAATAAGATCCCAGAAACTGATGGATTGATTACATCACCCACATTGATTACATCACCCACATCTGAAAAATCACCTGAAAAGGTCTCGATTACACTATCTGATGATAGAATAGATAAAGACACCACAAAATTAAATGAAGGCATGGACAAAACTACTGACGCCCCATTAGTTATTTCAACAGAAGATCAATTTTCTGCAACACATCATGAAAAATTAAGTACTGCGGTTAATCCAGATGGAGACACCACAAAATTAAATGAAGGCATGGACAAAACTACTGAAGCCACTTATTTCAACAGAAGATCAATCTTCTGCAACAGATCATAAAAAATTAAGTACTGCGGTTAATAGAGATGGTATAGAAAATAAGATCCCAGAAACTGATGGATTGATTACATCACCCACATCTGAAAATTCAACTGATAAGGTCTCGATTACACTATCTGACGATAGAATAGATAAAGACACCACAAAATTAAATGAAGGCATGGACAAAACTACTGAAGCCACATTACTTATTTCAACAGAAAATAAATCTTCTGCAACAGATCATGAAAAATTAAATACTGCGGTTAATCGAGATGGTATAGAAAATAAGATCCTAGAAACTGATGGATTGATTACATCACCCACATCTGAAAAATCAGGTGATAAGGTCTCAACTAAACTATCTGACGATAGAATAGATAAAGACCCCACAAAATTAAATGAAGGCATGGACAAAACTACTGAAGCCACATTACTTATTTCAACAGAAGATGGATTTTCTACAACAGATCATGAAAAACTAAGTACTGCGGTTAATCCAGATGGCATAGAAAATAAAATCCCAGAATCTGAAGGATTGATTACATCACCCACATCTGAAAAATCAACTGATAAGGTCTCGATTACACTATCTGACGGTAGAATAGCTAAAGACAACACAAAATTAAATGAAGGCATGGACAAAACTACTGAAGCCACATTACTTATTTCAACAGAAGATGAATCTTCTGCAACAGATAATGAAATATTAAGTATTGCGGTTAATCCAGATGGTATAGAAAATAAGATCCCAGAATCTGATGGATTGATTACATCACCCACATCTGAAAAATCAACTGATAAGATCTCGATTACACTATCTGACGGTAGAATAGATAAAGACACCACAAAATTAAATGAAGGCATGGACAAAACTACTGAAGCCCCATTACTTATTTCAACAGAAAATAAATCTTCTGCAACAGACCATGAAAAATTAAATATTGCAGTTAATCTAGATGTTATAGAAAATAAGATCCAATTTTCTGCAAAAGATCATGAAAAATTAAATACTGCGGTTAATCCAAATGCTATAGAAAATAAGATCCAAGAACCTGATGGATTGATTACATCATCCACATTTGAAAAATCAACTGATAAGGACTCTATTAAATTAACTGACGGTAGAATAGATAAAGACACCACAAAATTAAATGAAGGCATGGACAAAACTACTGACGCCCCATTAGTTATTTCAACAGAAGATCAATTTTCTGCAACACATCATGAAAGATCATGAAAAATTAAGTACTGCGGTTAATCCAGATAGTATAGAACATAAGATCTCAGAAACTGATGGATTGATTACATCACCCACATCTGAAAAATCACCTGAAAAGGTCTCAATTACACTATCTGATGGTAGAATAGATAAAGACACCACGAAATTAAATGAAGGCATGGACAAAACTACTGACGCCCCATTAGTTATTTCAACAGAAGATCAATTTTCTGCAACACATCACGAAAAATTAAGTACTGCGGTTAATCCAGATGGTATAGAAAATAAGATCCCAGAAACTGATGGATTGATTACGTCACCCACATCTGAAAAATCAACATGAATCTTCTGCAACAGATCATGAAAAATTAAGTACTGCGGTTAATCCAGATGGTACAGAACATAAGATCTCAGAAACTGATGGATTGATTACATCACCCACATCTGAAAAATCACCTGAAAAGGTCTCGATTACACTATCTGATGGTAGAATAGATAAAGACACCACGAAATTAAATGAAGGCATGGACAAAACTACTGAAGCCCCATTACTTATTTCAGCAGAAAATAAATCGTCTGCAACAGATCATGAAAAATTAAATATTGCAGTTAATCCAGATGTTATAGAAAATAAGATCCAATTTTTTGCAACAGATCATGAAAAATTAAATACTGCGGTAAATCCAAATGCTATAGAAAATAAGATCCAAGAACCTGATGGATTGATTACATCATCCACATTTGAAAAATCAACTGATAAGGACTCTATTAAATTAACTGACGGTAGAATAGATAAAGACACCACAAAATTAAATGAAGGCATGGACAAAACTACTGAAGCCACATTACTTATTTCAACAGAAAATAAATCTTCTGCAACAGATCATGAAAAATTAAATACTGCGGTTAATCCAGATGGTATACAAAATAAGATCCTAGAAACTGATGGATTGATTACATCACCCACATCTGAAAAATCAGGTGATAAGGTCTCAACTAAACTATCTGACGATATAATAGATAAAGACCCCACAAAATTAAATGAAGGCATGGACAAAACTACTGAAGCCACATTACTTATTTCAACAGAAGATGGATCTTCTACAACAGATCATGAAAAACTAAGTACTGCGGTTAATCCAGATGGTATAGAAAATAAAATCCCAGAATCTGATGGATTGATTACATCACCCACATTTGAAAAATCAACTGATAAGGTCTCGATTACACTATCTGACGGTAGAACAGCTAAAGACATCACAAAATTAAATGAAGGTATGGACAAAACTACTGAAGCCACATTACTTATTTCAACAGAAGATGAATCTTCTGCAACAGATAATGAAAAATTAAGTACTGCGGTTAATCCAGACGGTATAGAAAATAAGATCCCAGAATCTGATGGATTGATTACATCACCCACATCTGAAAAATCAACTGATAAGATCTCGATTACACTATCTGACGGTAGAATAGATAAAGACACCACAAAATTAAATGAAGGCATGGACAAAACTACTGAAGCCCCATTACTTATTTCAACAGAAAATAAATCTTCTGCAACACATGAAAAATTAAGTACTGCGGTTAATCCAAATGCTATAGAAAATAAGAACCAAGAACCTGATGGATTGATTACATCATCCACATTTGAAAAATCAACTGATAAGGACTCTATTAAATTAAATGACGGTAGAATAGATAAAGACACCTCAAAATTAAATGAAGGCATGGACAAAACTACATTACTTATTTCAACAGAAGATGAATCTTCTGCAACAGATCATGATTAAGTAATGCGGTTAATCCAAATGCTATAGAAAACAAGATCCCAGAAGCTATAGAAAATAAGATCCCAGAAACTGATGGATTGATTACATCACCCACATCTGAAAAATCAAATGATAAGGTCTCAACTAAACTATCTGACGGTAGAATAGATAAAGACACCACAAAATTAAATGAAGGCATGGACAAAACTACTGAAGTCCCATTACTTATTTCAACAGAAGATGAATCTCCTGCAACAGATCATGAAAAATTAAGTACAGCGGTTAATCCAGATGGTATACAAAATAAGATCCCAGAAACTGATGGATTGATTACATCACCCACATCTGAAAAATCAGCTGATAAGGTCTCAATTACACTATCTGAGGGTAGAATAGATAAAGACACCACAAAATTAAATGAAGGCATGGACAAAACTACTGAAGCCACATTACTTATTTCAACAGAAAATAAATTTTCTACAACAGATCATGAAAAATTAAGTACTGCGGTTAATCCATATGGTATAGAAAATAAGATCCCAGAAACTGATGTATTGATTACATCACCCACATCTGAAAAATCAAGTGATAAGATCTCAACTAAACTATCTGACGGTAGAATAGATAAAGACACCACAAAATTAAATGAGAACATGGACAAAACTACTGAAGTCCCATTACTTATTTCAATAGAAGATAAATCTTCTGCAACAGATCATGAAAAATTAAGTACAGCAATTAATTTAGATGGTATACAAGATAATATCACAGAAACAAATAAACTGATTACATTATCCACATCTGAAAAATTTGTGGATCAAGTATCAATAATGCCTGAAATTACAACGGCTATGTTAGTTGTATTTGGAGGTAAGGAAGGCAAAAAAAATGGTGATGAAAGTGTTGAAGCCAATGTTACGAGTGCAAAAAATGAATTATTGTTGACTACCAAACATTTGATATTAAATAGAATAGACTCTGTAGTAACAATTCCAGCTGATCAAAATGATAGCACAAAATTAATTTCAAAAAGTGAAATAGAGGTCACTGAAAAACCATTAACCGCTGCTGGTATGAGTGAAATTTTTCCAACCACTAAAGAAAATCAGACACATGGAGCAACTACTACTGCTGCTGGCACATTATGTCAGCCGAGAAAAGGTAAAAGAAAAATTATTATAACTATTAAATTTCTAATACTTCATAAGTTTCAGGTCAAATATGCACAAAAGCAGGTTTTTTCCGTTACAAAAACTCCTGTACTAAGCACTATGAATGTTATTATAGAGAAGAATGTAAGACAATTATATCTTCAGATATCTACAAGTGTCCCAGTTGTCTTAAATTCAACGTCAAGCTTATGCGATGTGACGTTGCCGAAAATGTTCCAGAATGCACTTACAGACAAAAAAAATCGAAACATTCATTAACAAATGTCAATGAAACTGTCCTGAAAACTTGTACAGGACCAGGTAAATATCCAATTCCGTATGACAGGACAAGATATTATGACTGTGTCGACAAATTCAACAACAACGAATATTTATTAAAAATCAAGAGATGCCCACAAAATAAAATATTCAGCATACCTTCAGCTCGGTGCAGAAAAACCAAATACATTAAACCTTTAGTGGATCCTAGAAAATGTGGAAAAAATCATTACGCTTATGACCAATACGACTGCAGAAAATTTTTCCATTGCCACAAGGGAATTCCGAAAACACCACTTTCTTGTCCTTTAGGATATATTTTTAATGGAAAATATTGTCAATCTCAAGAGACAGTCTCTTTCTGTAATTGGGAGGAACTTAAAAGGAACCTGTATAAACATAAACAGTAGATAAAATAAATATATGCACCTAATAAACACCTTTTTGTTGCAAAATAAATTGTACTAATTTTTTGCAAAGAATTCTGAGCTGTGAACTTAGATTTTTAATAGGTACAACGTTATAGTTTTGAGAAACCATCTTCACTTCCTTTGCAATTGATTTTTCAACAAGGTTTTGAATCTATTGAGACATGTTTTATCGTTGAAAAGTTTAAAATACTTAGTATATTTTCCAAGAAAGGACAAACATGTGTCGTTGTTGATAAATGCAAAGGAGGGTAAGCACCAAAACTGGTATTAGAGTAAGTAATTTCTCAATAAAAAAAATATGAAGAAAAGTCATTACAAGCGGTTTTTTGTGGTATGTACGATAGATATCCTAGTACTAGTAGTAAGTATAGACCAATATATTGGTAAATATTTATACTTAATTCAAAAAGTTACTTTTTCAATTTTCTTTTGTCACCCATTTCCCATTTGCAAGATCAACGACGATATGTATTGTAAAGTTAAAACTTTATTTTAGTTTTTTTTTTCAATATTTGTAGGGACTATGACCAAAATTTTTAATTAATTTAATTAATTTTAATTAATTTGTTGTAATTAAAATGTTGGGTGGAAATTAAATTAACTAATAAAAAGGTAGAGGTCTTTTAATATCTCATGAGCCGCGAAATGCGCGAAAGGCGTGGCGTATCCCCATAATTCTTCTAATAAGCACGTTGTGAAAACATTGACTCAGAACTAGACCATGTGCATCATTACAAGTAGACATGAACTAAGGCGCTCGAGCACGGCCGTCTCTACTAACGACGGCCGTGGCTCGGGCATCAATTAAGTCAACTGGCGAACGTTCGTTATATATATTTTTATTGTTTAAATTAAAATAATAAAGAATAGGGCATTTTATTATGATATTTGTAATCGGATCAAAAACATGTTTACACTAGAGCTCGAGAGAGACTGTGAATAATAGGTGTAATGTTTTTAGGACGTAGAATAATTTTGGCGACGGTCGGAATTATGTTTCTGCGCATATGAAGGTCAAAACTCATAAGATTTTAAAACATCTCTACATTACTTCAGCAGTACTTGTGCACATATACTTAAATTTGAAGTTTTTCTTTTCATCTTGGGGTGATGAAAATAACTTTTATGGCTTATAAGAAATAAAAAGTATCACTTTTGTATTGACTAAACGGCAAGAATATCTTTACTTATTTCACACATATAAGTAAAAAACAAATAACTTCGCTTAGCACAGAATTCGACAATAAGCAAAGGATCCACCTACATATAAGAAAAAGTTATAAAGGAATGAATGATTGGTAAAGATGGAATATGGAAATGACCCTAAGAATGTGTTTTCCATTTTCATGAAACAGACGCAAAAAGATAGTCAGTTATATCTAAATCAAAAATTGGGTATTGGAGATTTAAATAGTTATTGCCATCGAGTGGAAGGTGTTTATACCACCACCACAGCTGGCAGTATTGAAAAATAAGTTGTTCGTGGAATCGTCAATATAATCTTAATCATTAATCTATGGCTCACTTCACTCGGCTCACACGCTCGACTAATGGATAACGGACTTAACCTCATAATTTCACAAATATCACTATAGTATAGAATACAGTTTATTTCTAACAATAAATTGAAATTTAAATAATCTAACAAAATTATATTAGAATTACTATCGGAAATTCGTTCTGGAAAATTATATGAATGTTGAGGGTGAAAAAAAATGTCATGAAGTGCAGTTCAATATCGGAATATAACTTCTGTAGAAATTGAATTTTCTTGAATATTTCTGTACAATGTCGGATAAGCAAAAAATGTAAGTACAATTACCTTTAAAAATATCTCTAATTCTTCTAAACAATCAAAACTTGCAAGTTACTGTTTAGTGGTTACTTATAGTTTGATCACAACCCGCGGATAACTGTTGTTTACACATTGCACTGACGCATTCTAGATTTTTTTTTAGACTGTTGTGCGGCGATGTGGAAGGAAAATTCGACACTCTATTTAAAAGGGTAGAGAGCATTAATAAAAAATCTGGACCCTTTGATATACTTCTATGTGTGGGGAATTTTTTTGGAGTAAATAATAAAGAATTTACCCCTTATAAAATAGGAGATAAGAAGGGTAGGTATTTAGGCAACAAAATAATTTTGTTTTTAATATTATCACCTGCATTTTTTTGACTTATTTGTACTATAGTTTATAAATAAATATTGAATTATTATATAATTACATTTTAGTTCCTGTTCCAACATATATCCTTGGACCTAATAAAGAAGACCATGTCCCTTTCTATCCATCCGATGATTCTGAATTTGAATTGTGCGACAATGTGTACTACCTCGGTAAATTATTTTATAGAAATGTTGAAATTATGTTTTGAGTTTATCTCGGAGTTTATGTTTAAGGCAAAAGAGGGGTGTATACAGACAGCAAAGGGGTGAAGATAGCTTACTTAAGTGGAATATTTGAAACTAATATTGAGACGCCATGGACATACAATGCCAAAGATGTTTCTGGTTTATGTGATGCTTGTGTTCGAGGAAATCCATCTTTCCGAGGTGTTGACATACTCTTAACGTCACAGTGGCCAGCTGGAATAATATCAGGAAATTCAAATGTAAGTGGGAATATTTGTAAAATACCCATTGTTGTTTAAATATATGATAATGGAACAACTGAAACCTGAAACATACATTTCTGGATCAAAGTGAATTAAATTTATATATTTTAATTCTTGATAACTTAAATTTACTTTGTTTTTTGAGGTTTCATTATCGACAAATGCTGTCAGTGATCTACCAAGCTACTTATGTATGAAATTGAAACCCAGGTACTTGGTTAGCGGACTAGAGGGAATCTATTATGAGAGACCCCCATTTAGATGTCCTAATTTAGGCGATCATGACACTACCTTAGAAAGCGTTACACGCTTTATAGGACTAGCTCGAGTGGGTAACCCTAATAAAGATAAATGGATATACGCTCTAAGCATAACACCTTTAGATAAAATGAAAATGTCGGATCTCTTTCAAAAGACGACAGATGAGACACCTTGTCCGTTTAACTTCAACGAATTAGAAAGCAAAAGTAAGTTCCCCCTGTTAACTTAATTTTGTTTTAAGCGTGTTAAAATGATTTCAGTTTTTAAAATTAAAAGGAAGATATCTGGGGTTAACCAGTATTTTTATGATATGAATGCCACCGACGAAGGTGAAGAGAAAAATAAGAAAAGGAACAAAAAGCCTAGAATTGAAATGGATCAAAGTAAATGTTGGTTCTGTTTGGCTAGTCCGTCGGTGGAAAAGCATCTTATAATTGCAGTGGGAAATGCAGCATATTTAGCACTAGCTAAAGGTATATTTTTAAATTACTATCTTATTAACAAATACACAAATAATCATTGCATACACTAATAAATAAAACACTAGTGTATACACTAATAAATAAATTAGTGTTTGCACATTCAGTACACTAATAAATAAAACACTAATGTATACAATTAGCATCTTATAATTGCAGTGGGAAATGCAATATATTTAGCACTAGCTAAAGGTATATTTTTAAATTACTATCTTGTTAACAAATACACAAATAATAATCATTACATACACTTATAAATAAAACACTAGTGTATACACTAATAAATTAATTAGTGTTTACACATTCAGTACATTAATAAATAAAACACTAATGTATACACTAATAAATAAATGAGTGTATTGAGTACACTAATAAATCAAACACTATATAAAAATTAAGGAAAACATAGCTAAACATATTTTGAGAGAACGTGAACAATTTTGATGACCATCTATTTAATCATTCTTTTTATTGGCATCTTAAAAAAAAAGTGAAATTTGTTCAGAAACTATGGTTTTCACGAAAAGTTGTTAGCAAACTGACAACACATTGTAAAGAAAGAGTTATTTTCAAATTTAAGACAAACTACTTTTTAGTAGTCATATAAAATTTTAAAACAATTACACATTAGGACTAGAACTGAATTAATTTTGAGGAATTTTTTTGTGAATTCAAGGCTTTATTGTGAAAAACTGTTATTATTTTTGAAAGTGTAATCCATCGCGAGCCATTACTTTCTCTCATTTTTTTGCATACAGACTCCGTGACGAAAGAACAACTTATCTTTTGATGCTATCCACCAATCGATCTAATTTTTAGTATCTTGGTAGCGCTGCTTAGCCAGACCGTGTTCCATGGATCGGAACAAGTAGTAATCCGGTGGAACAATATCTGGCGAATATGGCGGGTAGGATAAAACATCCCATTTCAGTGATTTTAAGTAACTTCTGAAGAAGAAAGCGTTATGTCTCTCAAAACATCAAGTGTTGTAAATCGACGACATGGCAACCAGCCCGGAAATCATTCAACCATTAATGACAGCCACGGAAGCCTAAAAACAAAACTTCATGAGCAACATGTTTCGAGCGTTGTCATGTTGAAAAATAACTTTATCGTATCTTTGCTTGAATTGTGACCATCGTTTCTTCAATGCATGATTCATATGAATCAATTGTATTCGGTAGCATTGATCAGCGATGGTTTTATTCTGTTGAAGCAGCTCATAGTACACAGTGCCAAGCTGGTCCTACGAAATACAGAGCATAAGCTTCGAACCATGAATATTAGGACTTGCTTTGATATTGATGCATGACAAGGCAAACCCCACGATTTTCTACATTTAGGATGATCATAGCAAATCCATTTTTCATCGTCAGTGACGATACAATGCGAGAAACCCTTTCTTTTTTGCCATTCAACATCTCTCGGCCTCACTTCGTATGGCACAGAATTTCCTTGCTTTTCAATCATACCGAGTGCATTTAAACGTTCGGAAACTGTTGTGGGATCAATATTTAACAATTCAGCAAGTTCATCTTGCGTTTGACATGAAACTTGGTCGAATAATGCTTCCAATTCCTCATTTTCGAACTCTTTTGGTTGGGCGTTCTTTGTCAACTGAATTCACTTCTAAACCGTCGAAACCAATACTCACATCTTTATCGATGGAGTATGTTCACTGTAAGTTTCCAATAGTACTCAATGACTGTCAGTAGCATATATTTTTTAACTAAACAGGAAAAGTAAAACTTCCCTCAAATGGTGATTTTATTGGGTCATAATTCAACATCTTCGGATCTTGTTTACACTTCAGCAAAACGATGCATAATAAATAATAAAGCGTAATGACAAAGCTTTTACATGAATATACTTACAAAAGTGTCCGATGCAATATAGCATAAGTTACGCCATATATTGTAAATCCCTCAAAATTAATTCACAGCCCTAATTTCAGAGATGTAATGGAAAGTTATTCTTTTATTATAAACTCGAGCACCCTGTATTTTGGAAACAGTACGTTTTTTGAAAGAATTGTATGTAGTAAACTGACATTCTTTTTTTATATTCTGTGGACCCCGGAAGTGAAAAATTAAACATACTCTATACGCATCTTTTAGGTGGTATAGTGGAGGAGCACTTGCTTATCTGCCCCATAGAGCATTACCAAAGCAGCCTAGGCCAACCCCCAGATGTATTGGAAGAAATTAATCAATTTAAGGAAGCTTTAAAAAAGTTTTATTTAAGAAATAATAGAATACCAGTATTCTTTGAAAGGAACTACAAAACTTCACACATGCAGCTACAAGCAATTCCTATACCAAAAAATGCGGACCGGGAACTAAAAGATATTTTTGTGGTAAGTTTAATAAGTACTAAAATTGAACAATTTTTATAAATCAGATACAGGTTTTGCACAAGGAAGTGCATGAGATTTATTGGTACAGTCCCAGACAAAAATTAGCAGAAACGTTTTCGAGACATAGGCTTTAACATTTAATAGAATGAATAATGATAGTTTCACAAAATTTGGTACAGCACTTCTTTTAAAATAATCTTATTTTTTTAATTGATTGTAATGTTTTTGTACTGTATTACTGTAAACACTATCAATACAAAATATTTTCCATGATTTTTAATAAGAAAATATTTATTCATGATTCACACGTAAATTTTACAACAAAATGTCAACAAAATAAAAAAAAATGCAAGAAAGTGTTGTGGCAAACTGAAGCAAATGATGATGATGAAGCAAAAATAACATAACCAAAACTCAAACAATTTCCGTTCAATAAAAGTTTTTCGAAAATGAGTATTGCCCACACAACTTCTAATTATTGCATTAATTCGTCTTGGCATGCCAAAAATCAGGTCCCTGATGTCCTCTTGAGCAAAAAGCTCCCATTCTTCCACAAGAGCATCTTGAAGCTGAGTTAAGGTTAGTGGCGCAGGAAGTCGACTGCAAATTTGTCGCACAAGCATGTCCCAAACATGCTCAATTGGGTTGGCATCTGGACTTAATGCTGGCCCCTCCATAACAGCAACATCTACCTCGTTCAGGTACTGTCAAGTCATTCTTGCAGTATGGGGTCTAGCATTATCATGCATTAGCAGAAAGTCATCTCCCATGAAACCAGCAAAATCTTGGAGAATTTCACCAATATACTTAGCAGCTGTAAGGGAGCTCCTTGGAACGTATAGAGTTCTGTGCGCGCTGCCAGAGAAATTCCAGCCCAGACCATAACTGAACCCCCTTGATATCTGACTCTAGGACAAGGTACATTTGGCAAAACGTTCTTGTGGTCTTTGCCATACTCTCTCACGACCGTCTGAAGACTGCAAACTAAATCTTGACTCGTCCGTAAATAAGACGCGAACCCATTTGTTTTCACCCCAAAGCTGGTGATTTCTAGCAAACTGAAGTCATGCAATTTAAGAAGTTCCGATCCTGTTGCAGGTCTACGACTAGTCATATTCACTTCTCCAAGTCATCATCTAACTGTCCTTTCACTTATGTTGGTATTTCGAACGTACTGAGACCGATTTCTGATTTCTACAGCCGTAGCACGCCAATTCCGAAGGCTTTGCTTGACAATAAAATGATCATCGTGGGCATTGGTTCTTCGTTGAGGACCAGTCCCAGGTAGCTTGCTGCAAGATCCAGTTTCCACAAAACGTCCATAAATGCGATGGACTGTGCTATTCGATATTTGATATTGTTGACAACATAATGCTGACTTCCTTCTTGATTCAATTCAACAGCCACTGTTTCAGAATTTGCACCCATTATTCATGTGATTAAACTAACACAACACAACTTACAACACTGCATTCAACCTTTTTTTAACTTTTGACATTTATAAAACAATTCAAAAACGCATATATCCAGAGCCCACTATGAACTTTTAAGGAATAAGATTACTGCATCATTCAGCTTTCATAAATTTTGTGCAAAATTATCAAATAATTGTTAAAGCATTCTTGAAAATTGTTTAAAACGTTTTGTTTTGCTTATGTTTGCGTTATTAGAAAAATAAAACATCTGAAATCTTTGAAACTTAAGCTTTTTTTTTAAATGTATGTGCTTCGTTTTTCATGCCGGTGAGTGTATATTTCAAAACTTGTATCATTTTATTTTCTGGAGAAGAAAATAATATAGGAAATCATATTGGAGATCTTTTCTAGATTTACAAGAAGTTTATTGACCTAAAATACTAATTTAAATCATATATAAAAATTTTGATAACTAGAAATTTAATTAACATTTTATAGGACAGACCATATATGCCAAAACTACTTTTTTAATTTAAAACTAGTAATAGTAAATATCTGGAACTTCTAATTATTATAATTTGCAGTTAGATCTGTCAGTTTGGTGGTGAATCTGATAAAACTGAACAAAAATATTGGAAAACAGCCTACTAAGTATTAGTCCAGTCAATAGGTAGAAGAGCTTACAAAAAATACCACCTGGAAACAAAAAAATATGATGATATAGTAAAAAAAATCTAAGAAAGATAGTGTATTTTTCCTGTGGCGCAAAACGGCGAAGTTAACCTAATAAATTTATAAAAGTCAAAAACATTGTTTTTCGCTAATGAAAATAAAACTTTAACTCCAATTGAAAAAAGTTACATGAGAAAGTTGTAGCTATTAAAAAAACCTATCAATTCGTATTTTTAAATATATCGATTGCTGTATTACTTTTCGAGATATATCGAAAAAACCGTCAAAAATCGACTTTTTTTATTTTTACTGTATCTCTTGCAAATTAAGGTTTTGAAACTTATTAATTGCTGTAAGTTTAGCCCTCATCAAGCAAAAAAAGTACCTCTTTTTACATTAAAAAATAATAAAAATTTTTCGAGTTATATCGATTTTTCGAAGAAAAGGTCATCTCCAAAATCGGCTCTTCTTGCTCGACGAGTAGTCGTAGAGAAACGAATCAGGGCTCATTTTTTTCCTTAAGAGTTGTACTTTCATGGTAAAAAAAGAGTGATAAAGATTTTATTCATTTCAAGTATCCAAAAATGACTGAAAAAGTAAACATTTTTTGGTCGCGTTTTTCTTGAATATCTTTTTCGATTTTCATTTCTCGATTATGTTATTTTTACGCGAATTAAAAAAAGAAAAACGTTGCTCTGCAACCTTTTGGAGCCGAGATATATTTTTTTTTAAAGAAATTCCACAGGCCGCTATTTAAGTGCTATAGTGTCCATTCTTACAGAGACTGAAATTGAATAAGTGTTTTTTTGACTTTTACGAATTTTTTAGGTTAACTTCGCCATTTATGCGCCACAGGAAAAATACACTATCTTTCTTAGAATTTATTTTCCTATATCACCATATTTTTTGTTTTCAGGTGGTACTTTTTGTAAGTTTAACATTAGGCCTTAACAGATTGATTGGACTATACTTACATTTTGGAAGTATTAAATTTTGCGAGGTTATCGTATATATTCTTGGGATATTTCAAATAATTGTTTATTTTTTCTTAACTTAGAACCGAATACTTTCTGGATGAAAATTTATATAAATTTTTTCGTATATTTTTACCTATTTTTCCTTTAAAATTTGTGCATTTACGTCACATATTTTTTCTTATTGTTGATTAATTTAATATTTGAACTTTGCAGGACGAATCTGAAGCTCAGGGGTTCAAACTAGACGTCTTGGAGTCTCACGGTCGCTTAGACCAAGTTATCCCACTGAAAGTTCCGTATTTCACAGTGGAATTACCAGACGGCACCGTTTTGTACACAAAAATCCAAGGCTCCGTCCATTTCCCTTTAAATTTTCCAAGGGAGGTGTTATCGTCAGGACCCGTACTGGACATGCCCAACAGGGTGGAGTGGAAGGACTGCATACTTCCGAAGGAGGAGGAAGAGGAACTAGTGCAGAGACTAAGGACGGATTTTGAACCGTTTGATTTCACTATGTAAGGTATTGCAAAGAATATGAATATATTTATTTTGTTTAAACTTGATTATTAATTATGACCCGAGACACCTTAAATTTCCTTAATACGATCGTAGCAGCAGTAAATTTACTATCACTACTTGGACAGGTTCTTACATTTAAACAAAGATGCCCTGTGTTGCTGTTAAACTTAAAAAAAAACTGGTTATACATCAAATCAATCTGGAAAACCTGGAATTATCAGGCAATTCCTGAAAATTTAATGAAATTTTCTCAAATTCTTGTTTTAATCAGCTATTACTACTATTACTATTAATATTACTATTAATTTTATATGTCTATACCCGGTCGGTAGCCAAGCAGTTTGAAGCGTCAATACTTGAATCAATGGATGCCACTATTTAATCTCCGCAGCCATAAGTCTGTAGATCCTCAATGTGTATTCGTAGAGAGGAATTAGGCATCCTCTCTGCGGGTGTGGTAGGGTGGAAAAACGTTGGCTTGGATTAATGTGAGAGATTGATTTCGGTCAGCGTTCGACCATCCCCCTAATTAATGAGATTTTCAAGGTTTTCCTTATTCCCGCACTAAAAGGTGTTTAGGGTTTACCAAGATAAGTCATTCCTCAACATACAAGCACCCTACAGAATTATAGTATGCTGCCTTTTGTCCCGCACAAGTCTTCGACTTGGGGCACTACATTACAGAGATCTTGGAAGTTGTTGAAAGTTCAGTTGAAAAAAGTTTTGAACCTTCCTAGACATAATGTAATCTGATTGATAATAATGAGCGTTCAAATAAAAACGTGGTCAAGTTGGTTCTGAAAATTTGGACGTAGGGCGTAGCGTATAGCAAATGAACTTAAACGTCATCTGTCAAAGCGCTATATTGCCGCTATCAATTTGAATATTTTCGTTTTAAAAAGCGTTGAAAGTGGTGTTTTCTCAAGAACAAAAAGTGTTTATCATAGAGTCCTACTTTAGAAATGGACGCAAGATTGATGGAATATGGAAGTATTCTATTGAGGAATGTTTCATAGAATTTCAAAATCAATTTCCCGGCGTTGTTGAGTACAAAATTTTTCAAAGTGCAGTTCAGCGTTGTGTTAATGTTTTTCGTGAAACGGGCAGTGTAACAAGAAAAGAAGGAAGCGGCCGACCTAAAAAGCGGACTGAAGAATTAAAAGAAAATGTCCAACAAATAATGGAAAATGCGCCAAGAACTTCTGTACGTGTTTTATCACANGTTTTTTCGATATATCTGGAAAAGTAATATAACAATCGATATGTTTAAAAATACGAATCGATAGGCTTTTTTAATAACTACAACTTTCTCATTTAACTTTTTCGATTGTAGATCAAGTTTTTTCTTATTAGCGAAAAACCATTTTTTTGCCTTTATGAATTTTTTAGGTTAACTTCGCCATTTATGCGCCACAGGAAAAATACACTATCTTTCTTAGAATTTATTTTCCTATATCACCATATTTTTTGTTTTCAGGTGGTACTTTTTGTAAGTTTAACATTAGGCCTTAACAGATTGATTGGACTATACTTACATTTTGGAAGTATTAAATTTTGCGAGGTTATCGTATATATTCTTGGGATATTTCAAATAATTGTTTATTTTTTCTTAACTTAGAACCGAATACTTTCTGGATGAAAATTTTTATAAATTTATTCGTATATTTTTACCTATTTTTCCTTTAAAATTTGTGCATTTACGTCACATATTTTTTCTTATTGTTGATTAATTTAATATTTGAACTTTGCAGGACGAATCTGAAGCTCAGGGGTTCAAACTAGACGTCTTGGAGTCTCACGGTCGCTTAGACCAAGTTATCCCACCAAAAGTTCCGTATTTCACAGTGGAATTACCAGACGGCACCGTTTTGTACACAAAAATCCAAGGCTCCGTCCATTTCCCTTTAAATTTTCCAAGGGAGGTGTTATCGTCAGGACCCGTACTGGACATGCCCAACAGGGTGGAGTGGAAGGACTGCATACTTCCGAAGGAGGAGGAAGAGGAACTAGTGCAGAGACTAAGGACGGATTTTGAACCGTTTGATTTCACTATGTAAGGTATTGCAAAGAATATGAATATATTTATTTTGTTTAAACTTGATTATTAATTATGACCCGAGACACCTTAAATTTCCTAAATACGATCGTAGCAGCAGTAAATTTACTATCACTACTTGGACAGGTTCTTACATTTATACAAGGATGCCCTGTGTTGCTGTTAAACTTAAAAAAAACAGGTTATACATCAAATCAATCTGGAAAACCTGGAATTATCAGGCAATTTCTGAAAATTTAATGAAATTTTTTCAAATTCTTGTTTTAATCAGCTATTACTACTATTACTATTAATATTACTATTAATTTTATGTGTCTATACCCGGTCGGTAGCCAAGCAGTTTGAAGCGTCAATACTTGAATCAATGGATGCCACTATTTAATCTCCGCAGCCATAAGTCTGTAGATCCTCAATGTGTATTCGTAGAGAGGAATTAGGCATCCTCTCTGCGGGTGTGGTAGGGTGGAAAAACGTTGGCTTGGATTAATGTGAGAGATTGATTTCGGTCAGCGTTCGACCATCCCCCTAATTAATGAGGTTTTCAGGGTTTTCCTTATTGCCGCACTAAAAGGTGTTTAGGGTCTACCAAGATAAGTCATTCCTGAACATACAAGCGCCCTACAGAATTATAGTATGCCGCCTTTTGTCCCGCACAAGTTTTCGACTTCTGAGCTAATCCTTGCGATTAGAATGAGAAGTAGAGATCAATGTTTTTTTTTGTTGATCATCATTAAAAATTAATTTTTGCTATTAATATTTTCGTTAGTATTTTTTAAATCCTTACGGAATTAAATTGTCACTACATTACAGGGATCTTGGAAGTTGTTGAAAGTTCAGTTGAAAAACGTTTTGAACCTTCTACATAATGTAATCTGATTGATAATACATTAACAGTTATTTCTTTTTAAATAAAAAGTCAAACATGGCATCCATACGAACAAATAAAATTATTTTCTTGAAAATGCCAGTTAAAAAAGAAATTATGAGGGTTGCCTTTTTATATTTTGGGAATGAGTGATCCTCGTGCTGCCATCTGACAACCGACGTCACTATCGTAAAGTTCGACTTTTTGTCGGTATTCTTAGAACGTTTTGACGTACAGGCACTATTTCGACGTGGATTATCTCAACAACAGTACACTGACAGACTTAATTTCGAGGCGATGATGCACCATCAAAAACCGCTTTACAGGGTATAGCAAAAGTACCGGAAAGGCAGAATAACTCGGCAGGAGAGCATTTTAGGGAAAGATGTTAAATACAAAAGTTTCAGGATTTCTCCCTGGCTATCCGATGGTGACCTTGACCTTGACGATCATTTAAAGGTCAAATGTGATTTTTCGATTGGGCCCTATACTTTTGACCCCAGAAATGAAGAGTGGAAAATTTTACGTTCAGATATGACCTTGAGTGACCCCTCCCTTTTGACCTTGGGGCCCCCACAAGGTCAAACGAACAAAACTACAGGATCGGCAGAATAACTCGGCGGGAGAGCATTTCAGAGAAAAATGTTGACCTTGAAATTATTTTCAAGGCCAAGGTCAATGTCAAGGTCACCATCGGATAGCCAGGGAGAAATCCTCAATCTTTTGTATTTAACATTTTTCTCTGAAATGCTCTCCTGCCAAGTTATTCTGCCATTCTGCCTGAGTATTATTTTAATTTGTTTGTTATTTATGGAAAAAAGCAGCAAATTGTTCACATGTTGAAATTACTTTGTCATATTTTTCATAAACAAATTAAAAGAATAATTAGTATAATTTAAATGATTTCCAGGTATTTTTATTTAAATTTTTGGCAAAAACTATTCAGATGCAACAATAATTTGACAACATGACATTTTCAATTGTTTTTGGAGTGTTTCTGGTCATGGCGAATTTGACAACAGGTCTGATACGAGTAAAACTGTGCGAAAAATTGAAAATTGCAAATATCTCTATAAAGTAAATAACGGCAACCCTAACAATGCTTATATGGCTTGAAAGGAAAATTCAATCTGCATACGACAGAGTAAATACAGGGTGTTCCATTTAAGTTAACAAAGTTATATTTCAAATGTTATCAAAATGTACCAGCAAAAATGAAACACCTAGTGTTAAATGTTTAATTGGTTGGTACACCAAAATTTAGTGTTACTTATGCTCTTTGCAGGTACCAAAAATCCACTTGATATCACGCTCCTGAAAAGAGTTACTAGCGCCTCCGCCGACCCTTGTATCTGTCAAATTTTTTCTTTAAAAATTAATATCTCAAAATCTATAACTCCTAGGTATAGGGAATATTTACTAAAGTGACCCTCAAATTTCACGCAAAATCCGAAAATACAATAATATATAATGTCCCATTTAAAATAATAAAGTTGGTATCGGCTTCCGGTATAACCGGAAGTGCTGGTTCTAGATATTTTAGTTGTGTTCGCCCCAGGGACATTGCCATGTTGCCAAATTTTCAAANTAATCTCCGCAGCCATAAGTCTGTAGATCCTCAATGTGTATTCGTAGAGAGGAATTAGGCATCCTCTCTGCGGGTGTGGTAGGGTGGAAAAACGTTGGCTTGGATTAATGTGAGAGATTGATTTCGGTCAGCGTTCGACCATCCCCCTAATTAATGAGGTTTTCAGGGTTTTCCTTATTGCCGCACTAAAAGGTGTTTAGGGTTTACCAAGATAAGTCATTCCTGAACATACAAGCGCCCTACAGAATTATAGTATGCCGCCTTTTGTCCCGCACAAGTTTTCGACTTCTGAGCTAATCCTTGCGATTAGAATGAGAAGTAGAGATCAATGTTTTTTTTTGTTGATCATCATTAAAAATTAATTTTTGCTATTAATATTTTCGTTAGTATTTTTTAAATCCTTACGGAATTAAATTGTCACTACATTACAGGGATCTTGGAAGTTGTTGAAAGTTCAGTTGAAAAAAGTTTTGAACCTTCCTAGACATAATGTAATCTGATTGATAATACATTAACAGTTATTTCTTTTTAAATAAAAAGTCAAACATGGCATCCATACGAACAAATAAAATTATTTTCTTGAAAATGCCAGTTAAAAAAGAAACTATGAGGGTTGCCTTTTTATATTTTAGAAATGAGTAATCCTCGTGCTGCCATCTGACAACCGACGTCACTATCGTAAAGTTCGACTTTTTGTCGGTATTCTTAGAACGTTTTGACGTACAGGCACTATTTCGACGTGGATTATCTCAACAACAGTACACTGACAGACTTAATTTCGAGGCGATGATGCACCATCAAAAACCGCTTTACAGGGTATAGCAAAAGTACCGGAAAGGCAGAATAACTCGGCAGGAGAGCATTTTAGGGAAAAATGTTAAATACAAAAGTTTCAGGATTTCTCCCTGGCTATCCGATGGTGACCTTGACCTTGACGATCATTTAAAGGTCAAATGTGATTTTTCAATTGGGCCCTATACTTTTGACCCCAGAAATGAAGTGGAAAATTTTACGTTCAGATATGACCTTGAGTGACCCCTCCCTTTTGACCTTGGGGCCCCCACAAGGTCAAACTAACAAAACTACAGGATCGGCAGAATAACTCGGCGGGAGAGCATTTCGAAGAAAAATGTTGACCTTGAAATTATTTTCAAGGTCAATGTCATGGTCACCATCGGATAGCCAGGGAGAAATCCTCAAACTTTTGTATTGAACATTTTTCTCTAAAATGCTCTCCCGCCGAGTTATTCTGCCATTCTGCCTGAGGATTATTTTAATTTGTTTGTTATTTATGGAAAAAAGCAGCAAATTGTTTACATGTTGAAATTACTTTGTCATGTTTTCCATAAATAAATAAATTAAAAGGATCATTAGTATAATTTAAACGATCTCCAGGTATTTTTACTTAAATTTTTGGCAAAAACTATTCAGACGCAACAATAATTTGACAACTAACATGACAAATGTCAAGTCATTTCAATTGTTTTTGGAGTGTTTCTGGTCATGGCGAATTTGACAACAGGTCTGATACGAGAAAAACTGTTCAAAAAATAGAGAATTGCAAATATCTCTAAAAGTAGTAATGGCAACCCTAACAATGCTTATATGGCTCGAAAGGAAATTTCAATCTGCATACGACAGAGTAAAAAAATACAGGGTGTTCCATTTAAGTTAACAAAGTTATAGCTGTTTGAAGTTATCAAAACAGCAAAAATGAAACACCTAGTATTAAATGTTTAATTGGTTGTTACTTATGCTCTTTGCAGGTACCAAAAATCCACTTGATATCATGCTCCTGAAAAGAGTTACTAGCGTCTCTGCGGACCCTTATTGTATCTGTCAAATTTTTTCTTTAAAAATTAATATCTCAAAATCTATAACTCCTAGATATAGGGAATATTTACTAAAATGACCCTCAAATTTCACGTAGAATCCGAAAATACAATAATATGTAATGTCCCATTTAAAATAACGAAGTTGGTATCGGCTTCCGGTATAACCGGAAGTGCTGGTTCTAGATATTTTAGTTGTGTTCGCCCCAGGGACATTGCCATGTTGCCAAATTTTCAAATTTTTCGGAGAAGTACTTTCCTAGATATCGATTCACGCAGTTCCCGGTGGGACACCCTGTATATATTAGCTAATTTTTAATTTAGAAGAAAATTACATTATTTCAGTTGGTCAAAATTAAAAATAATAAATTTTTCAAGAAAGTGTAAACCCCAAGGTTTAATGACCAAATTTTAATAGCTTTAATTTATTTTCACTAAATTTAAATTTCCGTATCAATATGTGCTGATTTTTTATACTATCAATTAACGCTATTAAAATTTAATACAAAATTTGAAATTTTTCAAAAAATTTATTTATTTTTTTGTAACTTTTACTCGTTATTTTTGCTAATTTTATTTTTTCCTAAAAAAGAATCTCTTTTTATATGTAGATTTAAGTATCTTTTTTGTAATGTCCAAATTTTTTAAATAATCATACTTTTCTAGATATTACGTGGCAGATACTGGCAAAATTTTTTGGAAATGATGTTTGAAAAATGGTGACTGATGTAGAGCTTGTGTTTTCGCAAATAGTATTTTTTTTTAGTTTACCTAGGAAACCTGGAAATATTACAAATATTTCAGTCAAAATTTAGTATACACCCGGAAGAAAATGTAAATTATAGAAAACCCCTTTAAAGATAAATTTTATAATATTATCCAA
Organism: Anoplophora glabripennis; assembly: GCF_000390285.2. Lineage (NCBI taxonomy): Eukaryota > Metazoa > Arthropoda > Insecta > Coleoptera > Cerambycidae > Anoplophora > Anoplophora glabripennis. Next base: position 104,639 of record NW_019416210.1, on the reverse strand, counting down.
AAATATGGATTGTAAAAATTATTTGTAATTGATTTAGTAGATAAATAAATTTACTTTCTTGAAATTATCTTAATCTCTTAATCTAGATAAATGAGACTGGGGCTAATAAATTGCAGTTACGTAAAATGCATTTAATTCTTCAAAAGAGATTACTTCTATTACATCAATATATTTATAAAAATTATCAATTATTTACAGTTTTCTAGTAAGATACATATAATAACATCATTTAGTGAACAGCAGGTGATACTAAAGCATTATTAATACTGATATTTTTTAAACTTTTAAAATTGACACGTATTTGACTAGAATTCAAGTAAAATTAACCACAAAGGAAAAGCATTTTTTTTTAATTGTACAGGGTCAATTCGAACACAGTTGGCAGGGTTTCTCTTATTTTCGAAAATGAAATATGAGTAAGATATAACCAGCAATGTATATGTGAACTTAAATGTCATTGCTGCTTACTGGCACAGAGAATTGTTTTGTACCTACTGGCAAAGAGTGACCTACTAATCTGTAGGTACTATGAAAGCACACCTTGCTTCGCACAAGGTGAATATATAGTGAAAAAACGAATGATATTGGTATCATAATGATGGATCTGACAAGCAGAAAAAAACCCTTGGGATCGTTTTACAAAAAATGAATATGTTACTACAGAACCTTCATAAGCGATTACAAACGATGTGACCAGTAATTTTGTTTGGAATAGTTATTTTATTTCCTTTATGTTGGCAATTAAATTTCGGTACAATTAAAAAAGCAAGATCAAGATTACATTAAAACACAACATTCTGTTTCACCGGCTGTGATTGGTGTTATTTTTACGAGATTCTATTCAACCAATCAGTGATCGCATTATCTCGAGCGAAGGTGTAACGGTTTGTTATTGTTCATTATAAACGAATCGTTAATATTGGTGACGCCAAGATTTAGGGATTTTTCTTTACCAGTCATGCAATGTTGGATTGCCTAAGTTCGGCGGTCATGTGACTTGTAAACATTTATGAATAAAACAGAAATAACAACTTGTTTAAGATTTTCAATCATTTTTAAGTGGAAAATTTAAATTTTCTATTGCATTTACCATTTGCAGATAGCTAGACAGCTGAGCAATTTGATTAGTTTACAACTGTATTGATCAATTTTTATACAATTCAGATCAATTTGGTTCATGTAACTACCTACTTTCGAAGTTATATATGATGTTTTCCATTTATTAAATAGAACTTGTTAAGTTAATGCTATTGTTGGAAACAACTATTCAGGCTATATGCCCCGGATGGCATTGAATTACAACCTCAGTATTTAGTAAATAGCTAAGTTCATTCATCAGGGTAACCACTAGTCACACTTTATATCTCACCAATACGCAGAAGTAAGTTGGTCTAACTCGTAACAAAATAATTTCAATTTCAACACCTTGTATAGAATCTATTGGCAAAAGTTTGCCGATTTATAACTAAACACCCTGTATATAAATTTTCTTTAAAAAATATTTTTTGTCATAACAGGAAAATCAGAATACTCCACCAAATTCTATGCAAAAAAAAAAACTGGAAAAATGATGTACCTATTACCTTGAAAAATATGAGAAATTCCTCAAATATGTATAAATTGGCCCATTTTATTCAATGTAATGTATAGTCTTTCCGAAGTCAGTTGAACATGTAAAAAAACGCCTGGCAATAAAATTTAATGACTGTCATAGGCGTCCCTAAAAAAGTTTTCTGCTAAAGGTAAAAAATTATAATAATTTATATATAATGTGTAGAAAATTCCTATTCATTCATTTGGCCAACAACATATTTTCATTATTTATATCCTCAACCAATTTTATTATATTGATGGTAAATTTCCTTTTGTTCCGTTTCAAAGGGTCTACAAAATGCCATGTAATAATACCGAGGGTTTCCTGCCAGAAGGGCGTATCAACCTATGTACATACCACCTTCTGCCAGGTTAATCGAGATAATAATTGTTCATACGACCAAGAAAAGTATTGTGTGGCGCTGTTATTATTGGTGAGGTAGATACCTTTTGTCGCGACAAATTTATGGTATTGGGTATCGAAGTTAGCTCATAAGCCCAAAATGGCACTTTTTGTGGATACATCCTTTTGGCAGGAAATCCTCGATATTATTTCTCGCTTTTGTAATTGTAATACCAATGATTAATAGAAGGTGCTCATAATAAATTAAAATTACCTGAAACACACCAAATTCCGCATTGCTGCACTGCACTGCTGGGCAATTTGTCAGCCACTTGTCAATAGCTGAGATTTATTGCCCAGTGGTCCAATGCAGCTATGTTTGTATTTCGTTTGCCCGCGCTCGCATTCTTCAACTGGGCATANAAAAAACGCCTGGCAATAAAATTTAATGACTGTCATAGGCGTCCCTAAAAAAGTTTTCTGCTAAAGGTAAAAAATTATAATAATTTATATATAATGTGTAGAAAATTCCTATTATATGTTCATTTGGCCAACAACATATTTTCATTATTTATATCCTCAACCAATTTTATTATATTGATGGTAAATTTCCTTTTGTTCAGTTTCAAAGGGTCTACAAAATGCCATGTAATAATACCAAGGGTGTCCTGCCAGAAGGGCGTATCAACCTATGTACATACAACCTTCTGCCAGGTTAATCGAGATAATAATTGTTCATACGACCAAGAAAAGTATTGTGTGGCGCTGTTATTATTGTTAATTATTTATATTATTGTTATTATTTGTGAGGTAGATACCTTTTGTCGCGACAAATTTATGGTATTGGGTATCGAAGTTAGCTCATAAACCCAAAATGGCACTTTTTGTGGATACGTCCTTTTGGCAGGAAATCCTGGATATTATTTCTCGCTTTTGCAATTGTAATACCAATGATTAATAGAAGGTGCTCATAATAAATTAAAATTACCTGAATCACACCAAATTCCGCATTGCTGCACTGCACTGCTGGGCAATTTGTCAGCCACTTGTCAATAGCTGAGATTTATTGCCCAGTGGTCCAATGCAGCTATGTTTGTATTTCGTTTGCCCGCGCTCGCATTCTTCAACTGGGCATATACCACCTTCACGTTTAGTTCGACCATACATGTACATGGGTATGGCTAAATAAATATGGCAACAAGTTTTTAAAATATTTCAATGCGGAGTTGCTGCGTCAGCGACCGAACATGGTACATACTGTCAACCTCTTGGTTCTTCAATTGATATCGGAAAGACTATACTTGGGAAACTTTTTTTGGCATTTGTTAATAGTTACTGGGTATTTTTTAGTTAAAATATAGAAAATATCCTAATAATGTTTTTAAAATAATATAGAGTCTCTCAGAAATAAGTGCCAATATTTTACAAGCTTCTTTAAAAGCTTTTATTTAACTTGCTTTGTTAGTATGGTCAAATCTTGCAACTGAATTTTAAAACAGTTATTCCCAACTGATTGAGCTGAAATTTTGCATACATGTTTCGTTTGGGTGACAATGCATGGTGGCAGTAAAAGCTTGTTTAAAAAAAAATCTATACATGAACTTATTTCTGTACCTCAGAGCTAAACTGTATTAACTCCATTTTTTACGAAAATGGGATTATTTGACAGCCCAACACTGTTTTTTATGTTCTTTCACGTGCTAAACAGTAATAACTCCCACTTATGATACTTTCGAAGATAGACAGTGCTAAATAATAATAAGTCCCAACCTGTCTCCAAGCTAGACGATCGTATGTGTATTTAATATTAACCATGTATCATTTCCACAGTATTAAGTTCCTTGTTACATCAATTTAGTCCGAACCAAACTGGTGTATGTGGAGTTAATATTCTATTAGTTTGACTTCGGAGTATTAACTCCACACATATCAAGATCATGTTGGTTTACTTTAGTATTATATCCACATTCATCGTATATTATCGCACAATTAGTAAATATTATAATATAAAATCCCTAAATCATGTTTGTGCCAAATAGTGTTAACTCCATTTTTTTTGAAAAAAAAATACGAATAGAAAATTATTCTTTAAATTACAATAAAATACCTAATATTAAAATAGACGTATAACTTCACATCATACTATTTTTTTTATCAAGGAGAAGTAAGAGTTCGAAGTTATGGAATGATAAGCAAAATTTAAATCTTTAAATCTCTCTCCTGTAAAATTTAATTTTTGGCACTTAATACAGGTTAGCTCTGAAGTACAGAATTACAATCACGTCAAAAACAACAACTTTTATCTAATAAATTTTTTCAAAACCACATTTTTATCGGGTTTTCTACTCATTAAAATAATGCTAACGAGCTGCCTGTGGATTAAAAAAATATCTAAGTAACATTTCGTACTAGTGCTACTGTTAGTTATTATTAAAAAAGTATATTAGACCAAAGTTGTTGCTTTTGATGAGTTGAATGCATGATTAAAACTTTGGAACTTATTTCTGGAACGCTTTGTATATCGCTAATTTCCCTATTCGGCAGCTGCAGCCTCGCCATTAGTAGCACTCGACTGATCGCCAATAATTAGCTCTTCCAAATCCGTCAGGTCCTCTAAAATGTTGCTACCTAATTCTTTGATTCCGTTACCGATTAAGTTTAAGTGTCTAAGGGATTTAAGGTTTTCAAAAACTTCATCGTCGATTTCTTCAATTTCATTATTGCTTAAATCAAGGTAGGTTGTGGTTGTGTCTTCGAAAGCGCCCACTTCTATTTTACTTATTTTGTTGTTCTTGAATGACAGTGCTGAGATTGGTATGTTGCGGAATACCTCGCTTTTGATTTCCGTTAAATTGTTGTCCGACAAGAAAATGAAACCGATGTATTTCATTTCCTCAAACACCTCTGGTTCTATTGTTTCTAGGTTGTTTTTGTTCAGGTGTAGACTGTCGATTGATGTACTCTGAAATATTTTATTTCGGAGCTCTTTCAAGTTGTTATTGCCCAGAAATAGTTCATAGATGTGTGTGTTTCCAAATACGGCTTCTTCTATATTTTGTATGTTATTATTGTCCAGATATAAACTATGCAAAGACTCTATGCTGTTGAATATTCCTGCTTTAATTTTGTTGAGGTTATTATTTGACAAATATAAATACTTCAATTGGGACAGGTTTTCGAAAGCACCTTCTTCTATGTCTGTTATCTGATTGTCTGATAAATCAATCAGCTCGACTGATGGTAAGTTATCAAAAACGCCTTTTTTGATCTCTGTTAATTTATTGCCCTTTATACGTATCCATCCAAGGTTAAGCGAGTTATCAAATACATTTGTTGGTAGGTCGACCAACTTGTTCCCTTCCAAGTTTATGTCGTTAATGGTAGGTAAATCGTTAAACATACCTTCAATTTCTTCTACGTTGTTATTTTTCAGTGATACATTTTTTAAATTGCTTATTACTCTGAACGACTCTGGATCAACGCGGCTTATAATATTATCAGCTAAATCAAGTGATGTTATAGATGTATTTTCAAAATAATCTGTTTTAATTTCTTCCAACTTGTTACTGGATAGAACAAGCAATTCCAATGGCGAGTTTTGGAATGCCCCATTCTCTATATTTCGTATCTCATTTTTATTTAAATTCAAAATGTTTACTTTTAAGTTATTAAACATGCCATTCTTAATTTCTTCTAGTAAATTATTTTCTAAGATGATCGTTTCCACTGCCGAATTGTTGAATGTGTTTGTTTCAATATCTTTCAATTGACAAGAATCTATTTTGAGTGATTTTAAATTAATGTCACTCAGGCTGTTTTCGCAAAGAATTGGTACGGTTTGGTCTTTAATTCTTACTGCATCGTAATCGTCTCTCTCTGGTAAATTCTCTCGTAATTTATTGGAGGATGTAATCGTTTCTTCAAATACCGGCACGTCAAATTCACAGCCTCCCCAACCATTCTGTATCAACTTCACGCTCAGGAGTCCCTCGACTTTTACCTCCTCGAATGTATTCGCCTCTGCCATTTTTCGGACGAATGAGTTACCGATAATGTAACTGTGCTCAGATGTATTAACCTGAAAGAATTAAGTTTTGCATTTTCTGTTCATAAATCATGATATACATATAAATGTTTCTTTGATATATCAATCTAAATGGAAACTGAAAACATTTTCCATGTTGTGCAATATGGTCACTGGGTGTCCCGATTTATAGGTGTACGTTTTTAAAAACAATTTTTCTAATGTAGAGGCTGTCCCAAAATTCACGCAAGAAGTAATCTTGATAGAAAATAAAGGTTTTTAATAAAAAATTGTAAATCTTTTATTGGTTCATAACGTATACGTAACGTATAGTGTGTCTAAATAACACCGAAAAAATGTAAATGTCTTTGGAATAAAATTTTATGAAAAAACTCCCCATATACAGGGTGGGTCATTAGTGTGAGAAAGTAAAATAACTCCCTTGTTATTCATAATACAGAAAAAAAGTTCATATAAAAGTTGTACAGAATCAAAAAACCTAAAGGACAAAATTAATTTGAAACACACAGGGCGATGAGTAAAAACGGGACACGCCAAATATTACATTTTTTAAATGGAACACCCTGTATATTTTTAAACATATGGATTTCTGAGAAGATTCTATACAGGGTCGGAAAGTCCCCATGGTTCATCGGCCGTTACGTGAGAGCGATAAAGAAAGCTATACAAATCCGTGCGATAGAGAAAGATGGCTATAATGAAGGCGTCTAATAGTCACCGCCCATTTCGCCCTTCCACAAATAAGATCCACTTCTTATTTGTGGAAGGGCGAAATGGGCGGTGACTATTAGACGCTTTCATTATAGCCATCTTTCTCTATCGCACGGATTTCTATGACTTACTTTATCGCTGTCACGTAACGGCCGATGAACCATGGGGACTTTCCGACCCTGTATACGACAATATAAACAGTTTAACATTTTAGTGCGGGATTGCCAAGTTAAGTAGAAAATTCTTTGAATTTTGGAAAAAACACGACCTCCAAGAAGTTGTATTAACTTTAACTACTAAAACTTGGGGCAAAAATATTTGGCAGAGTTATAGGCAAATGTTGGGCAAAGACTCCTATATTAGCTAATATCGATATTTTATACAGGGCATTTTTTCTAATACGATCATTTTAAGAAAGTTCAAACTTGATTTTCTAAAAATTTTCAAATGGAACACCCTATATTTTATTGTTCTATTTTATTCACATATCGGTCCACATCAACTTTTATTAAGTATGTTCTACACGTAAAGTTTTTAGTTTTTAAGATATAGCAACATTTCTGGAAAAACCTAATTTTTACTATTTTCGGTCGCACGAAATGGCTTTGGAAAAAACTGTCACATTGAAACAACTTGTCAGTTCATAATTTATCATTCCATTTTGAGTTAATTTTATTAGTTAATATTTATTTGTAGTATTCTATAAACTATTAAAAATTAAGTTTTTTCAGAAATATTGCTATATCTTAAAAACTAACAATTTTGGATATAGAACATGTTCAATAAAAGTTGAAGTGGACCGATATGTGAATAAAATAGAACAATAGAACAATAAAATACATCAGGGTGTTCCATTTGAAAAATTTTAGAAAATTAAGTTTCAACTTTCTGAAAATGAAAGTATTATAAAAAATGCCCTGTATAAAATATCAATATTAGCTAATATAGGAGTCTTTGCTTAACATTTCCGTATAACTCTGTCAAATATTTTTGTTCCAAGTGTTAGTAGTTGAAAGTTAATACAATTTCTTCGAGGCCATGTTTTTTCCAAAATTCGAAGAATTTTCTATATAACTTAGCAACCCCGCACTAAAATGGCAAACTGTTTATATTGACATATATAGAATTTTCTCGGAAATCCATACGTTTAAAAATATACAGTGTTCCGTTTAAAAAATGTAATATTTGGCTTGTCCCATTTTTACCCATCGCCCTGTATGTATCAAATTAATTTTGTAGTGTAACTTTTTTTCTGTATTATGAGTAACAAGGGAGTTATTTTACTTTCTCACACTAATGGCCCACCCTGTATATCAAGGTAAAGAAATAAAAAAACTAAATTTTTTGAAATTTTTTCAACCCTGAAGCATGGGGTTGAAATACTCAACCCTATGACACTTTATCTTATAATTTTTTGTTCGATAAAATTTATTTTAAAAAAATATGTTAAAAAAGCCCCATTCATTTACTATTTGATATCTTCGTTTTTTCGAAAAGTTAAGGATTTATGAGAAAAAATAAATGTATTGCAATGCATTTTTAAAAAGATGAGCTGTTTAACGCGAGTGTATTTTGCCGAAAATGTCAGGTGTTAATTATTTCAACCCCTTACAAAAATACTTCAGCAGAGCACCAAGAAAAATAATAAAAAATACTTGGCAGAACGAGAAAATGCCAAGATTAAACAAAAGAATAGAAAATACGCTAATGATGACAGCGATCACATATTAACAAAATCTCACCTACGTATGAGGCTATTCTTTCCGAGCATGCGCATTAGGAATAACACGGCTAATGTTAAATTTGTATTTTATTTAAATTTAGGAATATCGTTTTTTGTAAATTTTAAGCACATTAGTGTATCTATTTTACCAAACACGTGTTGGTTGTTCTTAAATACTTGTAAGTCCTTGTAAAAATAAATTAATTCGAAGTTGTTCATTTCTATAGTATCTATGTAAATAGTACACAAGGGTCACATTCGATCTGTACAATTTCAACTAGACAATTTGTTGCGGGTTGCCTAAATATAAGACGTCACACTAAAAGGGTCTATTGATGTTCCTGGACTCTCAGCAACACTCACGAACTGCTTCGATGATTTTTGTTGAACGACTTATTGAAGGAAGGCCAGATAGTTTAAGATCACTAATTGATCCAATCTCCCAGATGAATTTTTCAATTTATCTCTTTACAGTTGACGAAGTTAAATGACTATTCAGACCATATTTTTTACGAAAACTACAAACTGTATATGCCAAACCTTAATTATGATTTAAAATATCGCTTAACAATGAAACCGCGTTGTTCTTTCGTGTATTGCTTCATTTTTAATGGCCCTGAACTGTCTGCTGCTGTCAAGCTGTCTTTTTTTTATTTGTTGGCAACACTTTACCGCACAAATGGCAGAAAATTCAAATCTTGCGTAAATTTTGGGACACCCGATACATTGAAATCTTATATTACATGAATTATAGCTTAATACTTTTATATAGAATAAAAATTCAAACATTTTTTTTATTAAACTCTCAAGAAGGGTCACATATGGAAATTATAACTTTCTAAAAACTGCAAATGCAGCTACAATTTTTTTAGGCCAATATTTTTTTATTATTAAAGATTGAGGAAGAAAAAATGTAAATTGTTTCTGGAAAGGTGAAAACTGTCCTTTTTCTAGATTCAAATGAAATTAAAGGAATAAGAAGTAATATATTAAAATAATTAAAATAAACTAAAATCATCATATAAATTGTAGCAGACTTAGATCTGTTATTTTGAAAAAATCCGAAAGAGAAAGAAATATTTAAACTTAATTTCATTTTGTTTATGTTCATTTATAAAAGAGAACACCCTACATTGTTATTTTTTTCATAGTTTTATTTATTTTTCCTCTATTATATCAGTACCTACGTGGTTAAATTATAATTTCACAAGATATTTAGAATATATACTTTTTTATAAGTAAAAAGTTTGGAAATTGTTACTTACTAAACTGCTGTAATTCAATGGATAGATATGACATTCAACATTTCATAAATTTATAACTAAACTGATCACTTATTCAACTAGTAATTTTTGTAATAAATGTGCTGAACAGGATTTAGATAAAAAATAAAAGTGATAAGATAACGAATTTAAATTTGTATATACGAGGGTTGCCTTTTACATTTCGGGAATAGGGAACAATAAAGAAATTAATCATCATATATGGCTTTATTGTTTTTCAAAATATTCTCCATGAAGTTCAATACACTTTATTTGCATGCGCTTGAACTAATTTTCTAAGCACTTTATCCATTCCGATTGAGGTACCTCTAAAACATGCATTTGTATATCTGGGAACCATTCCGGACCATTTCTGAGGGTTTATGACCCTCTGAATAAGCTGGTAGGTCAGCTCTATCGAGAGCTAACCAGACCGAGTAAAATCCGTGACATGGCGCCCAACGTGGGGCTATGACGTGGGATACATCGTCGACCTACATAAATCCGTGACATAATCTGTGATGTTCAGACGACTCCCAAAACATTAAATTATTAAATGTTAAATTGATTTTAAAAATGTATCACAGGAAATAATGATAAGTAATAAATTGCTTTTGGTAAATTTACTTTTTTTGTAAAAGATACACCTTATTAACTTAGGTACTATTAAATACTTTGTTTTCTCATCTTTAAAATTATTCAGTCAATTAAGATAGAAAGTTTGAATTTTCGTGAAAGTTGGTCACTTTCGTGAGAATTCTTGAATAAAAACAGATTTTCAATGTTTTGCAGATATAGCCAAAAAAAAATAAAAATTTTCGGTGACCCCTGTAGTTGTTTACTTTTTCTGATAGAATTTTTACATGGAATCCAGTACAATACTTAATTTTTGAATTATTCTAAAGTTTCTTATTTACAGATCAATGTTACATTTTTAACCATGGCTCAGTTAAAAAAGATATTTCATGCTTTCCAAAAATATATACAGAGCCTTCATAAATGTTTACAAGCCATATGTGACCGCCGAGCTTAGCAACCGACATTGAACGGCTGGCACTATCAACTAAAAATCCCCAAAGCACCACCAATATTAATGTTACGTTTACAATGAACAATGACAAACTGTTAGGTCTACGCTTGAGTTAATGTGATCGCTGATAGGTTGAATAGAATCTCGTGAAAAATTACACCAATCACCAGCCGGTGAAACAGAATGTTGTATTTTAATGTAATCTTGATCTTATTTTTTTTATCATTTTTAATTTTACCGAAATTTAAATGCCAACTTGAAGGAAATAAAATTACTGTTACAAACAAAATTACCGGACATCACCTGGTCTGTAATCATGAAGGCTCTGAAGCTTGTGGTACTTACCGCAAAAAGTATTTTACCTACGACCACTACTGTAAATACTTAAAAACACACCGTCTGCGATCAATGTAAGATTCCCATTACGTACGGTAAAAAAATCGCACAGTTTTCCTAGCGATCGCCTAGCAACGGTCAATACAATACTGTTTGTATTGACCGTTGCTAAGAGGTTGCTAGGAAAACTGTACAATTTTTTTACCAAGCTGTGCGATTTTTTTACCGTACAACGTAATAGGAATCTTGCATTGATCAGAGACGATGTGTTTTTGAGTATTTAAAGTTGTGATCGTAGGTAAAGTATAGTACGTAATACGTGGTGTAATGCAATTACGCACTCATAGAATTACGCACTCGCCGCTACGCGGCGTCGTGCGTAACTTTTCCACTCGTGCGTAAAATGCTTTTTACAACACTTATTACGTAATATACTATTGTATTTGCCGTATTAAAAAAACAAATATGTTGGTATCATAGATTTAATAGTATACTAATATTAGATCTATGGTTGGTATTATATTGAATAAAATCTAATGCCATTTGTTATACATATATGGCATAATTAATGACTTTCTTTTGCTTCATTTTTGCGGAATATCTAGATAATAATTGTGATGACCAAATTCATTTTTATGACAATAATAGACGTGATATTAATTTTTTCCTTCAAATTTGTTCTAGCTAATGTTGATGACATTCATACCATTCTTAATAGTATCAAAACGGATGCATTTGGTGTTGATAATACATATATCTCGCACCATGTTAAAATACTGTAGTCCATTTATTGATCCGTATGTACTCATATAATTAATTGCTGTATATTGAGAAACAATACTTTTCTTATTTGTGGAAAAATTAGTATATTCCAAAAGATTGTTATGTAATCAAACTAGTACTAGTACTAGTATTATTATTATTATTTGCTTGCTTGCTTGCTTGCTGGCTTGCTCCCTTCCTTCCTTCCTTCCTTCCTTCTTTCCTTCCTTCCTTCCTTACTTACTTACTTACTTACTTACTTACTTACTTACTTACTTACTTACTTACTTACTTACTGTCATAAAAGTAGGGAGAAAAATTAGTTTAATAAAAATGCTGTTAGGATAACAATACATTTAAATTCATTTTACAGTAATAATACATAATTTTATGTTAATGTAAAAAAATGTTTAAATATCAATTTAACAACGTATGTATTAATCTTAATTATTGGCATTCATAAGTTTTTTTTGATGGATTTTAGCAAAACTAATAGGTACAATGAGTAAGTATACTGTGTAAACATGTTACATCTGTCAGAATATTTATCTATATCTACAGGTAAAAATGAAAATACATTTTTCAATATCATCAATGAAATATCAATATACATTTTATGGAATTTTATTTTTTTTTATTCTTTAGTACTTTCTTGACGTTTTAACATGTCATATTTAAAATTATAAGTATGGTTGTCACCAATAGCGAACTCCTGTAATTTTACCAAGTGCTCAAATACCTTACTACCCAATTCTTGGATTTTATTACCACCCAAGTTCAAATTAAACAATGACTTAAGATTTTCAAAAACTTTGTCGTCTATTTCAGAAATATCATTATTTTCTAGAATAAGGAAACCTAGAGATCTTAAATTCGCAAAAGCATCTACCTCAATTTTATTTATCTTGTTGTTTCTAAGAAACAATCCCGTGATAGAAGGATTGTCGAACATACCTTTATTAATCTCTGTTAAATTGTTTCCTTCCAAAAAAATTAGTGAGATAGATTTCATAATATTGAACACTTCTGTGTCTATAATTCCTATATTATTGTGGGCTAAGTGCAAGAAGCCAATAGACGCGTCTTTAAACATTTTACCTTGCAGTTCATTTAAACTATTACGTTCAAGTTTTAAATAGTGTATTTTAGAATTTTTGAATGCTAGATCTTCTATGCGTATTATTTTATTGTCTCTCAAATCTACATCACCCGCGGTTATATTATTAAATACACCGGCTTTGACTTCTTTTAATTTATTGTTGGATAAAAATAAATACTTTAGTTTGGGTAGGTTTTCAAAAGCACCTTCCTGTATGGTTTCTATTTGGTTATCTCTCAAATCAATCAGTTCGAGTTGTGGTAAGACATTGAAAATACCCTTTCTGATATTCGTCAATTTATTATTCCTTAAACGGACCCATCCAAGATTAAGTGAGTTATTAAACATATTTCTTGGTAGATCAGTCAAATTGTTTCCTTCCAAATCGATATCACTGAGAGTAGGTATGCTATTAAAAATTCTATCGATTGCTCTGAAATCATTGTTTTTCAGAGATAGTTCTTTAATACTGTTCAATGTTGTGAACAATTCCGGTTCAATATGACTTATCATGTTGTCATGTAAATCCAGTCTAACAATGGATGCACCTTTAAACTGGTCCGCTTCAATTTCCTTTAATTTATTATGGGATAAATCAAGTTTTTGTAGTGGCAAGTTCTGAAATGCTGCTTCTTCTATCTTCTGAATATTATTTTTCTTCAAACTCAAAAAGTCAACCTTTAAGTTGTTAAACATACTATTTCTAATTTCTTCTAAAGCATTATTTTCTAAACTGATGAGTTTGATTTTTGCATTGTTAAAGGCATTTGCTTCTATTTCCTTCAAATTGCAAGAAATGATTTCTAGTCTTCTAAGATGAATACCACTTAAACTGTTCTCGTGGAGTATTGGCAGATTTTGGTCTTGAATTTGTATCACATCGTATTCGTCTTTCTTGGGTAAGCTTTCGTGCAAGTTACTGGACGATTCGATAAACTCCTCAAATATTGGCGCATCAAATCGGAAAGTTCTCCTCACCGGCATTAGTGACATAATTCCTTTTATTTTAACATTTTTAAATGTTACGGGTTCTGTCATTGCTAACAAAGTTTTCTCAAACGTATTATCCAATTCCTGAAAAATTAATATATCAATAAATATCTTGTGAGGTTTATTTAGAAAAAAAGGATTTTTTTTAAAAAATAAAAAATTTTTTTCATTATTTCCAACTTTTTTTAAATTTCGGCATTCTAAACCGGTCAAACTTGCAAAGCCTATGATTAGTACCTAAATAAAGTCAACTAACTGTATATGGATTACGCTTAGTTTCTATTTTTATGGTTCAGCCATAGATTTTATTGTTGATTTTTTTCTCCGAAAAAATAAGATGACCATTTTATTTTCATCGTAACTCCGCGAGTTTTGGAGCTACGAATTTTTTTCAAAAGGCATTTTAAAGGTCTTTCCAAGCACTTTAAAAAAGGTTATACCTATTCATTTTCTTCGAAAAATTAGTTCTTTCGCCATTATTTTACGGTGAAAGGTTCGATTTTTATTACATCTACGGTAATCAACAAAAAATGAATCGAATCCTTATTTCAAAAGCTTTATTTTTGCTTTATATGGGTTTTTCGATAAAACGCAAGGTTTTCGAGTTATTTATCAATAATTGTTGAAACATGCACTTTTTAGATGAAAAATCATTTTCAATCGCAAATAACGCGAAAAATATTAATTTTTGGAAAAAACGTTATAGAGCATTTTTTGCTTAGAATTCATCCATCTATTGATTTCTGCGATTAAAATGGGTGCCTTCATTGTCACCCCCAGGGGGAAAGCACACATCGACACTATGTAACTTTTGTTTCTTGAGCAATTTTCTACTTACTGTTAAAATTTCACGTCAATCGGTGCGTGTCAAGAATTCGGACCTACGAGTAAAAACCGTCATATAGGTACTTACTGAGCTATAAGTTTAAATAAAATAGTTCCACAAAATTTTCGGAAACTGTCAGCTTTTAAGTTGTTAAACTTAACTTACCGTTCCTAACTTCTATGTTCAATTTTCTTGGTTTTATTTCTTTCAAATAAGAAGTTATTTCCTGTTTTCTAAGATAAATTTCACATACAAGTTTAATTTTTATTCTTCTACTGTTTTCCCGAATGCACAAATAATTCAACTATACCTCAGAAGAATAATGTTGATTACTTATTTCTCTGATTGTGAGAACTATACCCATCAGAAAAATTAGAGATATAACGAGCGTTCAAATAAAAACGTGGTCGAAGTTGGCTCTGACACATTGGACGTAGGGAGTAGCTTATAGCGACCAACTTAACCTCATTTCTCAACGAGCTGTATAGCAGCTGTCAGTTTCAATAACGTTAATGACTAATATAACTTTATTTTATAGAATAAAGGTTTTTCAGAAGACCACATTCTCATATTCTGTGAGTTTACGTAACCACTTAAATGAAACCAGGCTTCATCAGAAAAAAAGGTGATATTATGAAGTTCACCGTAGTTGTTTAAAAACCATTCACAAAATACAGCCCGTCGCGGAAAATCAACTTCATGAAGTTCTTGCTGACAAGTTAAACGATAGGAGAGCAAACGCAAATCTTTTTTTAACACTGTGTGGCAGGTACCGACTGATACTCCCACCATTTGTGATAAAACACGTACAGAAGTTCTTGGCGCATTTTCCATTATTTGTTGGACATTTTCTTTTAATTCTTCAGTCCGATTTTTAGGTCGGCCGCTTCCTTCTTTTCTTGTTACACTGCCCGTTTCACGAAAAAATTAACACAACGCTGAACTGCACTTTGAAAAATTTTGTACTCAACAACGCCGGGAAATTAATTTTGAAATTCTATGAAACATTCCTCAATAGAATACTTCCATATTCCATCAATCTTGCGTCCATTTCTAAAGTAGGACTCTATGATAAACACTTTTTGTTCTTGAGAAAACACCATTTTAAACGCTTTTTAAAACGAAAATATTCAAATTGATAGCGGCGATATAGTGCTTTGACAGATGACGTTTAAGTTCATTTGCTATACGCTACGCCCTACGTCCAAATTTTCAGAACCAACTTGACCACGTTTTTATTTGAACGCTCGTTATAAGGAAACAATTTGTACTTACTTGTGTCAGAAAACTGTTCTAAATAGAACTGGGCTGTACAAGTCGTCACAGTTTTAGGAAATTACGTCTGCTGTTTTGTTTACTGTTAATATTCACTGTTGCCAGATGTCCTAGATAATTGTTCGAGTAGACTTTGATATATTTTTTTTCTATTTAAAATTATTGAGTGTAGACTTCGTTAAAGTAAAACGTTAGTTATTAGCATTGTTTAAATATTCTATAATTAAAACAATGTTAGTCAACGATTTGTATTGATACCAGTGTAACAGTCATAAGATAGAATTTGAAAACTAAAGAGTGAATAATAATTGATGACTTCTCCATATTTTTTTCTAAATCTTCTAATTTCTGTAATCTTATTTAAGTATTCAATAATTATACAAGTTTTTCATACTGATATATTAAGGAATGTTTTCAATATCTGACAACACAGCATTGTTTACTTCTGACCGATAATTATGATGCCGAAATATATTCCTAGATATATTTCTGGTTGCCTATAGAAAAAGCTGCAAGTTTCCTTTATATCTCACGTAAGTTTCACGGACACTAGCGATCAAATATTTGTATTTTTGTCAAAACTTTAGATAGAGCACAAATCCTAAATAAACTTGTTATTTAATTTGTATTAAATACATAGCGAACGCAGCAACTATAACTTAATTTTTGGAAGGAAGACCTTGAGTTAAATTTTAAAAAGACTAACTTGCCATTTAATATAAGTATACTAATATATATGTACATGTATTCAGTTACAAAATTTTGTATTTAGTTGCATTTGCAATATTACCGAAAAACTGACGTTCGTGAGAAGGATTTTCATTTAGATTTTTAAAAAAATAGAAATATTAGTTCGGCTCGTGGATTGCGAACATTAACGCACCCTGTACATGTGTGTTCCAAGAAGCTTTGTGGTGACGACAGCCTCGCGTGACGGTCCCTAAATTGTTAAATCCCTTCTTATTCCACACGTTCGACTTTACACCCACAATTAGACACGTCATACAGAAAAGTTTTTTTAAATAATACTTCCGCACAACCACTTATACTCCGAATACCATTCATTCCGAAACTTCCGAACGCACACATTGTCTTTCGACTTCCCCTTTTTTCCATATCGAGAGAATAAGGCACAGGCAATTTTGCTTAATAGAATAGAGCAATTAATTATGTTAAGAAGATTACATAAATATCGCATGAGTGAAATATTACGACGCGTTTTCATTGATTCTAGCTCATAACGATATCCAAGAGATCTAGTTGTATATTAGATACCATATTATGGAACATACTCCATTTTAGATCTTACGGGGGAATAAAATAAGATTTTAAATGTACGGATATCTGTAAAATCTCTACAATTGCGGTAAATTAAACCATAAGTACGGGACGTACTCGACACAACATTATTAATGTGATCGATGAAAGTGAGTCTACTGTCAAAAGTTATGTCTAATCCTTAAACAATTCAACATGGCTAAGGATGTATCCATCAATGTCATAATCATAGTTAGTTTTACGAGTGAAGAACATTACCTTACATTTGAAGTTGTTAAGAGATAAACAATTTAATTCACACCATGGCGACATACGATTCATCAGAGCTGTAGACGGACTCAGTCTGTAAGGGAATTTATTACGGAGAATAATTTAACATCATCTGCGAACATCAGTTTCTCACATGAAAAAATATCGGAAGATCATTAATAAATAGCAAGAACAAAAGCGGCCAAATTAGAGCCTTAGGGCACCCATGAAGATGGAAAAAATGCTTGAGAGGAAAAGTTTTGAAACCTGACCACAGGTTGTCTATTTGCTAAACATGATTGTAAAAGCCTGATTAACGAATATGAAAAATTAAATCCTTGTAACTTTGCCAGTAAGATTTATATGACCGAAGGCTTTTTGGAAATCGATAAATATTACGTCAACTTGCCCTATGGTACTAAAATTCTAAAAGTCCGGTGGATTGAAGGCCAGCGGTCTCCTTACTTAAATCTTATAGGGACATTTAAATTGTCTATCATAGGTACTGGAGCAAAACCGTCGTATAAAATTCGATGTTATCATTTTGGCTCATCAAATGACTAAATTGATGTACATATCAGGATTCCTTAAGTTGGGAGATTTTATGCACCGTTCCTATTGGTTTTAGGTACGTATCTTAGCGATATAGTCTTCAAAACACGTTATAGATTGAAAATAGGAAAAAATTGGAAGTATGTTTTCGTGGTCTGAATGATTGTTTTTCAAAATTTTGTGGGCACCATCTGAAAAGGCTTCCCGAACCCCGAAAGTATAAAGTCTAGTAGGTTTGATTTGAGGGGTGCAATGCAATGGTGCCCGTGGTTCAAAGATATCTCTTCGAAAATTTGATTTTGAGCGTTAATGGCTTGAATTAAAAAAGGCTGGAAGATCTTCTTTTTCTTAGAAATGGCACAGGAACATCTATAGGCACTTTTCTGTATCTGTCATAAAAGTAGGTAGGGAGAAAAATTATTTCGATAAAAATGCTGTTAGGAAAAATATATTTGATTCTTTATAAGCGATAACAATACGTTTAGTAATATGCAACATAACTTTATGTTAATGTAAAAAAAATATTTAAAAATCAATTTTACAATATATTTAT
Source organism: Anoplophora glabripennis (assembly GCF_000390285.2). Lineage (NCBI taxonomy): Eukaryota > Metazoa > Arthropoda > Insecta > Coleoptera > Cerambycidae > Anoplophora > Anoplophora glabripennis. Next base: position 86,012 of record NW_019416210.1, on the reverse strand, counting down.
TTCTTTTAAATATTATTGGCATTCACAAGTTTTTTTGCTGCACTTTGGCAAAACTAGTGGTACAATGAGTAAATACTGTGTAAAAATGTTACGTTTGTATTGATAGATGCTTCGGTTTTGAAATAAAATGTCACCTGAAAATAATTGCTGACAATTTTTTTTATTTTTTCAAAGCATTAAAGATCTATATAAAAATTAAAAAAAAAATACATACTAATATTAACTAGAAATTCCCACATGCAGCATATATGCTTTCAAGCCTTATCAAGGAATATTAAAAACTGTTTTTGCGCTGAAGCTATAAAATTTTTATGAATATTGTACATGATAACCCAAACCAACGAGCGTTATTCTGGCTTAGATCGGACACATGCATAAAATACTGAGAGCAGAACAAAATAAAATTATGAAGGTGTACTCCCAAATCTTTAAAAATATGTGTGTTTCAAGCTACATATAGGAGACAACCTGACATTTGAAAAATATTTAAAATTTATTTGCTTTACACCAAACAATTGAAGAGTTAAGTGGATAAAGGAAGGAGGTAGGTAACAAAATTGTAAAACAGAAAAATCCCAATTCTTTCTATTTCAACTTTATTTGGAGGAGGAATACGTGAGTTTCGAATAATATCCCTTTCATTTTTATGTCAAAGTCGGTGCTAAGTGAAATAATGTCACTTACCGCATTTATTCGTGAAGAAAAGTCGTTTCTGAAAGAAATGATATTTGCCTTCTTTATCCACTCTTCAATTCCTATACAAGGTGTCCCGAAATTCATGCAACAAAATTTGGTCATAGATTCTTAAGACAAATTTAGGGAACCTGTATTTTTTCTTTTTGCTAACTGGTCCCCTCTTTCGTAGTTACAGCCCCCTGAAATCTACCTCTAAGAAGTCTTTTTTATATCTCAAAATCATGTTAAGGAGAATCATTAAATTTGGTGGGGTTTTATGACATGTGAAATCTCACAGTGCTACGCTTTTTGGCGAGAAACCCCCTTAAGACACTTTTTCATGGACCCCGTTGTCTTTGGAACCAGAAAAATTTGGTTGCAAATTTGATTTTTTTTTTAATAGTTAGCCATTGAATTTAGAAACTTTTTTTTCTCTTGATATTTTTTTCCTAAAACGTAATGTTTTTGAGGAAAATGGTGAATCACGATATGTATCCGATCACATTTTGACATTCTTCTCAAAAAAATTGCTTTTTACGAAAAAAGTATAAAGAGGCAACAACTTTCTAAATTTAATAGCTTTCTAGTGGACTAATAATTTTTAAGAAATTTAAATATGTTACCAAATTTTTTTAGCTCCAAAGACAAGGGGGCCCACGAACAATTGTCTTAAGGGGGTTCCCCGCCAAAAAACGTAGTACCATCAGATTCCACATGTCATAAAAACCCCCGTGAACCTAATTTACTGATTCTCGTACAACAGGGTTCCGAGATACAAAAAAAAGATTATTCTTAGGGTCGGACTTCAGGAGCTGTAACTCCGAAAGAGGGGGCCACTTTGCAAAAATAAAAAATGTTGTTGCATTAATTTCGGGACACCCTATATTTAATTGGCTCTAAAAGTGTTTACAGTCATTAACATTCGAAATAGAGGAATACACTTTTAAGTCACGATCATAGATTAATTTGTGAGAATTCAGATAAAGTGAAATATTGTTAACGAAAACAGGAATTTATGACTGAAAAATATTTTAATTTTAATCTTTTTATTCTTTCTTGACGTTTGAACTTGTCATATTTAAAATCATAAGTGTGCTTGTCGCCAATAGCAAATTCCCATAATTTTGGTAAGTGCTCAAATACCTTACTACTCAATTCTTGGATTTTATTACCTCCTAAATTCAAATTAAATAATGATTCAAGATTTTCAAAGACTTTATCGTCTATTTCAGAAATATCATTATTTTCTAGAATAAGGTAGCACAGAGATCTTAAATTCGCAAAAGCGTCTACCTCAATTTTACTAATCTGGTTGTTTCTAAGAAACAATCCCCTGATAGAAGGATTGTCGAACATACCTTTATTAATCTCTGTTAAATTGTTTCCTTCCAAAAAAATTACTGAGATAGATGTCATAACATTGAACACTTCTGTGTCTATAATTCCTATATTATTCTTGGCTAAGTGCAAGAAGCCAATAGACGCGTCTTTAAACATTTTACCTTGCAGTTCGTTTAAACTATTACGTTCAAGTTTTAAATCGTGTATTTTAGAATTTTTGAATGCTAGATCTTCTATGCGTATTATTTTATTGTTTCTCAAATTTACATCACTTGCGGTTATATTGTTAAATATACCGGTTTTGACTTCTTTTAATTTGTTGTTGGACAAAAATAGATACTTTAGTTTTGGTAGGTTTTCAAATGCACCTTCCTCTATGGTTTCTATCTGGTTATCCCTCAAATCAATCAGCTCGAGTTGTGGTAAGATATTGAAAATACCTTTTCTGATAGTCGTTAATTTATTATTACTTAAACGGATCCATCCAAGATTAAATGAGTTACTAAACATATTTCTTGGTAGATCAATCAAATTGTTTCCTTCCAAATCGATATCCCTGATAGTAGGTATGTTATTAAAAATTCTATCGATTGCTCTGAAATCATTGTTTTTCAGAGATAGTTCTTTAATATTGTTCAATATTGTGAACAATTCCGGTTCAATATGACTTATCATATTGTCATGTAAATCCAATCTAACAATAGATGCACCTTTAAACTGGTCCACTTTAATTTCCTCTAATTTATTATGGGATAAATCAAGTTTTTGTAGTGGCAAGTTCTGAAATGCTGCTTCTTCTATCTTATGAATATTATTTTTCTTCAAACTCAAAAGGTCAACCTTTAAGTTGTTAAACATACTATTCCTAATTTCTTCTATCATATTGTCATGTAAATCCAATCTAACAATAGATGCACCTTTAAACTGGTCCACTTTAATTTCCTCTAATTTATTATGGGATAAATTAAGATATTGTAGCGGCAAGTTCTGAAATGCTGCTTCTTCTATTTTTTGAATATTATTTTTCTCTAAATCCAATCTAGCAATAGATGCACCTTTAAACTGGTCCACTTTAATTTCCTCTAATTTATTATGGGATAAATCAAGATATTGTAGTGGCAAGTTCTGAAATGCTGCTTCTTCTATCTTTTGAATATTATTTTTCTTCAAAGTCAAAAAGTCAACCTTGCAGTTTTTAATCATACTGTTCCTAATTTCTTCTAATACATTATTTTCTAAACTGATGTGTTTGATTTCTGCATTGTTAAATGCATTTGCTTCTATTTCCTTCAAATTGCAAGAAACGATTTCCAGTGTACTAATACGAATCCCACTTAAACTGTTCTCGTGGAGAATTGGCAGATTTTGGGCTTGAATTTGTATTATATCGTACCCGACTTTATTGGGTAAGGTTTTTTGCAAATTACTGGACGATTTAATAAGCTTCTCAAATATTGGCTCATTAAATCGGAAACTTCCCCACCTCGGCCTTATTATTGACATGATCCCTTTTATTTTAACGTTTTTAAATGTTACAGGTTCTGTCATTGCTAACAAATTTTTCACAAACGTACGAGTATTATCCAATTCCTGAAAAATGAATATATGAACTAATAAATATTTTCCATGAGGTATCGTTACGTTTAGTAACAATTTGAGCGAAGACAGCGGTACACAACTATAGAATCAATCTCTAGATAGCGGATGATAAATTCAATATATTTTTAACGCTCTAAAGATGTTTAAAATATATGCAGCTTTCTACAAATGATAACACATCTACTTGCTAATAATATTAATTAATATAAGTTATTCCCTGATTCGTACCATGCTTCTCCTACCGCTTGGCATTTAATTAAAGCGTGCTCCTTTTGTCCGGTACGTTATTTAATTCCTAACTAATCAAAGCCGTGTCAGACAAAAAAACTCCAAATAAGGACTTTTTGTCTCAGAATTACCCTATATGGCTTAACTCTTTTTGGGACACCTTGTATATTGGAATAAAAATAGGTCCGTCTTATCCTGTTTTTAATAGGAAATAGGCAACCAGGAATATAGATAGATTTGCACCTATTTTCGTAATTGCTAATCCTTGGTTTTATTTCTTTCACATAACAAACAATTTCCTGATTTTTAAGATGAATTTCAAACAAGTTTAATTTTTATTCTACTGTCTTTCCGAATTATGAGTCACTTGCTTGCACGGATGATTCAACTATACTCATCAGTAAAATTGGAGAAATATAAGGAAACTGAAAAATTGTACTTACTTGTGTCAGAAAAATGCCCTAAATGCGCATTGCGTTGTACAAATCACGGTTTCACGAAATTACGTCTGCTGTGAATATCCAATTTGTTTACTGTTAATATCCAGTGTTGTCAGATGTCCTAGATAATTGCATGGGTATACGTTGAAGTAATATAAAATTATTTAATAAAGTAATATAAATAATATAAAACGGATATTTTTGTTCCATTTAGAATTATTGATAAAACTTTAGTTATTATCATTGTTTAAATATCGTATACCTAATTTAAACAATGTTAGTCACCAATTTGTATTGATAACAATTTTATCAGTCACAAGCTCTTAGAATTGTAAATTAAAATGTTGAATTATTTATTAATTGACTTCTTCATATTTTTTTTAATTCTTCCAAATAATTAGTGATATAGATGTCATAACATTGAACACTTCTGTGTCTATAATTGATATGTTATTCTTAGCCAAGTGCAAGAAGCTAATAGACGCGTCTTTAAACATTTTACCTTGCAGTTGGTTTAAACTGTTACATCATCTGCGATTATATTATAAATATACCGGCTTTGATTTCTTCTAATTTATTGTTGGACAAAAATAGATAGGTACTTTAGTTTGGGTAAGTTTCCAAATGCACCTTCCTTTATGGCTTCTATCTGGTTATCCCTCAAATCGATCAGCTGGAGTGGCGGTAAGATATTGAAAATACCCTTTCTGATATTCGTCAATTTATTATTCCTTAAACGGATCCATCCAAGAAGTTGACGCAATAACCCCACTCCGACATCTCCCCACTACACGCATACATTTCGGTGCTAATGGCTTATCAAATAAATCCTTTCCCATGCTAACTCAATGAAGAATTATTGAATTTGCCCGATTCTTGCACCAAAAGATGCGCAACATCAAGTTCTATATGTTAAATACAATAACTCAATTTAGGTATAAAATGAAGTTGCCCGGTTTCTGCACGGAGGTTTTCAATTATTTATTGACTTCTTCATATTTTTTTTTAATCTTTTAATTTCTGTAATGCCCTAATCTAAATTGTAATAACAATAATAATAATCTTAGTTAAATATTCAATAAGTATACAAGTTGTTCATACTGATATTCAGGAATATTTTCAATATCTGACAACACAGCATTGTTTACTTCTGACCTATCATTATGCTGCCGAAATATACTCTTAGATCTATTTCTGGTTGCCTATAGAAAAAACTGCGAGTTTCCTTTATTTCTAACTAAAGTCTCATGGACGAACAAGCAATTTTTTTTTATATTTATTATTATGGCGGTAGTAACAAGAGTTATGTCACACGTCATTTTGAGAATACACTGATTTGCTAGATTAAAACCATCACAACTTTAGATGTGCAAAAGTTAAAGCCAAATGAAACTTGTTATTTAATTTATAGTAAATCCCAGCTACGCAACAAAAAGATGTTCTAGGAAGAACTCTATTTTTGGAAGCAAGGCCTTGTGTTCAAAAGGCTCGTTCTAGACTAACTTGCCTTTAATATAAGCATAGCCTAACAATATGTACTCAGTTACAATATTTTGTATTTAAATGTTTAGCAGTTTACCCCTTTTTCACTCTAATTAGTAAATTTACAAGAAATTTAAATTTGGAGAGATATAAATTAATTAGTTTATGTTTTTAGTTTTCTATTTCCATACATTTCCAACTTCATACATCATCTTCATACAAAAAGGACGAAATGCACTGTCTAAATTCTAAAAATAAACACATTAGCAATTGTCTTGATTTATTTCGTTTGATACTTAATATACAGGATGTCCCGGAAGGAAGACACAAACCCATCTAATTGGTTAATAAGTTTGGTAAATTGTATTACGGAAAACTTAGTTAAGTAGTTTGTGGAAATATTCCGAAAATTGAATAATGTGCGCGCTTGTGGTTTGAGTGCGGCTGTGAACGATAACGCCCGATGGAGTTGGGAGAGGGAGGCTAGCCGAGTCGACAACAAGGAGCGAGAGACGTGGACTTCTTGGGAAATGTACCTTTATCTGTTGAACGAATGTGGTTCTTGCACGATGGTGCGAATCCTCACTTAGGACAAAGTGGATTCCCTAAGTTGAGAGATTTTATGGACAGTTCTGGTTGGTTTTAGGTAAGTACCTTAACGATAAAGTCGTCAAAGCATGGTATTAAGATTAAAAATAGGGAAAAATTAGAAGAATAATTGTTTTTCAACATTTCAAAGATACCTCCTCGAAAATTCAATTTTGATCGTTAAGGGGTTAAAATTTAAAAAAAATACAAATATAAGGGCTAGAAGATCTCTTTCTTCTTAGAGATGGAACAGAAACTTCTATAGGCTCTTTTCTGTATCTATCATAAAAGTTAGCAGGAAAAAAAATTGTTTAATAAAAATGATGTTAGAAACGATATATATTGATAAGCGATAACAATACATTTAGTAATATGCATACATAATTTTATGTTAATGTAAAAAAAAATTAAATATCAATATAACAATGTATTTATTTCTCTTAAATATAATTGGCATTCACCACTTGTTTGTTGGACTTTAGCAAAACTAACAGGTTTAATGAGTAAGTACTGTGTAAAAATGTTACGCCTGTAATGACAGACGTTTCGGTTTTGAATTAAAAATATAGGACATCTCCATTTCATTTTTCTCATAATATTTAGATATACCTATATTTACAAGTGAAAATGAAAATAATTATTTAAATTTATCTATAAAAAATTGACAAAAATTACTTTGACTTGCTAATATTAAGTGGAAACTTCCACGTGCAGAAAATATGTCATCAAGCGCTATGCAAGGAATTTTAAAAACTGTTTTTGCTCAGAAACTATAAAATTTTTATGAATATTGTACATGATAACCTAAACCAGTGAGCAATAATATTCTAGCTGAGATCGGAGATATGCAAAAAATACTGAAAGCAGAACAAACATTATAAGGAAATTTACAATTTTGTCTAATTACAAAACCCTATGTTTGAAGTAAATATTTAATGTGAATGACAAAGTCAAATTACTATCAAAGTAAACTTCCAAATCCTTAATAATATCTGTGTGTTTCAAGACGCTGAATAGAGTGGGTTTCTTATACACATATAGGAGACAACTTGACATTTGAAAATACTAAAAAGAATTATTTACTTTACATCAAACTTCTATATTCAATTGGATTTTAAGTCATGATCCTCGAAAGCATAAATTAAATTAATTTGTGAGGATTCAGATGAATTGAATTGTCAATAACAAAAATATGGATCTATCACTGAAAAATACATTTTATGGAATTTTAATCTTTTTATTCTTTAGTACTTTCTTGAAATTTTAACATGTCATATTTAAAATGATAAGTGTGCTTGTCGCCAATAGCAAATTCCCATAATTTTGGTAAGTGCTCAAATACCTTACTACTCAATTCTTGGATTTTATTACCTCCTAGATTCAAATTAAATAATGATTCAAGATTTTCAAAGACTTTATCGTCTATTTCAGAAATACCATTATTTTCTAGAATAAGGTAGCCCAGAGATCTTAAATTCGCAAAAGCGTCTACCTCAATTCTACTAATCTGGTTGTTTCTAAAAAACAATCCCGTGATAGAAGGTTTGTCGAACATACCTTTATTAATCTCTGTTAAATTGTTTCCTTCCAAAGAAATCATTAGGATAGATTTCATTACATTGAACACTTCCGTGTCTATAATGCCTATGTTATTCTTGGCTAACCGCAAGTAGCCAACAGACGCGTCTTTAAACATTTTACCTTGCAGTTCGTTTAAACTGTTACGGTTAAGTTTTAAATCGTATATATTAGAATTTTTGAATGCTAGATCTTCTATGTGTATTATTTTATTGTCTCTTAAATCTACATCATCCGCGGTTATATTATTAAATATACCGGCTTTGATTTCTTTTAATTTGTTGTTGGACAAAAATAGATACTTTAGTTTGGGTAGATTTTCAAATGCACCTTCCTCTATGGCTTCTATCTGGTTATCCTCCAAATCGATCAGCTGGAGTTGCGGTAAAATATTGAAAATGCCTTTTCTGATATTCGTCAACTTATTATTCCTGAAACGGACCCATCCAAGATTAAGTGAGTTACTAAACATATTTCTTGGTAGATCAGTCAAATGGTTTCCTTCCAAATCGATATCACTGAGAGTAGGTACGTCATTAAAAATTGTATCGATTGCTCTGAAATCATTGTTTTTCAGAGATAGCTCTTCTATGCTGTTCATTGTTGTGAACAATTCCGGTTCAATATGACTTATCATATTGTCATGTAAATCCAATCTAACAATAGATGCACCTTTAAACTGGTCCACTTTAATTTCCTCTAATTTATTATGGGATAAATTAAGCCATTGTAGTGGCAAATTCTGAAATGCTGCTTCTTCTATCTTTTGAATATTATTTTTCTTGAAATTCAAAAAGTCAGCCTTTAAATTGTTAAACATACTATTCCTAATTTCTTCTAAAGCATTATTATTTAAATTGATGAGCTCAATTTTTGCATTGTTAAAGGCATTTGCTTCTATATCCTTCACATTGCAAGAAATGATTTCTAGCCTTCTAAGATGAATACCACTTAAACTGTTCTCGCGGAGAATTGGCAGATTCTGATCTTGAATTTGTATTACATCGTACTCGAGTTTCTCGGGTAAACTTTCTTGCAAATTACTGGACGATTCAATAAGCTTCTCAAATACTGGAGCATCTAATTGGAAAGTTCCCCTCATCGGCATTACTGACATGATTCCTTTTATTCTAACGTCTTTAAATGTTGTAGGTTCTCCCATTGCAAATAAATTTTTCATAAACGTATTATCTAATTCCTGAAAAATAAATATATGAACGAATACATATTTTCTATGAGTTATTGCTACGTTTAGTAATAATTAAAGCAAAGACATCGGTACACAACTATAGAATCAATCTCGAGCTAGCGAATGATGAATTGGATATATTTGAATGTACTAAAATGCTTAAAATATGTACCGCTTTCCATAAATGATAACACATCTACACTTTAATACAAAATGACAAATCAGATTGCACGGAGCTGTTATCAACAAATGGTACACCAGTTGTGTATATAAAAACATATAAAAATAAATAATTAAGACATCTGTAAATAAATATTGGAAAAATATGATGCTCTTTCTGGTTACAATACACAATATCATTCTATATTGAAAAAACAAAAAGTTATCTACCTATACTATAAACAAATAGGAAATGTTAGGGTTGCAACGTGGTACAGACTTGACTCTAGGTCGGGCTCTCCTTTATGTAATTTTATTCAAACGAAAAGTGACACAAACGTTGTCTTCTTATAACTGCACTTTTTACGTTATAAGAATAAATATTTGCATAATAGTATGAAACAAAAAGGGCCACTGTCAATTTATATACTACTAGTAAAAGTTAACAAAATAATGATTTCTAACGCATAAGCGATTGTAGAAAATAATTAACAATTATTGTCCTAAGTGTTCCGCGGTTAATCGTCTCTGTCGATCGGTAAATACCTATTTGAAAAACGAACCGTTCAATATTTATCGAGGCCACAGGCCCATATCTAAAATAATTGAAGTTTCTAATATAAGTACGCTATTTTTACCAATGGTAGCGAAGCATCAACTACTTCACATTTTAGAAATCCCATTATATCCACGTCATTGTACAAGTTACATGTCTGCAGATTCGCATCGATCAATTTATTCGATACGTATCTAGCTGCACCCTAATGTCTGCCCTGTCGCTCTGGCTTGCCGGTGCACAATCCAGTTTTTTTGCTGAGGGACATTAGCCGTGCATTTCATTGTTATTTGTGTTTGTCTAAGTTTGACGCTTTGCTTTATTGAGTGTATGGCACGTGTTTTCATGGCAGTCAGCAGCATTGTGTATCGTGAGAATAGAGCGGCACACGGTTTAACCATAGATTTATCCTATTTATTCTACTACAACACTATTGCAGCTTACTAGATTACTACTGTTTATTTATGTGATTGACGCCACAAAGTTTCCGATATCTAACTGTAAATAATCCGTTATAAAATGTAATTACTGACAAAAAATCATACTAATCAGTAAAATCAAATATAAATTCTAAGTACTATAGACATATTGGGAAAATGTGCTGAACAATATTTTTTATAGTGAAAGTCCATTCTTCTGCTTTTGTCCGAAATAAACTTTTCAATTAGTTATTCATTAGTTTGGTATTTTTCGCATCGTTGATTATTCAATAGATAGTATCGCAAGCGTTGTTGGTCTGTCTTGACAATCTAATTTAAATTTTCACAATCGTTTAAAAAAATACAAAAAACCACACACATGTAACAAAATTTTACACCACACGTAAACAAATTACGTTTAATAAGAAAAAAAAGTAGTAAAAAGCTATAATTTAGTTGTGGATGGACTAAACATATCCCAAACTGCGTAGTAAATATGTGCTAATTCAACTCCGTCACTGCTGCGCGAAGGTAACCATGACCACCGTTGAAAACACTTTACAGATCTAGAGGTGGGCTACGAGGAGGTACTCGGTGGTTTTCAAATTAATTTTGCAAGTCGAGTTAAATTGACTGCACATTACAAATTTAACATTTCCATTTTAATGTGGTTCATAACCCTAATTCATTTATCTAGTAAACTAAATTTTAATACTACATTTTTTTACTATGAAAATTCCCAGCTAATTATTAAAATCTCGAACTTTGTAATCATAGATTTTTCTGTATTTTGTACCAGTTTTACTCTCTTCTTAAAGCAGAAATTTGTTGTCAATATGTTTTTTTTTATTATTTAATATACAGGGTGACCCGGTACTTGATACAAAAAAATTAAGAAAACTATCAAAATATCTTTTCAATTTGGGCACCTTCCATCTCCACACACTTCCTAAGTCTACAAATGTTATTTGTTTGTATACGAAAAAGTATTTCTGGGGTATGTCTAATATTATCACAATGCGTATTAAACAACAAAAATAAGCTGTAAGCATGTTATATCGATCACCAAATTTGCATCATGTTGAAGTTAATGGTTTAGAGAATAGAAAAATAACTTTTTAATTTTCACCTTTTGAGGGCCCGTAACTTGTTAACGAAGGCTCGAATGAAAAAAAAAATATATGAAAAAGTTTCCTAATTATATTATGATGAGTCACTTACATGCAAAGATAATTCATGCTATACCTATCCATTAGTAAAATTGGAGAAATATAAGGAAACAGAAAATGTGTACTTACTTGTGCTAGAAAACTATTTTAAATGAAACTGCGCTATACAAATCACAGTTTCAAGAAATTACGCCTTCTGCAAATTTGTTTCCTATAAATATCCGCTGTTGCCAGATGTCAGATAATTTCTTGATTGATCGGTTAAAAATAATATTTTAATTAAATTAAGTAATACGAGATATATAATATATTTTTTTTCTATTTATAATTATTGGTAGTTAAAGTAAAATATTATTTATTAGTCACCACGCGTGTACTAATAACAGCTTTATAAGTTATAAGATAGATAGGTATTTGAAAATTAAAAAGTAGAATTGAGGATTGATCTCTTTAAAATATTTTAATTTCTATAATCTTAATTAGGTATGCAATATTTATAGAAATTCATACTGATATTCAAGAATGTTTTCGATGTCTGACAACACAGCATTGTTTACTTCTGATCTATAATTCTGCTGCCGAAATATACTCCTAGATTTGTATAAAAACTGGCAGGCATTTCTGGTTGCCTATGGAAAAAACTGCGAAAAAACGTAAAAGCTTGTGGACACTAGTAAACAAATTTATATAGCTTATTCTTTTTATTATTACGGCGGTAATAACAAGAGGTGAATAGGTGTACGTCACACGACATTTTGGAAATAATATGTTAATTTATCTTTAGACGGAGCGCAAATGTTAAAACCTAAAGAAACTTGTTATTTAATTTGTAGTAAATGTAGCAATGCTTTGTTCTAGGAAGAACTCTATTTTTGGAAGCAAGACGTTGAATTAGCTTGTTCTTGACAAACTTGCATATAATATAATTCTTCGAATTACTATATTTACAAGAAATTTAAATTTGGAAATGTAGGAATTAATGAATTCATCTTTTTAGTTGGCAGAAATGTTTGAAAAGACAGTATTTTTTACTACTACTGACATAATCATAACGATACAGAAATATTTTTGAAATTGTTGATTGTAGATGTAGGCCAACCAATAGAGCGAAAAAAGAGGCTTAAATATTACAGCAAATTTCATGTATTTCCTTTTGAAAAATACTTAGTAAATGAAAACCCAAGTGATTTCCCCAGCAAAGTCGTGAACAATTTTTTTTAAACAATAAAAACTGCAAAAATTACATTTTTTGTTTTTTTTTTTTATATCTCAAAAAATAATGATGGAATCGTCTTACTCTCAATACGACTTTTGTAGAGAATAAAAAAACATATAAAATGGTTTTTTGTGTGACTCGATCGGTCCATTTTTTACAGAGAAAATCCGGAAAAACCTCTAAAAAACTCCGTCAAATTTGAAACTGGAAAAACAATCTTGCGAAAAATGACAGATATGTAGTTTAATCGTGCGCAAGATGGTTTCTGTCCGATGCATAGTTTTTGCACAATTGCATTATAAATAAATTGGAGTATTTTTTTGGACAGCATGACGATTTATCAAAAAATGGTCCAATTTAAATTCTGAAAACGGCATCTGAAAGTAGACGACAAAATCTCCAATCTGTATATCTCGGATTTTCGCTTGGGTAATGGGAAATACGGTTATCAAATAAAAATAATTAAATCATAACTTATAAAAATGGTTTAATTATCTTAATATATTTATTTTAAGGTTGTATAAAAACGAAAAAGTTAACAGCAGGCTGTCTACAACCATAGTTAATGACTCAAGATTAAATAATTATGATTAATATTAATTTTAAGCACAGTATTGATTATTGAAAATGCTTAATATTAACGCGTGATTAACGTAATCTACTTGCCATTATCAGCAAAATCATGTTAGCTCACATTCTTCTATGTTATGAGGAAGGAAGGGTATCAAAAATAATGTTAACACAACATTGTATTATTTTTATTACATCTGACATTGTTACAATAAAAAGGTATGTACATCCAAAAATGACAGTTTTCTGAATTTCAGCGGGTAGGGGTGAATTTTGCAATAATTTCAGACGAGTAATGTTGTGATCGTGTTTCCTGAATTAACACACGTAGACTAGAGTGTGAGAGCCACTTATCATTTTGATAACATTATATAACAATCTATAAAATCTATAACATACACTGCTTCTATACACTTTATTATCGTCATCTCATATTTTGGCACACCCAATTGGAAGTTTAGGGAAGTTGCGTTTTTATTTTCATATCAACGTCGATTCCCTCTGAAGGCACCAGCCAATTATTTATGATTTTTGGAAAGAAAATAATGCATCGGTTTAAGACAATTTTAACAAGTTCAGACAAGACAAGTCAAGTTTAGACAAGTCCAAAACATCTCCGTACGGCATTGAATTTGAAGCGATTCTAACAGTTTAAGTACATATATTGAGTTATGTCATAAAACTATAAATTCATGTAAAGTACCTACAAAGGAAAATACAAACTAAATTTTGCTTGTATATGGTGTCCTTTGCTCAAGTTGTGGATAATTCTGAAGACAGCTCAGTATTCAGGAAGTCTATTATATTTAATGGAAGCACTAATTAGATGTATAGGAATTCTTTCATAGAGATGTTTGGACTTACATATCGGGAACATTATCCGGAAGCTTTTGAAAACACATTTAGTTTTAGTGGAGAATTAAAAAAATAATATGAACAGTAAAGGTTTCAGCTAATAAGCCGCAAATATTTTGAAAAAAATTTAATGTGAAATAATTATGTTTGTTACGATTTTATTGTACACTTTTTATCCTTAGGATGTTTATCTGATGACTCTTCTCTTCTCAAATTTTTGTTTCTAGTTGTTATACATACTTATAGGACGAAGAAGTAAAATTAACAATTTTGTTTGCGTTTTTTATTACTGAGATCTAGACTTTTCATATTAAAATATGTTGCTGTTGATTTCGGTGAATTTAAGTGTTTTTAAACATAAATATGTTGCATAATAGGATTACTTTTCTATAGACAACACTTCCAACAATTTTTTTGTTGTTTCGTCAAAATTTTTTCAGTCATTCATGGTACAGTTGTGATTAATAAAGCTTTTGGTCTAAGACAATTGAAGCATAAAATTAATAAAACGGACTATAATTTAGGTCGGAAACTTTTTATTATTCGCAGCTGTACGCCCCGTAGTTTATCCTAGCAAAAGCAGTGATATCCATGTTTTTTTATGAATTTCACGTTCACAAATTCGCCGAATTCACAGTCAACTTATTAACACATTAAAACGATTTATCGAAAATAAATCGAAGTTATTACCAAATATCTTGATACGGTATAAAGACAAATCTCGTGTTGGCATATTTCAAATCAGATTTTGCTATTTTTTATAGTATTGGTATCCCAATATGTATGTATAATAGGATTATATTCGATGCAAAGTAGAGCAAAAAATTAATAACAATAATAATTAATAATAATAGTGTCTTTACTACGTCAAGTACATAATTTGAACATAATTGTAAGAAGATGGCCAAGTTCACGTGATCGTGCTCTTCAACTTAACCATCATAAAATATAAGATATTGAATTTATAGAATAAATCCAAAAGGAATATATACTTGTGCCATATAGAACAGAATATAATTATATGCCAATCTAAGAGAACTAGTGACGTTTTTCTTGTAAATAACGTTTATATTTATGCTTGAATCCTGCAATAGTATGCGAAGATTTGATATACTGAGGGATATGATTAAAAATATTAACTGCGGTATAAGAAAACGAGTATTGAAATTGACTGGTAGAGTACATGGGTTTATGCCACTCTTTATGCCACATTGTGGTATAAAGAGTGGCATGTCTTGTAGAGCGAATATGTACATCACCCATTTTTATTAACTTTTCGCACAGGTTGTCGGTCTTTTATCAAAGGAAAGTCGTGTCATCATTTTTAGGAGGCGTAAGATGAACCATTTCAAATTTAAAATGAAATTGAATGTAAAATCTGAAATACCGCTGCATTCGCATTGTGTTCTGGTTGTAGCTGTAGTCGCCCAGGTGCATCGAGTATACGAAGTGGTCGGTTATACGTCAAATACTAACCTAGCGAGCTTGGTTGTAAATCAGAGACCGCCTCCAAAAAACAAGTAAACAACATGGCGCGTACAGAGGTAAAATGTAGTACATATGTGGAATTTAAAAAACAAATTGGATTTATAATAAATTACAGTTAAAATAAATAGTTTCTGAGAATAAAGGAATTTTTGTAGGAACAAGGGTGCCAGACATGAACTGATCCCTTCGTCCCTTCATAATGTATAAAGAAATTATTCAATTTCTAAACCCCTTAAAAGCGTATTGCACTGGATTCCTTGACAAGCAATGATTTATTACTTTGCATCGAATATGATCCGACTATAATATATTTTCTATTAAGATATTTGACAATAAATTATATTTAAATCAAACATGGTGGATCAAACATAAACAGGAATTTTATTTTAAAATCCAGGGTAATCACTAGGTATACATATAATTGCTAACTATATTATTTTTTTTTAAAACACACTGTTCTACAGGTTTTCATCCGATTGCAGAACCTTGCACAATGGAAATAAATATCATACTATTCTGGGGGGAAAAAAACAGTAGTTAAGCAAAAATGTCAATCTAACAAAAACTATTGAAACTAACTGAAAAGTTCTGCTGGTGAATGAACATCCATTACATGCTCATAGAAACATTAAGGTTGTTTATTAGCGTAATATGCGACAATTGATTTTGAAATATGTATTTTTATTTGTTATTACGCCGATAAAGTAAATTAGGAATCTCCGGAAATGTCTTAGAGGTTTAAAGGATGCAAAGGCTTGCCCAACTGGCTGCTAATACGATTTATTACTCTCTACTAAGACTTAATTTTGTGCAGTAAATTTAAAAAATTCGGATTATGTTTGATCCACCTTAGTACATATAAAAATTCCGTCTCTTGGCTCTTTCAAAGATGTACAAAATATACTCACACTCCGTATTAATAAATGTAAACGAATTTGTAACTCTTACAAAATATGTTTTATATAAAAATTACTGTCATTTCATTAACTTGAATATTTATACATTTCTTATAAATTTTGAAAGGCTTTCAACTAAACCATAGTTATAAAAATGCGTACTTAATAGTAAACCTCGAACATATATCCTCAGCAAGTCTGTAAATATGTTCGCTATTTCACACTGTCGGGAAACATAGGGAATGTATTTTCATTTTTTATACATTGATCTGGAAAGCTTCGCGGGTCAGCTTGGACATTCCTCTTGGTTTGTGCCCTTTGTCGTACTCGGGTTCGCTAAGATCTCTGGGGTTCAAATCGGAAAACCTGCTCGGCGGGTGTATGCGTTCGTTGAAACTCGGTGCATGCGAGATGCTGAAAGTGGTTTCTTCGTTGTGGCTGGAGTAACCACTACTACTTCTAACGTGTCTCTTGTTCAGTGGGGTCGCCTTGGATTTGCCCTTGCGGGATTGGAACGGCTTCCGGCCCACACTTCCGGATGGAGGCGACGTTTCTGAAGACGAGGAGGACCCTTCGGCGCCACCTGAAAATTTTATGATAGATCGGATTCCAATAGCTCCAGTATATTATGCTTAGGGCAATCAACCTTAATTTATTACTGATTTTGACGAGCTACTTTCTGTTAAGTAGACTTCGCAGATTCGCTTTCTAAGGGAAAAAATCTTGTCCAGCTTTTTTGAAAATATTAAATACTTATTGTTATACACTGTGTCCCTGGATAGGGTACCGCACCCTTGTAAACCTTTTCATTGTTGACTTTTCTAGAAAAAGTTATTCTTGATAAAAGTTTTTCTCATCTTGGGAAGCCATGGACAGTAATCAAATATGTAATAAAACATATAGGACGTCCAAAAAATTTTAAAATGTTATCTCGGAAACGGTAAGAACTACGAAGTAACTTAAATGGGGGCAAAGTTGCGTAATCAAGGGACCAACATTATGCCTCTAAAAAATCAAAGCTATTATGATTCGTTTTCGAAATATTTGAAAAAAAAAACGAAATTTTGGAAATCCGTTTTTGTTTCATTTCAGCCTTGTTTGAGGTGATATTGAAAAAAGAAGAACACCTTCTCATGGCCACTTTTTGCCCTCTATCGAATGGCATAATCAATTTTTGTGTGTAACGTTTCGTCTCTCCAAGACCATCAACAACCTCATTTTTTTAAATACCACCCTATAAATTGTATTACATTTTTTGCAAGCCTTCATGACCCCTAATACTGTACTGCCTCAGCCCGAACCAGATTCAGACGTTTTGTTTCGAAAAATTCATCTTCAGTATATTCGTTCCAAATTATCTAAATTTTTTATTTAGATTTCTTTGTTATTAAATTATCGTACACTGTAAGTGTCGTTAGACCCTGTGAAATCCATTTAGTTATTTAAACTATTACCACCACGCCTTACAATAAAACTATTAGATATTATTAACTATTACCATCAATTGGTCATACATAATTCAATAAGTTGTTGCGTCAAAATTAAAACATTATTACAATTTTAATTTTATTATCACAATTAATTCTTACAAATGCATTGAACAACCAAAACGCCAACTGAATATTCTTTAAAAAATTTCAGTAAATGTTCAAAAACATTTTCGTTTTGGCAAAGGTTGAAAATGAAGATCAGCGTAATATTAACGGAATTTATTATATATGTAACCGCAACTATGAAAGAGCATGTCAGATGTATTTGTATGAATATCCTGAAAAAAAAAATAGATCGGAATTTGTTTGAATTTTGAGCACTTGAGAAGCTTAGAATTAACTATGGACACGGAAATAAGACTCTAATAATGTTTTATTTTAATATATGGTGTTAATAGTTTAAATAACTAGATGGATTTCACAGGGTCTAGCGACACTTACAGTGTACGATAATTCAATAAACAAAGAAATTTAAATAAAAAATTTAAATAAATTTGAAACGAATACACTGAAGATGAATTTTTTGAGACAAAACCTCTGAATCTGGTTCGAGCTGAGGCAATACAGTATTGGGGGTCATGAAGGCTTGCAAGAAATGTAATACAATTTCCAGGGTCGTATTTAAAAAAAAAAAAATGAAATGAAGTTGAAGATGGTCCTGGAGAGACGAAACGTCACATATAAAAATTGATTATGCCATTCGATAGAGGGCAAAAAGTGTCCATGAGAAAGTGTTCTTTTTCAATATCACCTCAAATAAGGGTGACGGATTTCCAAAATTTCGGTCTTTTTCAAATATTTCGAAAACTAATCATGTTAGCCTTGTTTTTTTAGAGGCATAATGTTGGTCCAATGATTACGCAACTTTGCCCCCATTTGCGAATTTGTAACAGCCTGTATAGTATTTTTTCCACTACCAGCTACTGCACCTTAAATCGAGTTTCAATAATTGACATGCAGTTTCACGAAATTTGAATAAATACTCTAAAAACGCTGATATCATGTACAAGAATCACGTGGGTACTCTTTTGTTTGAAATCAAACTTTGTGACATTTCACACAAATAAATTTGCAATTAATTTTACATTTCGCACAAACAAATTTACAATTAATTTAATTTAAAGCTATAAATCATGGAAAGTGAAACTGAAAGTGAAATGGGCTGCACACCCCCTGAAGTGAGGAAAATGGCAGAGAGTGTTGATAATCAACTCCTGCCAGAGAAGTCTAAACATCTTTACGTAAAAGCATACACAGTTTTTAAAGATTGGTGTCTTACAAAAAACGTTGTCAATACCTCAGAAAATGTCCTACTAGCATACTTTAAAGAGCACGAGGAGAATAAAAAGGCATCCAGTCTATGTTGTACTTTTTCAATGTTAAAGGCAACCCTAAAATTAAAAGAAAATATTGACGTTGGGAAATACTATAAATTAATTGCATACCTAAAGCGAAAGAACACCTCTTACAGATCCGAGAAATAGCCTGTGTTTTCAGAAGAGGATATTACTAGATTTCTCACTGAAGCACCTGACGCCGCCTTTCTGACAGCAAAGGTATTTTTTTTAGTAAACTTCTAAAAACTCACTAATTCCATACTCTACAGGTAATTCTTATCATTGGGATTGCAGGCGCCTGTAGAACTGATGAACTTTGCAAAATGTTAACGAGTGATCTGGACGTTCGAAGCGATATAATTATAATAAAAATACCTACCAGTAAGAAAGGGTCAGCCAGAAAATGTGTCGTGATGAAGCCCCTGTGGATTGAGGTGGTAAAAAAATACTTGGGGAAAAGGCCTACAGCAGATTTACAAAGATTGTTTATTGGCTTTCGAAATGGGGTACCAATACGGCAAAATATGGGGCACAACACAATTAGCAATAGTGTGCAATTAACAAAGTGATCGCAAAGTTCTTGAAACTCCTAAATTATGAGAATTACATCGGTCATGCCCTTCGCAGAACTTCAGCTCCATATTGGCTGAAAATGGGGGCGATATATTGTCCTTAAAGCGTCACGGTGGATGGCGATCTTCAGGGGTAGCAGAAGGATACATTGAAGAATCAATAGCCGATAAGAGACGCGTTGCCGGAATGGTGCAAGGTGTTCAAACGTCGTCGTAATTTTTTGTCGCTCCTTATGCCTCTGCAACTATTACTAGTGCCACTGTTGAGTGTGATGTTTCACCCAATTCGCCCACTTCGAGTACAATTCCAAGCACTTCGTCCGGAAATCAAGCTGATAATGCTGCTGGTGCCACTACTACGTCGCTCAACATTGGAAGAGCAGGCATCAATATGACATGCCACAATTGCACAGTTAACTATTATTTCCGATAAGTTCGTGGTACTGATAATTATCTGTTGACATGTTCTGGATATTTTCTATCTATTAAAAACGTGATTCATAACCTCCACGTTCTGCGTGCTGTGGTTCTGTACTTCTATAAAGTAAGTGTCAAAATTATTAAGTGTCATTTTCATTATTTACCTTGGTTAATAAATCAAGGTCATCATTATTCACCCAGGTCAAAAAGATAGAAGTTTACGCGTCAAAAATACAGGGTGTCCGGTAAGTACCTCCTAATCTCTCGGGAGTGTATAGGGGAGGTCAAAATAAAACTAGTCCTTCCTATAATTTTTTTTCCTAATGTGCCCCCTAACGGAGTTATGGGGGGTCAAAGGGGTACCTAGAAATTAACGTTTAGGGTTATAACTTTGAAACCACCCTGTATATTTTAATAAAATTTTCGTACGTTGTATTACACATGGAGCTCTACGATTTGATGCTAAAATCAACTTTTTGCTATTATCAGGTGTCCAGAAACGGACTGGCCCTATCACAATTTTTCTCAAAATTTTGACAGAAGTAATTTTATCAAACTGAAAATATTATTATTAGATACTCTGAAGGTTTTTCTTTAAAAATGGTACTCTTTATTTATTTCGAAAAANCCATGATCAACGTTAGATACTGACCGGTAGATTTTCATGTCATCAGCATATAGTAGGTACTTAACATCGAGACAGGAAGATATATCGTTTATATAAATGTTAAATAACAAAGGACCCAAGATGGACCCCTGAGGAACCCCAGATAGTGCTATAAATTGAGATGAGCTAAATCCTTGACATTGTACAAATTGAAGTCTGCCGTGAAGGTAAGACTTAAATAGTTGACACAACTTACCAGAAACACCTACGTGATCAAGTTTGTCTATAAGAATCTTATGGTGTAGACGATCAAAGGCTTTCGTCATATCAGTATAAATGACATCTACTTGACCTTGATTATCAAGGGTTTCTGATATATATTGTGTTATTGAGAGTAGGTTAGTATTGG
This sequence comes from Anoplophora glabripennis, assembly GCF_000390285.2. NCBI lineage: Eukaryota > Metazoa > Arthropoda > Insecta > Coleoptera > Cerambycidae > Anoplophora > Anoplophora glabripennis. Next base: position 64,729 of record NW_019416210.1, on the reverse strand, counting down.
TAGATCTGCCCTTCATAAACCCATGTTGACATGGGCTAATGATATTACTTACATGATTGTATATAGAGGAGTGGATTATAGTTTCAAAAGCTTTGGCCAAATTAGAAATTATCGTAATTGGACGATAATTAGAGATGTCACATCTGTCTCCACTTTTAAAAATTGGACATATTCGGGATAGTTTCCAGTTGTTGGGAAAAGTCGATGTACTAAGAATTAAGTTAAAAAGAAAATTTACTGGCTTACATAGCACAGAAGCACAATCTTTAGGAAGGAAAGATGGAATGAAATCTGGCCCGGTTGTCATTTTAGGTTTCAACGATTTAAGTGCAAGGTAGGTTTCGTTTTCAGAAATATTTTCAATATATAAAATATTAGAATTGCCATCATTACAACGATTGTTTTGGGCTGCAGCAGATGAATAGTTACTAGAAAAGAATCTACTAAAAGCATTTACAATATCCTGCAAATTTTCATAAGACTCACCATCCAGATTCATTCTAGAAGGTATACAAGAGTTTTTCTTCTTGTTATTTATATAAGACCAGAATTTATTAGGGTTGGAGGAAATATTGGATTCGATATTCCTGATAAAATTTGAATACGAGGTTCTAATATCTATTTTAATTCTTGATCTCAATTCCTCAAATTTATTTTTCGACTCCATACAACCATGTTTTTTAAATTTGCGCCAACAAATAGTTTTCTCTCTAATAAGTTTCTTGATATTAAAGTTGAACCAAGGAGGATACTTACTAACATAAGGCTTGGTTTTAGGGACACAGTCGTCGAACACCTTGTAAATACATAAGTCGATAAAAACAGTCACAAGCCTTATTAATGTCAATGGTTGCATATAAACCCGACCAATCGATCAGTGCCAAATTTTGATACAGAGAAACCAAATCCACTCGTCGAAAATTACATGAGGGGCTTTCGGCATATTCAGTTTTACCGATAGAGATATCCACGAGTAAGTCAATTTCAAGTGAGGGACGATACTGGTCTATAGTTACAATAGGTGAATCACATTGAGTTATCGTAAAATTGGGTATTGTATTCTGCTGTCTTAATGATAAGAAATTGCAAAATTGTAGAATTGAACTAACCTTAGACGTATGCTCACCGCTTTTTTGTGAACTAAGGAACTCGGGGACATTAAAATCGCCAACAATAATGAGCTCATCACAAGTACGATTGCTCTCCAAAGATTCAAGGTACTCAAACATATACTCAAATGATTCCAGAGGTGTACTGGGAGGAGTATATATGACGAAGAAATTGATATATTTATTCCGTAGAGAGACTCGAATACCAACAATATCGAATACCAACATATTATTTAAATAATAATGTCTAAAACTTATCCCATTTAATCGTTTTCCTATCTCTTGTAGTATCCAAGAACTCAATAAATGTATCACCAAAATGTCCCAACTGGGATCTAGGCAAATCCATAGTTTTGTTGATATACATTTAGCTATGTATACACACAAATACCTACAAGTATACAGGGTGATTCACAACTTGATTTTTGATTGTAATAAAATACACTGCTCAAAATAATTAGAGGAACACTTATTTAAATCTCAATAACTTTTTTATTTGTAATACTATATAAATCTAATAATACATAACTTAAAAACTAACATGTTGTTCGAATAAATTTACGAAAATAAAACAAATTTACATAATCACTCTTGAGACAACAGCGCCAATTCAAAAAAACTACAAGAAATAAAGTGAAGAGTCTGTGANGCGGTGCCCCGTCCGTGGACACACTGTATATATACATTTAAAAAGGTTTTACCTCGCATCCGCTGGCTAAACGACATCAGCTCCTGACTGGTGGCCCGACCGTCTCCCTCGGAGTCGGAGCCAAGGGTGTCGTACTCTGAAATAGGCAGGTGGAGAGTTAGTATCTTCTTCACCTCTGAGTCAGTGCTGCCCAGGTTATCAGACTCTGAAATACAATGAACTGTTGCTGTTATTATTGTACTTCGGTTCGGAAATCGTTTCTTTTGGTGCAAAGTTGTTTCGGGTCGTTACAATTGTACAATTGGACAGCAGTGGCCCCCTCTGTGCTGGCTGACTACTGAAGGAGGACAGCTGGTGCGGGAGTTGTGAGAAGGAGGGATAATTTGCTAGAGTGACTTTCTGTGACTTGGGAAGTCAGTTGTTGTTTCAGTTATTGTAAAAAGTAAATAAAGATAACCATTTATTTTTAATATCGACACTTTTGTTTGGTCCTCGATTTTAATTAAAAAAAGAACTATGCCAGTAATAGGAAAATTGCCATAAGAGAAATTCTATATGAAACGACAAGAGGTGCATACAGTTTTATTGTAGCTTATACAGGGTGTTAGTAAATAAGTGCGACAAATTTCAGGGGGTGATTCTACATGAGAAAATAATGGCAGTTTGCTTATAAACGTATGTCCGCAAATGATTCGTTTTCCGAGATACGGGATGTCAAAGTTTTTCTTAAAAACTGACGATTTAATTTATTGCTCTGAAACCGGTCGAGATGTGCAAATGAAATTTGGTGGGTTTTAAGAGGTAGTTATTGCGCATTTTTTNCTTTTATATCCTCCGGTTTCTAAGTAACGATTCCACACGCGATGGATGACAGAAGGGCTTACGTTAAAATCTCTTGCAACCTGTCGAATACTTGTGCCATACTCTATACTAGCAACAACACGAACGACTTCAACTTCACTTAGATGCCTCATTTTTTACAATTTATGCTGAACTGTCAACATTGTTTACTATTCCAAGGCACAGCATATTTCTAAATTGAAATTTTGATTGTATGTTTCACTTTATTTCTTGTAGTTTTTTTGAATTGGTACTATTGTCTCAAGAATGATTATGTAAATTTGTTTTATTTTCGTAAATTTATTCGAACAAAATGTTAGTCTTTAAGATATGCATTATTAGATTTATATAGTATTACAAATAAAAAAGTTATTGAGATTTAAATAAGCGTTGGTCTAATTATTTTGAGCAGTGTATTTCGAGAATTTTCGAAATATTACAACATAAATCTAAGTCCACTACGACTAGAGTCTCATTAAGCTACTGACCATCAAAATCTCCTTACTTAAACCCTCTCGATTTTTAATGGAGACATTTAAATTAAAGTATATCTTAGTGGAGTGGAAAGTATTGATAATTTACGTGAACATTTGTTCTAGTGTTGTTGGTTTAACAACTTATTTACTACTTAGAATACTAATTAACGTTGACTGACTACAATAGTAGGAATAATTATCTATTTATCTATTACCTCTTCAAATTCATTTCATTTTCTACGCGTTTGTACATGTCAATTGCATTTGACTACAATGCGCAAGCGCAGGTATTACAGTCGACCAAACTCTAGTGACATATTTTTCATTAATTTTAGAAGAGTCCTTTTTGGTCTCTTCCAGTGCACATTCCATAATTTTCATTCGAATGTCGCGAATCACCATATATAATGTCAGAATTTGGTATTTATAGGATTTTAAAATCATTTTTTCGATCAAATACATAAGTACAAGATTTTTAATTTGTTTCACTCTAATTTCATAATTTTTGGTTTTCTATAATAATTATTAATACCGAAATAACTTAAAATAATTGTAAGTAAGGATGATTTTTACTTGATAAATATCTTCAACTATAAGGATATTCAAGAGGATGTTGCTTTTTATGTGGAACCACCTAGTTTACCTTGACTCTCAGAATGAGGATCCCTCAGTCTTCCACCTTTTCTTCTAACCTTAGTATATTCGGGTTCTTTATTCTGAAAAGTAATTAAATGGTAATTAATTACATACCAGTTATTTAGCAGTTTGCTATATAAAATGTGTAAAAATTAATATGCAGGGTGGTCCAGATTTTAATAGACAAACTTCGGGAAACTACTAAACAACAAAAATTAACATCACTTTACTCTATGCCACCGAAAGCCACCGTTTATGAGATACAGGGCGTTGAAATTAACAAAATCAAATTTTTTTAAATATCTGTAAAACGACCTTATCAAATTTATCCAAATTTGGTACACATTTTTTTTTCAAATATTTCCCCTAGTTTTGTATGCACATAGTCCAAATTCAAAGACCAGTGGCGGAGAAACAAGGATGTCGTTTTCTTATTTAAAGTAAAACTTCTACGCCACTGAATTAATTGGTAATATGAATACATTTTATAATGGTCTGAAACATTCCGGATGAAAAAACATTCTTTTATTTTTATCGAAGAGTGAATGGTTTACGAGTTATGGTACATATTATTCAAGTAAACAAAGCGTTGAAATCGGGAAAAATAAAACAAATTTGGGTGGTCCAGATTTTATATCACCGACCCCAAAAACCCCCGAGTGGAAATTTAGAAGGCAATTACTCAGTTATTCGATGTTTTACAGAAGGCCCCCTTGCCCCCCTGGGGGCCCCAGGGGCGTCGACCATACTTTTCAGTGTCATAATCGGAATCCCCGACCCCGAAAACCCCCGAGTGGAAATTTAGAAGGCAATTACTCAGCTATTCGATATTTTACAGAAGGCCCCCCCTTGCCCCCCTAGGAGGCTCCAGGGCCGTCGGGCATATATTTCAGGGTCAGATTCGGAATCTCCGACCCCGAAAACCAAATTTCTACAACTTTTAGTCAATTTTTATCATTTTTAGAAAATTCGGAAAAATTGATGCACTCCAAGTTGCACTTTATGCACCCGCAATGCAATTTCGATCCAGCCCCAAAGTGTAATAGATAGACTTTTTTCCTGATATTTTTCCGAAGACATGCCGAAAACCGCAACTCTAGCGGTTCATCAGAAAAAAAATTCCGTATTCAGGGTGATTTTGGTCTAACTTGCCTGGACTATTAATAGACAAACTTCGGGAAAGGTTTAAATAACAAAAGTTAACACCACTTTGCTCCATGAACATAGCAGAAAGCTACCGTTTATGATAGGGATACAGGGCGTTGAAATTAACAAAAATAAAACAATTTTTATCTGGAACATCTGGAAAACCGCATAATATGTCTCATAACTCGTAAAATCATTCACTTTTCGACAAAAATAAAATAGTGTTTTTTCATCCGGAATGATTCAGACCGTTGTAAAATGTATTCATATTGCCAATTAATTCAGTGGCATAAAAGTTTTACTTTAAATAAGGAAACGATATCATTGTTTCTCCGTCACTGGTTTTTGAATTTGGACTGTGTGCATACAGAACTAGGAGAAATTTTTGAAAAAAAGTTTGTACCAAATTTGGATAAATTTGATGAAGTGATTTTCCAGATATTTAAAAAATTGTTTTACTTTTGTTAATTTCAACGCCCTTTATCTCACAAATGGTGGGTTTCTGCGCCTATGTTCATAGAGGAAAGTGATGTTAATTTTTGTTGTTTAGTACTTTCTCATTTTTCCCTACTTTAACGCATTATTTACTTGGATAATATGTCTCATCATAACTCGTAAACCATTCACTTTTCGACAAAAATAAAAGAATATTTTTTCATCCGAAATATTTCAGACTGTTACAAAATGTATTCATATTACCAATTAATTCAGTGGCGTAGTTTTACTCTAAATAAAGAAACAACGTCTTTATTTCTCTGCCACTGGTTTTTGAATTTGGACTGTGTGCATACAGATCTAGGAGAAATATGCGAAAAAAATGTATACCAAATTTGGATAAATTTGATGAAGCGGTTTTCCAGATATTTAAAAAAATTGTTTTATTTTTGATAATTTCAACGCCCTGTATCTCATAAACGCTGGCATTCTGCGCCTATGTTCATGGAGCAAAGTTTTGTTAATTTTTGTTATTTAGTACTTTCCCGAAGTTTGTCTATTAAAATCTGGACCACCCTGTATAGATCCAAAGTAGAAAATTTCTTGTTGATTATTAGTTTTCACGAATTTTATTGTTAAATGTGGTGTAATTTTAATGTTAAATGTGGTGTGGTATAATTTTTGTTTCATGTTAAGTATTGGCTTTATATGAGAAAGGGACACTAAATTCGTTAAAAACCTTTATCTTATCTTTGTGGTGTTCTTTGTTATTTATTTATTTATTTATTTATTTTTTTCACCAAACTTTACATTTCTGTATATTTTCATGGAGCGCCAGAATTTGTATCAAAGTAAGAACTCGCAAAGGTATCTAAACAAACCAATTTGTTTCGCATAGTTAGATATAAGTTTTTTAAGATTATGGTAATAAAGGCTTAATAAGGATTTCTAATAGTAAGGGAGATGTGATCCAAATAGTATTCTATGGACATAGTACTTCAAAGAGAGATTACATTTTGAATGTGGATGATATACAAGGTATTAATGAATTTATGTAAAAAAGCAGCAAAAACTGAGTTAACTAATGTCACAAACTTGTATCGGAAGTTTAAGGTCATAAATAAAAAAGCTAATTAAAAATGTGTTTAAAACTGTTTTCGAACTGCTGAAATACATGTATTTTATCGCGGCGAGTACCTACTTACAAAAAATTCTGTAACACTTAGTTTCTTATGACTTATGAAGCATTACTGTATTCGAAAATCAGTTTGTAATACATTGTTGTAGTGATTGCTGTGCTGTTTTTCTAGAGTACATTTAATAGCCGTATTTCCAAGTTTTCTTTTGAAAATGGCACATATATTTTGCAATCGCAAATATTATGATATGCTCATAATTTATGGTGAAACAAATGAAAATGCCCATAGAGCTTGTCAAGTGTACCGTGCAAGATATCCTGAACGACGTGCCCCCGCACCGCGAACATTTGTTGCAGTAGCGTAAAGAGTTTTGGACACCGGTGAAGTACAACCGCGTCCCGGGCGACCACTAAGAATCTTAAATATCGAGGAGATGATTTTAGATCTCATCGAAGAAGATCCGCATTACGAGAAGCTAAGTTGTGCCCATTTCATATTTAACGTGTTCAAACGCTTACTCCTGAGGATTTTCCACTACGTCGAGGTTTTTGTGAATGGTTGCTTCAGGAACGTGCAAGAAATCATCAATTTACAGCGCAAATACTTGTTACAGATGAAGCATATTTCAGTTGAAATGGTGTACATACAACATTCACCACTGGACTATCGAAAATCCACACGAAATACGTCGCGGTGCCTTTCAGCAACAGCTTTTAGTGTACGCATGTGGGCCGGTATCGTTAATGACACTTTAATAGGACCTTTTGAATTACCTAGACGCTTAGACGGTGCTTCATATTTAGATTTTGTGCAAAATCGCTTGCGGTGTTATTGGAAGACGTGCCCCCGCTCACTTTTTTCTTAGAGTGTACGACTTTCTAAACATTACTTTTCCCGATCGCTGGGTAGGCCGCGGCAGCCTAGTTAGTTGACCCCTCCGGACTCCGGACCTCGCCCCTTTAGACTTTTTTTTTTTGTGGGGATATGTGAAAAGTGCTGTGTATTCCACGAAAGTTCGTGACATCGACTAACTGCGACATTGTATCGTCGAAGCTTGTAATACGATTCGAGAGGACGTGGCAATGTTGCAACGCGCGTGAGCGAATTGGATACGTCGCGCTGAAGCTTGTGTGCAAGTAAATAGTGAGTACATCGAATATCTTCTATGAAAATCAGCAGTTCTTAAAAGGTGGCTCCTTGCAATGTTGAGGTAGGTCACATTTTACTCAATACAAATCCGTGTATTTACCTCATTTTGACATAACGAACATATGGCAAAAAAAATTGACATAAGTTCAGTAATACCCTTTATAATTATAAAGTCATATCTTGATGGTAGTTGCTGCTCAATACTTACTAGTGCTGATATTGTTTTGTATCTACTGGCAGAGTGACCTACTACGCTGTAGGTGTTAAGAGAAAATTATGATTTGTATAACAATAAGCGAACTTAAGTTTTTAACAAATAATATTGTGGGAAACGACTACTATTCGATGATTCGTCAACAAAATCATCACGAACCTGTTTCGAATTTATTAGTTCTCATCAGTATGCCATAGAAAGAGAGTAAAACTTTATTTCACCAAGTGCAACACAACTAAGTCTTTCATAGTATCTATAGGTACAAAGTAGTGATTTGTGAGCAAGGCATTGAGTAACAATGACAATTAGCATATGCATACTTTGTTGGTTATATCTCACCCACACTCAAAACATGTCGGTATATGAGATCTAAATACCTACATCTTTCGTTGGTGGTCTCACCTGTAGTATATTAAGGACTAATAAATTCAGAACCGGTCCATGTCTGGTGATTCTGCCGACGAATGGTTTCAGATTTACTAGATATTGCGATTGTCTGTAGTCCACAGAGTAGTTGTTTCCCACATCATTAGTTAAAAACATGAGTCAAGGACCTAACATTGATCTTATTTTTAGTCAAAATTCTGGAGCTCCAGTAAAATTTATGTAATTTTATATTGAACATAGATTTTTATCTCGAAAAGTAATGAATAAATTAAGATTGTCACAAAATATTAAATTAAACTAATAAATTAATTTGTGGTTATCGTGTGTGTACTTGTTTCTATCTGTATAATATTTGAAATAAAAACTCTTTCCACGTTCTTACTTGACTTAAAAGGAAACTAGACCGCGACAAAACCGACAAGACCGGACCTGACGACAAAATAAACCCCGTCCACAAATACGGCCAAACAATCGAACTGAAAGGAAATGAAACTTACATGTCCTAACTTAAACTTATCGATAGGTGGAGGTTTTACATCATGATAAACAAAAGAGCCGCGTACCGAGTGGTACGGCCCACTATAGACGTTCCCACTGTACGAGCTCTCGCTGTAAGCGGGCTTGGAGAGCTGGAAGGTGGCGTAGGGGCAGATGTCCTCGATGTAGTCGGCGGACTCTGCCTTGTAGGTGTCCTCGACGGCCAGCGGCTGCTGTCCCCGGCCCACTCGGACCGCGAGGTACTGCTGGTCTCGGTTCTGCTTGTTCTGCATCTGGGCCATGGAGGGGGACTCGCCTATGGAGCGGCTGGGGTCCTCCCTCTCTCTTCTTATCTCTAGAAGGCGTAAAAATAAAGTTATCCGTACTTAATATCGTGCTGATGGTCAGCGCGCTGATGGTCAGTGCGCTGACGGTTAGCGACTGTGTCTTTTGTCACACGAAAGTCGTGAAAATAATGTCTATAGTTAAAGTCCAAAATTTTTGGGCAAAACTTAAACTCTCTGACAAATGGGCGCTGACGGTCAGCGTGGTGATGGTCAATGCGCTGACGGTCAGCGACTGTGTCTTTTATCACACGAAAGGCGTACAAATAATTGGCTATAGTTAAAATCCAAAATTTTCGGGCAAAACTTAAACTCTCTGACAAATGGGTGCTGACGGTCAGCGTGGTGATGGTCAGTGCGCTGACGATAAGCGGTTTTTTTACACGAAAGATGTACAAGTAATATCTAAAATTTGTCTGCAAAACTTGAGCCTTGTGTGAGTGGTGCTGACGGTCAGCGTTCTGATCGTTTGTGTTTCTATTCAAACTAAAGGCGTAAAAATATTATCCAAATTTAAAACCCAAAGGTAACCTATAAAATTTAAGACCCGTGTCAAACGGGCTTTGATGGTCAGTCGATGCGCTGACGGTCAGCGTTTGTGTTCGTTTCATTCGAAAGGTATAAAAATAATGTTAAATACATTTTTTATAATCTAGAATTTTTTTGCAAAATATATACACGGTGTTAGACAGTCGCTGACGGTCAGCATGCTAATGGTCAGTACGCTGACATCGGTGTTTGTAAAGACGTAAAAATAATATTCATATTTAAAATCCAAAATCTTTCAGCAAAACTTAAGTTCTGTGTCGACGGACGCTGACGGTCAGGTGCTTATGTTCAATACGCCGATGGTCAGCGTTTGTTTCGTCATCACAAAAATTGTGTTATCCATATTTAAAACATAAAATGTTAAGTCAGTCGCTGATGGTCAGGGCACTGAGGTTAGCGTTTGCGTTTCTTTTCACAAGAGAGATGTAAAATTAACGTTATCCATTGTCTTACTAATATGGAATAAATTAGATCTTTGATTTTTTTGTATCATAAAATTACTGTCACAAATTTTGCAAACTACGAAGACGGAAATAGGTACCCATATAAAATATACATTTTCTATCAGTTTCTATGATTGTGTATTTTTGAAAATAAATATGTTCGCTATTCTTACACGTAGGTATTTGCCAGAACTAGGATTCTCTGCTTAAGGAAAAACTTTAATCCTTCTGAAGAACTTTTATTATTTTATAATTTATTTTAGAGGTTGTCCGATATGATCCAATAATATTGGGTATATTAAGCACGTTTTTTTACAGTTCGACGAAATGCACAAATTACTACGAATATTCTACAGGGTGTGATAATACTGACATTGACCAGTGTAGCACTAGAGAGAGAAACTAGAGAATACAATTTTTAACTAATAATATTTTATGAAACAAATGTTCTGCGGACTACAACTCCGTCCAGCATCGACACTCGCAATATCTATAAATAGTAAAAATCGTTTATCGAGGGATCACCAGACATAGACCGGTATAACATACTTTGTTTTATATCTCACGCGCAATAGATATATGTTTGTAGATAGACATTTAAATAATAATTTAAATAAGTTCAAAACTGGCTTGCATGCTGATTCTTCTGACCAATGATATTAGCTACTTACTAGATATTCCGGGTGTAATTAAATGCTGGACAGAGCTATAACCCGCAGTGTAGTTGTTTGTAACAACATCCTTGGTTAACATGTTAATATTGTTTCAACACTGGCGACCTAACCGACATTGGTATTACCGTTAACTCAAAGAAAAAAATATTTTGTCATTTATTTGCACATTCAAGTCCATATGAATTTTTCTTTTTATTTTTAGTCAGAGAATCACTTTGTTAGTGAAATATTGCAATAAATTATTTTCTTATTCTCTCCTTTACTTTACCATAATAAAAAGTTGGAAATTGAATCTTAAGCAGTTTTTATAAGAATGCCAATTTAAGTAGTTATTTAAATCACATATAATATTTAATGGTATTCATGTAATACCCCCCCTTAAAATAAATTCCTATATGGAATTTAGTAAATCAACGACTACATTTTGGATAAATAATTTTTTAGTACTCGTCATGTTTTGAATTTTTTAATTTGAATAATTTAATTTAAATATTATTTTGACATTTCCAAATACTGATTTGTAACATTTATTTATCTTTACTATATTGCTAGGATTTTATTTAAACATCTTGTAATGTACAAATATTTCAAAACATTAGTTTTTATTTCAAAATATCAAATATTTGTAGTGTACTATATCATTTTTTATCATTTTTTCAATGCCTTTCTATCTTCAATACTTCAATATTTAATTAATAAAAGGAAAATGAAAAATAAAATAAAAAAGAAGCACAAATAAAATATTTATTTAAAATAAAATATATACAAAGAAAAAGAGAAATGCTTATAAGAATAACACATAAAATAAATATAAGAGTTATATTGTAGGAAGCTTTTTGGTTAACAATTTTTGTTTGTTTTTTTATTTACTTATTTAAGAAAAATATAGGTAAGTTGCTTGCCTTGTATACAAAAAAGCTGTTTACTGTAATAAAACGTGTATATTCCAGAATATATTTAAAATGTTACATCTCAAGGTTAAAAATGAACTAAAAACAGAAGAGGCAAAGTTTTAAATCCATCTTGCAAATTATAAAAAAAATATTTGAGTATAAATGTCAGACTTCTATACAGGGTGTTACGGCAACGAGTGCAAACAATTTAACGGGTGATTAAACTATTTTTTTATGAACTTATCGTCTTCTGTTTTTGAGATCTAGGGAATCAAATACGATTTTTTAAAATACAGTTTTAACCATTCTACCTCCAGAAAATAAATGAAGTGCAATGAATTGAAATGCAATTTGGTATAGGTAAGTTTATGAGAATGCTAAATACGCCACTGTTTAGTTTTTGATCATCTGATAGAGGTCGCTGACTTCTATGTGTTCTACTGATACCTTATGACATAACCTCAAAAAGTTGTAGCTTTAAATAACATGCACTAAAATAGCAATTAGAAATTTACCTGTAGCAAATTTCAATGCAATATACTATATTTTGAAAATGATATGGCGGAAATTCGTCATTAACGCCCTGTATTTAAAAAACAAAAGAGTCCATAAAAAATAGTGACTTATTTTTTATGTTTTATGGACTAATACTATTCATTATTAGAAAATTCATCTAGAATAAAACTGTTCTCCCCTAACTGCGTACTACCCCTTAAACTGGACTTACTTTTTCTCCAAAATAGCGTGACTATTAGCAAAACTAACACGAATATCGACAACATTATGGGTACGAAAACTTTGGCGTTGGTGTAAAAGGGGTGGTCTCCTGAGTGCGATACTGGCGGGGCTAATTCTGGAACAACTAAAGAATTCAATTAAACACCTGCTCCAATCACCTTTAATGTATAAAAAGCCTTACCACCTAATAAAGTTAAAGTTGTAAAGTTGTAGATGGCCTCCGTGTCGCCCGCGTTGTTGTGGGCGGTAATTTTCAGTTGGTATTCTGTAGCCGGTAGCAAATCCTGGATGCTGTATATCCTTTCGGTGGGCTTTACGTGATTGGAGGACATCGTCCAAGACGAGTGTCTGCTGGTCTTGTACTCTACTATGAAGTAGAGTATTCCACATCCTCCGTCGCCCCAGGAATCCAACCACACGGTGACTACTGTGGCGTTCATGGTCAGCATTTGGGACTGCTTTGGTTGAACAGGCACTGAAAAAATTGTTAGTTAAACACAATTTTAATTGTTACAACTTTGGTGATATCGAATCGCCATTATACTAACAGTAAAGTACTTACCAGTGCCTTTCGTGTGGGCAGGCACAATATCACTTGGAAGTCCCGTGCCAATCCTATTAAAAGCAGTGATATACAGCAGATATCTACTCCCACACCACAGATTCCTCAACATGTGCTCGTCCGTCCTCGCAGAGATCTGCAACTCCTCCCAATCCCCATGGTCTCTCTTGTAATTGATGACGTACCCCAAAATGGGCGAACCTCCATTGCCCTGGTCGCTCCACCTCAAGTGTAAGCTGTCGGTGAAGGACTCCACCACTGTCAGTACAGGAGCCTCTGGAGGAACCAACACTTTCAAACTGTACACTATTTCGTCCCTGCCGTGCTGGTTCTCCACGCTGCACGAGTAGTTGGCTTGGTCGACGCTCTGAATGTCTTTGATCACTAGAGTGGCGTTGGGTAAAATGGATCGGCGACCTCCCACCTCGAGTGGCAGGTCGTTCAGTCTCCAAACGGCGTTTGGAAGTGGAACGCCTACGCGACGGCAGTGAAGGTATATGTCTTGTTTCCAGGAGCNGTCATGTTTTGTAAAAAATTTAATTACAAAAATTTTTTTCCTCTTCCAATTTCGCCTAAAATCAACTCTTAAAAAGATACATAATTAAATAGGAAGTAAAAAATGACATTTTTCCAATTTTTTTAACATATTGTGCCGTCAAAAGTTAAGCCCACGTTTTATTTTATGCGCATAGAAAAATTTTCATTTCTAGTGATATTTGAAAGCCAAAAAGCCAAAAATCTACGTGGATATACGATTCACCCAAATATGGCTTTTTGAAACAGATACCGTCTGGACTAAATACAGTTTTAGCCATTCTACCTCCAGAAAATAAATGAAGTGCAATAAATTGCAATGAAATTTGGTATAAGTATGTTTATGAGGATGCTAAATACGCCACTATTGTTAATTTTTGATCATCTGATAGAGGTCGCTGACTTCTACTGATACCTTATGACATAACCTCAAAAAGTTGTAACTTTAAATAACAAATGCACTAAAATAGTAATTAGAAATTTACCTGTAGCAAATTTCAATGCAATATACTATATTTTGAAAATGATATGGCGGAAATTCGTCATTAACGCCCTGTATTTGAAAAACAAAAGAGTCCATAAAAAATAGTGACTTATTTTTTATGTTTTATGGACTAATACTATTCATTATTAGAAAATTCATCTAGAATAAAACTGTTCTCCCCTAACTGCGTACTACCCCTTAAACTGGACTTACTTTTTCTCCAAAATAGCGTGACTATTAGCAAAACTAACACGAATATCGACAACATTATGGGTACGAAAACTTTGGCGTTGGTGTAAAAGGGGTGGTCTCCTGAGTGCGATACTGGCGGGGCTAATTCTGGAACAACTAAAGAATTCAATTAAACACCTGCTCCAATCACCTTTAATGTATAAAAAGCCTTACCACCTAATAAAGTTAAAGTTGTAAAGTTGTAGATGGCCTCCGTGTCGCCCGCGTTGTTGTGGGCGGTAATTTTCAGTTGGTATTCTGTAGCCGGTAGCAAATCCTGGATGCTGTATATCCTTTCGGTGGGCTTTACGTGATTGGAGGACATCGTCCAAGACGAGTGTCTGCTGGTCTTGTACTCTACTATGAAGTAGAGTATTCCACATCCTCCGTCGCCCCAGGAATCCAACCACACGGTGACTACTGTGGCGTTCATGGTCAGCATTTGGGACTGCTTTGGTTGAACAGGCACTGAAAAAATTGTTAGTTAAACACAATTTTAATTGTTAGAACTTTGGTGATATCGAATCGCCATTATACTAACAGTAAAGTACTTACCAGTGCCTTTCGTGTGGGCAGGCACAATATCACTTGGAAGTCCCGTGCCAATCCTATTAAAAGCAGTGATATACAGCAGATATCTACTCCCACACCACAGATTCCTCAACATGTGCTCGTCCGTCCTCGCAGAGATCTGCAACTCCTCCCAATCCCCATGGTCTCTCTTGTAATTGATGACGTACCCCAAAATGGGCGAACCTCCATTGCCCTGGTCGCTCCACCTCAAGTGTAAGCTGTCGGTGAAGGACTCCACCACTGTCAGTACAGGAGCCTCTGGAGGAACCAACACTTTCAAACTGTACACTATTTCGTCCCTGCCGTGCTGGTTCTCCACGCTGCACGAGTAGTTGGCTTGGTCGACGCTCTGAATGTCTTTGATCACTAGAGTGGCGTTGGGTAAAATGGATCGGCGACCTCCCACCTCGAGTGGCAGGTCGTTCAGTCTCCAAACGGCGTTTGGAAGCGGAACGCCTACGCGACGGCAGTGAAGGTATATGTCTTGTTTCCAGGAGCTTACGACCTCGTGGCCGAAGGACGCTATCCTAGCAGGTACGATTTTGGAAGGTGTGACGGTTATTACTCTGGTGCTCTCGCCTTCGCCAATCTGGAAGGAAATTGAATTATATTATATCAACAATTCTTAGCTAGACTATACTATCTAGATTATAAAACTATGTTACTATTCAGTAAAGGATGGTGTCTCTAATTGCAAACGCCAAATTTTGTCTGCAATACTCCACGTTTGAGACACTTCATAAATTAAATAAATTTATATCTGTTTTCTCTACAGTCTACTGCAATTCTCCAGATCTGGATCTGATCATCAAGTTGGCAACATGGCCATAGGTAAGACGAACAACGAATTATTGAAGTATTTGGATGTTTACTTACCGACGTGTTTTGAGTGTGTTATATCTTAATTGTCATCACTTCTCAGTGCTAACAGCATCATTGATTTATATCTATTGGGTACACCTCACCCACAATCAAAACATCATGAATTGTGTAGTGATGAGAATTTATAAGCTCGAAATCGAGTATTTGGTGGTTTTACTAACGAATGATCTTAGTTGTTGACTAGATATTATACACGCAATTCAATGTTAGTCGTGGTTTTAGTCTGCAGAGTAGTTGTTTCCTAGAATATCAATAGCCTTGAATATAAATAGCAAATATGTGTGAAAATATGCGGGAGAATATGAGGATTGAAAAAAATATTTTGTTGTGGAAACAAGGTTTCTTTTACTTAATCTGTTATTTCTTTTTCCATAACAATTTAATAATAACATGTGACACATGCTGTAATTCCTATTGGCTCTTGGACCGTGTTCATTCACTCTCTTGGGGAACCAAGAAAGCACGAACTTTAAATTCATGTTTAATATTTCCTTCATATAATAGTTTTGTATCCGACCCAACACTAAACTATTAATTCAAAATTATATTTGCCGCCCAATGCAGAGTACTATATTGTGCAAAACTATACTTATCGTATCAACTTCGACGTCACCTGTTACGTGGGTATTGTATAATAATGAAAACGTAATATTGACAGTTGGTAGAAGGAAGCGCAAAAATAAACACTTAGGTGGGGAATTCTGGAAGGAAGCCTAAACAGTGTGGGGATGGGAGTAAGACGATCGGCGGGCAGTGTGGCAAAATAGTGAAAAATCAAAGTGTTTAACCCGTATTAATTAGCAGGTAATATAAGTACTTTGTTGTTAATTATTCTATGTAATCTTATGATTGTGATGATTATAGATGTTTAATGATAACAATGCTTCTTTGTATAATTAGTCTCCATTGCTTTATGTTCAAGGTTCAAGGGCATATATTTTTCTAAGGTAAAATTGTTATAATTATTATTAGCAATTGCTCATCATTTATTACAATACATACATGTTAAAATATGTGTATATTGTCGTGACTGCCCAGATATTGCATTAATAACTCCTTTGTTTCACATTTAACTTGTTTCATCATGATTACGTTGTTTGAAAAACAAATAATAAAGCGTTTCTTGTGCTCACTTTATGTCATACGCATATAAGAGCCTTGTTGAATTTACTAACATTTTCACCCGTGAGAAATGAATCTGTAAAAAGAATAATTAAATACAAAAAAATAATTGCTAAAACAGATCTTCCGAAATGTCAACTCATAGTTGGAATGCTGTATGGGACTCCAGTACCTTCCGGCCCTGCCGGCTAACTAACACCAAACCTCTTCAGTTTTACTTGGAAGTGTGTATGTCAAATTCGAGTGAGGTGACATTTAGTGAGACATTAAATAAGTCGGGTGTTATTTATCATTAGCAAAGGATTATCAATTAATTTATGCCCTTTATTGTCGGTTGTTTTGTGTTTATGTTTGGGTAGTTAGAACAACGATCGTGGGTTTCTCTGCCATGCTCTTTTCCCACAGGAGCTCTAGGTGAGCCTGGCACTCTCATTTTATGTTAAATGGTTGTTAATGTTTTTGCTGTTCTTTAAATGTGTCACATATTTAATTTAAAGACTGTTGTACGTAAATAATAAAGTTAGGTGTATTTACTCTGCTTTTGTTTTATAAACTTAAACCATACTTCCCCTCTTTAAAGTTAGTAGCCAGCGCCATCCGGTCAATTAAAAAAATAGATACATACAACGTAGGTATCCCTTATGACGATCACATATTTTTTTGCCACAACTACGTTTATATATTTTTTTCGATCTAACCCGGGGTTGTTATACTACAATATACTATTTCTTAATAAACCTATATCGCGCACTACTATTGTAAATAACATTATTTAAAATTGTGTTTTACAATATAACTAGAAAGGTCGGCAAACTCCGCTTGCGCGGAGCTGACCTTTCTCTCGGGCCTTCGGACCTCGGGCCGCGTTGCGCGCGGCATGGGCACCTCTGTGCGATGCTTTTCTCGCTGATTTAATTATCTTTGGACCGTTCGAAGTTCAACGCAGTATTTTTAGACATCCTGTGCATAAAAACCTATTTGAAAAGTTATATTTCCTTCCTATGGAAAGATTTAAAAAGAAAACTCCATAATGAAGGTAAAATACGGCAATAAGTAAAAAAAAAACATAGGGATCCCGTGCGAGATTCGAACCGTCAATCTCTTTGCAACGCGACACTTTTACCTGAGCTATCATTGCATCTGGGTAGAGTTTGTCCGTATTAGTATTTGAATTCCTGTTCATAGCCAAAGTAAACAAACACTTTCGTAATGTTAAAAATTTCATTTTTCTGCCGTAAAATCGTCCGCGAAGGATTCGGAACGGTATAAAACATAAAAATAATCGCTCATCGCCGTACTGATGACGTTTCTACCGCGGTGACAGTTTCTATTAAAATATTCTTAATTTCGTCTTATATTTTGTTACATTTGATTTAATAAAAGTTGATTGTGATATAGAAGAGGGAGAACGTTGCGACACGGCATCAGAAAAGCGTACCAGTCGCGTCGCCGGGTTGCGGGAGCTGATCGTACGCAAAGAGAAAAGTTTCAACTCCCTTTCGGAACAAAGCGCGAGTGCCGGCAGTATCACGAAAGGAAAATATGACGCCGCGAAAATTGCTTTTTGGGCGAAATAATCTGGGCTTTACGAAAATATTGGGATTTCGCGAGAGAGATGCAAGGTGCTGAACCTATTTAAAAAGCAAATTTCGGCGTTAAAAAGTAAAAAATATCCTTCGAAAACGTCCCGCGGAGACGTGTCTCTCCCACAGCGAAAATTTGCGTTTTTGTCCGTGGAGCCCCCGGAAAAGTGAAATTTCATTCGGAAGACGTTAAGAAATCGCTTTCAAAATATGCTAAACGGATAAAGGAAGGATGGCGGGGCCCTTTGGGCCCCACCGCTCGCCGCTGCGCGGCTTGCGAAGAAAGTCTTAGTATATGCAAAATGACTCTTTTTCGAGATCGGTGCGAGAGTGAAAACCACCTGCACAATTAATATATCGGAATTAACCTTAACATTGCAGACAAAATGATTGAAAAAATGAATGCGCGTGCCAAGTTGGGATCGACCAAACTTCTGCTAGTGACGTCAATGAGCAATGACGCGTCATATTCTAGATTATAATGATTGAGACGGACAATAAATAAAACATGGCCAGCGTTCCTGGCGTTTACTCAGAATCGCAATACTCACTCTAGTGGAGGCGGTAACCCAGAATTGAAGGGTGGCAGTTTCTTGGGCACGAATCACTTCGTGCATTTCGGTGGAGGGATTCAGAGCTCGCTTGTGGGTTCCTTCTTCTTGGCCGTCCTCAACGACACTCATATAAAATGTGTAGCCAGTTAGGGGACCGTTGCTGTACTTCGGGGGTAGCCATGAGACAAGGATCTTATTAGACGCACTTAAAACTGCTTTGATTTCGGCAGGAGCGGAAGGTACTGAAAAAAAATGCAAAAACTAAGGTTGAAGGACCTCGGCTGAAAAGTTTGGATTTACCGTCTTCTTCTGTTTGACAATACACAGGTGCAGATCTGACTCCGTCTCCGCTTGCGGTGTATGCTAGCACTGTTATGCTGTAGTTTGTGTATTTACGTAAACCGGATATGGTTGTCCTTAAGTGATTTACTATTTTGGTCTGTTGATCGTCATTGTCTGAAATAAGAAATATATATAGTTGTTTATTTATTATTTTAAAAGAAATTAAGTGTTTTGTTAAACTTTAACGTTAGCCTCCGGTGATGGTCATAACAACGCTAAAGATTAGCATTATTCAGTGTGTTTCAGATGAATGTACATATCTAGACCTATAAATGAAATCTTCGAATTTTATCAACGCCATCGACAAAAATCATCACGCTGATGATCAGCGGTTATGTAAAAGCTACCATTTGATCAGTGTCAACCGTTGACATACTGATGAACACCGTTCTGACCATCAGTGCTTGTGTGAAGTAATGTTTAAAAGATAATTTTTGCATGGCCGTTGACTACTTAATATGAAATCGAAAAAGTACTAATAGGAAAGAACGAAATTGTAATATGGTAAAGAGCCTAGAAAAAGTATGTATGATAAGCATCGAAAATACGAAAATTGATTATCGTGACAGAATATGCGGTCTCCAACCTTTGGCAAGATTTAAATGTCAACAGCTAATGAGAAGCATTTTTAAATTATTTTTCTACGGGATTGAAGGCACCCTCTGGAAAAGTAAGGCAGTTAATAATTACATATATTGGAAGTGTATGCAGATTTTTGGATAATGGTTTATATGTGTTCGAGTCGCGATGAACAAGAGATTAATGTGGCAGCATGGACAGCGGCATATTTGAAAAAATGCTTTGTATATAACAATTTTGCCTCACAGTGAACCTGGTGCATTGATTGCCATGGATAAAGTACCTTACCTTAATCGACCAATAGAAAAGATACCAATTTCTACATATTGAGAATAAAGACATGATGATATTAAAGGTACAACTATTACCAATTGAACAAAAAGAAAAAAATTCATTTATAGCAGATTGTCACCATGTCATTGTCAGCTGAACCTCATTGAACTAATAAATAAAAATTTATGTGGCATGAAATATCGCAACTTTAAACGAAGTTATTTCAAAAATTTCTATTTCGTGCCATATTTATATCGATCTTTTTCAAAACGTGAACGTGTTTTTATCTTATTTAGTGTTTTAGCTTACCAAACCATTCTCCCACAGAGTGAAAGGTAATTTTGTATCCCTGTATAATTCCATTTTGTCCTTCCACCAGTGGCGGCTCCCATGATATGTGTAAACTTTGAGCAGTAAGAACGGAACATTGCACATTCTCTGGAGGTAGTGTAGGGGCGTCTTCTAAAGTTCTCGATGTTACTGGTTCACTTGCTGGCCCAGAACCCCTGCTGTTATAGGCCTGAAAATCAGTTACTATATTGTTGATAACCAATTAATTTCCGCAGGAAATGCACTAAAAGTGTTATATACAATCATGGACAAACATTTTAAAATCCTCATAATACGACAATAGCAAAAGACTACAAACAGATTAGTGCGGAAATATTTTATTGCTTTCAAAGCAAAAAAGGGATCGTTACTTGTATGTTTTTATTTGATTTAGTTTTTTTTTATCTTTACATTTGTTTGAATCAGTACAGAAACATCAAAATATTTCAATCAGATTATCTGGCTTAAATACTTTGTTACAAAATGTTTGCTGCATTCAGAGGTGCACATATTTTCTTAGTAATTTACTTTTTGGTTTGCAGGAATAAGAATACTGAGGAACAGCGTATATTTTTCGTGGTTTCGTGCAATTTTCTAGTGTATATTGCATTTCTTAAACTAAGTTAAAGCAACCTTAACATTATGTACAACTAGAATAGTTGGAGGAGGCGACAAAAACGTACAATATTATACTATACATTAAATAAAAAAATAATTATGTTGCTAAAATGGGATGTGCCGCCTTACCTGCACAATTATACTATACGTGGTGAATTTCGCCAGTCCCTGTAATGTAGCTTCTCCCCCATAGTGGGGCCTCACTTCGACGCTCTTAAAAACGTAACTTTGCGAAACAGCGTTTGTGTCCTCGCCAGAATATTCTTGGTAGCCTACATGGTAACCCAGTAAGTTTCCATTCCATGTTTCCCTAGGTGGAGGCTCCCAAGTAACAACCAGTTCTGTAGAACTCTTCGCTTCCGCCCTTATGTCTACAGGAGCACCACTTGGCACTAAAATATTCATATATGTTAATTACTTTTACTCCTATTAGGCATGCTGTCTCTGCATGCATTAATTATACGACTGTACAAGCTGTTTTTGTCTGTGCCTTAGGAGCAATAACCGTCTTTGTGTTAGATAAGTTCGAGAGAGTCTTCATTCAGGTTTCGTATGGTTCAAATTATGTCTCTTCTCTAATGTATACAGTGTGTTCCAAAATGATGAAACAAAATTCACATTTTTTCCAGTTGAAATTTAAAAAAATCGCTGAAACGGGTCAATTGGTAAATTGAAATTGTCACTTTTCTGCAATATTTTCTATTTTTTTGAGCCATGTTTGGCAAACATTACTAGAAAAAAAATATGAATTTTATTCCATCAATTTGGGACACACTATAAGTACACTTATTAAAAAAAACATTGATTTTCTTTGGATACCATAGGATTAAAATACATCCATAGAATTGAGATCTGGTAATCCTGTTGGCATTTTTTTATAAATTGAATGGATGGGTTACTCAAAATTGAAAATTCTAATATTAATCTTAAAGAACCTGAAAAAATCAGTCTAAATTGCAGTAGTTTTTATCGGTAACAGTTTGATATTTATACCTAGACAATTTTTTACTTTTCTAAGTTTCAACAGGGTGTTTACAAACTTATTATTAGATTATTTTTTAACAGAAGACAATCTGTTCACAAATTAAAAATTCATGCTTACCTTCCTCGAGGGTGTTAACTTGCACGGTCTGGCTGGGTTCGCTGAGTCCTAAACGATTCTCCGCTAAAACCCTCAAGTGATAAACTTGAGCTGGACGCAGATTTTGTAACGTAGTAGTTGTTTGTGAGCCGGGCACAGTTACCTTTAAGGGTTGGTTTGGCCATGCTTCTGAAATTCCATAAACTGTTAATTTTCAAAACATAATAAAAATAAAAAAATGAAAAGGTCTTGTTTTGGAAATCTAAAATAGACTTAGAAGACAAAGGCGTAGGAGAACTAGGAAGTACTGGAAAAAGTAGTTATATGATGATTTCATAAATCTGAAGCACTTTTTCTGAAAAATAGTTAAAACAATGCATTAAAAAGGAAGTGACTAAGTTAATACTTCAAAAATTCGTTATCACAGTTTGAAAATTTGCCTTTAAGTCAAGTTTAAATTTATTTTTATTCACTTTCATTGCTTTTATTACTAGATTTTCATTATATGTTATACATTTAATTATTGGTTATATATACAGGGTGATTCAGAACTTATCAAAAAAAAATCTGGATGTACAGGGGACCCTTACAAATACAATTTTGTAAATAAAAAATCAAAAAGGACAGTTCGAAAATGATTTAAAAGTACACTTTCGCACAGCACTGGAAACTGATCCACTGTAAAACCTAACCTCGCACAATGCGACCGGCATGGTGGTGTGATAAAAACGGATAAAAACTTTCACACGGAAAGAAATAAATAGAATTTTATAGCACCTATTTTATATCGGCAAATTCAACTGCTTTTGCCATTATTAATTAATAAAATTAATTTGTGAACAACTGTTCAAAATTTTATCCACGTGTAAACACATTTGGGTCCGTCTTACTCAGTTTCTACGAACTAACACAAATGTTGTCCTGCTTCACCATAACACAAATGCTTCACCATAAATTAAAACGATATCCCATCAACTCCGAATTGCTATACACTCAAACCATTTTTGACATTAACTACCCATTTTTGACACTAACTACTAAAAAACCATTGTAAACACCACAGATAACAGGTAAATACTATTGCAACGACGATTGCAAAATCCGATTAGTATTCGGAGTCGTTGAGGCCACGTGGCTCTCCAGGCGCATTGCGAATGACGCTAGAGACTACAGTTGTCCAGCTATGTAGTCGTTGAATGTACTATAAATTCAATAATTTTTTTTTCTCGGAAACAATAAGGATTTTACAAATTTTTTTTTACGATATTAACTCTATTTCTCATGCCGCATCTATTCCCAAATTTTTTTGGATAAGTTGTGAATCACCCTGTATATTGTTATTGGAATAACAATAACAAGGTTTAAAAGTCAAGTTAAGGATTTGAATTGTGCGTCATTTTCATTCCGAAGAGTTGGCAGTATTGTGTAGGATCATATGTTGTAGTAAACACTGCGGTTAGATAAAAATGGAGCGCTATATGACGGACGAGCGAGTGAAGATTGTGAAAATCCATTACAAGTACGGAGAGTGTGTAGCTGAGATTGTGCGCAAGTTACGTGGAATTTTCAGTCCCGAATGAAACAATTGTGAAAAAATTTTAACAAAAGATCTGCATCTGTATCCATTCAAGAATTAGCTAACCCAGAAAATGAAACCAGACGACCATTTAATGCACCGGACATTCGTTGATTGGATGTTGGAGAATTAACAAGTGCAAACCATCTTTAGCGACGAGGCGCATTTTCATCTTAGTGGATAATGTGAATAAGCAAAAGTTTCGAATTTAGAAGCAATTCAAATAAGAGTTCATGAGTTTATATGACAATTCTACTCATATACAGGGTGTATCGCATAAGAACCGACACAGAGCAGGGGCATGTAGGAGAACCTTACCTTTAACTAAGTTGCACCCCCAAGTTATAGGCCTTGAAAGTGAGGTTTCAAATTTCGAAAAAAATTTGAATTTAGAAAAACCAAATTTACATGGTGTGAGTGTACCAAGGGCATTAATCGACAGTAAATAGAGTTAAATTGAAGCATTTTAAAGGGTTGATAAGGGATGACGCACCATGAAAATGCGATAGAATTTTTTAACTCGTTGGCGGACTTAAAAATTACTACTTAATTTTATGGGGAATTTAATTCTATAGGGCAAGCATAAGTTAAATGTATTCTCTAGATAATGGAGAATGCAATAGCTTGAGATTATCACATACCTGCTCCTGGCTTATACTGCACAATATAGTTCGAAATGGGGCTGTTCCCCGCGTACGGCTGCGTCCACGAAATCCCAATCGACCTCGACAGCTGATCCATAACTCTGACATTCCTCGGAGGCTCTGGAATTTCTTGGACGATCAGCTGAATATTCATATCATCCTTTCCGTACGAGTTTGATGCTGAGCATATGAAAATTCCGGTGTCCTGCCTGATTGTTCTTTCTATTCCTAACTCGGAAACCATCCCTTCCGCCAGGGTCTGCTCACGAATGGTATAACGTTGATCGGCGTCCTTGGATATTTGCTGCCCTCCAACCTTCCAGGTTATTTCCATGGGTGTATCTCCCAGAGCTGAGCATTGCAGATGTGCTTGGTCTGCCTTGACTACTTGGATTTGCTTCGATTTTTGGGGAAATCGGGCAGGCGCTAGAAATGTTCAGTTAATTTTTTTATACTGTAGTTATACATACATAGGAGGGTATTTTCAAAAGCAATAAGTTTAAGATTTTGTGACATTTAATGAAATTACAAATGCTGTGACTATATTTTACTCAATATAGGGTTTTCCAAAACTCACACTGTTACAACCTTTGCACACATGCCGGAACCGGCTAACCGGATCCGCTTACCCGGCAGCAAGGTGTACAGAGTCTTTATTGACGCTTTCACACTTGCCGGATGATTGCCGGATTCAGTCGTCCGGTTTCATTGAACAGAACAGGACGTGTCAATTATTTTTTTAAATATTTGTACGCAACTATATCGAATGTTTGTTCTCTAGAAGTAGATATTGCATTCTTTATATCAGACATGTCCAGTGGGACAAAAATTTAGCTTTTTTTCATATTTTTTGGAAGTTTTTTATATTTTTTGTTTTTTTTTATTGCGACGACATCGGCAACAGCCAAGCCACATAATTGCAATGCGTCTACGATCCATCTCTTGTCGTGACAAAAATGCAACTGAGACGAATATCGGCCAAACCAGTTTGAAAATTAAATTACGTGTGAAAGAGTCAGCCGGATCCGGATAGCCGGTCCCGCAAGTGTGTAACGAGGCTTACACTAACAATTTTACTAAATCAGAATGAATCGTCTGTTAGTAGTATTAGTTTTTTGAAAAAGAATAGATGGCATTATTACATAACCTCAAATATGACGAAAAACAGTGTTTTTTGCACTTTTAGGTTAGGATATCTGACGTGATAGAGCAATTCTGCGTCCAGATTCGGATTCAGCGCACCAACATTTTTCGGGAATGCATATTAGTGTGTCTGCTTCTTGACCTTTGTTGACACGTGTTATTTTTCTCGAATAGAGGTTTAAGAGTTCAAATGCGAACAAAAGCTCGCAACTACGCCATTGCTTTTAACTGATTGGTGCCTTTATTATAATTGTTGTGTATTAAATTTGAACAAAAATAAAACATTCCGTGGCAGGTGTCAATGGTTAAACAACCTATAGTCACATCGTCGCGTCGCTTTAGGTTTCTTGACGTTTCGGGAGACATATCATTCTCTTCTTCAGAAGAAACTCTGAAACTGGAGATTAAGTCTTCTGGCTGGTATTTATATTTACTGTGGGCACTGGTACATGTCGTTCCGTTGTATGGCTTTTAATCATTGGATCGTGTCGTTCTGGTTCTTGATTTTTGCAGGTGCAAGGTTTAAAAGAATAACGACGTAGAAAAATCAGAAGTTGTGAAACACAGAGAAGGTTCGAAACATGTGACAGGCCTTGCCAATATCAGAATTCTAGTGGGGGGAGAGAGAAAGAAAAGATTTCGACCTAGACTGTACAGAAATCAAGAAGAACAGAGATGAATGGTTAGGTCCGTTCTGATGTTGATTTCGGTTCTTGTCGTTATTTTTAAGATTGCTATGTTGGCTCCTCAGATAATGGTGGTCCTCTAACACGTTCTGTCTTTGTCACTGGTGACGTCCAATGTTTCCAAACGTTTCACCATTCTTCTACTGTCAGCATCTTCAGCAGTGGCTCCTCAGATAATGGTGGTCCTTTAAGATGTTATGCAGTAGCCTTTGTCACTGGCGACGTCCAATGTTTCCAAACGTTTCACCATTCTTTAAAAGCTCCGCTGCGACTAGAATCATTTGGGGCCGCACCCCATCGTGTGTCTCCACGCCTGCGCAGTAGGATAGTTGATATTGCTTCAGGCTTGTGCAGTGGTGTACAACGCATTCTCTCTTCGCACCGTTGTTTCCTCCTTAGAAGAGGTAACCAGGTGTTGTTTATCCAAAAGCTTTCATCACGATTCATACCATTTCGATGTTGTTCCATTTCTAGTAATTCTCATCTCACCAGTTTGCAAAATTCTGTTTTACAACCACCACGGTATCTTCGAAATTGATTGTACGTCCTTCTTCTAACGTACGTTGGACAATATCTGATTTCTCAGACTGTTGAGCCTTAAGGCTCTTTTATCTTCCTTTTTTCTTGTAATAACCGATCCCTTTGTCATATCTGTATAATCCTACTCACATTAACATGGTATGTGGTGTTATGGGTACAGAGGGCAAGCGGGTCTTTTATTGACCTTGGACTTTTCGTGTAGGGACTGTTGGACTTTTCGTGTAGGTAAGAACCTTATACTCTTTCTCTGGTAATACGGTTTGTTACATTATGAATGTAAAGCGAGCATGCTACCTGCTGATGTATTCTTGTGGATTCTGTTCGTGGTCCTCTAGTATTGATAACTTGTTTGATATCCCAATTTGAGCCTAGCTCTGTTGACTATTGTTTTCATTACAGTCCGTTTTTTGTACTAGGTATTGGTTTAAATTCGCTTATCGATATTTATCTTTGATGGTGGGTTTCCTGTAGACACTGTAGGCCAACTGCCGGTTATTTCTAGTTACCAGGTTATCTAGAAAAGCCAACTGTTCCCCCTTTTCTTCCCTCATACTGGATAAAATATTTGGATGATGGGTTACGGCCGAGCGATATCAAGAAGCCTAATGTGACAACGTGGCAAGTAGTTTGGAAATTGTCGAACCAAAATATTTATTTGTAGGTAGTAAGGAAATCAAAATTATTTGTTATATTATTATTTTCATGTTGTATTGTTAACCAAAGTTATATATTAATATAACAATTAACCGCACCGCTGACTCATACTATTGACACAATTATAAATTATATTTTGTGGTAGTTGTTGCCATTCTTCTATGGTAACTTGTTCTAACTAACCGACAATGGCTGGGATACATATAAATGCGTCTTTTAAGAACATTCCATATATGCTTTAAGGTTAGGATTAGATGACCATGAAATAGAATTTATACCATTTTCGTGTTGCTTAATTATGGTACTCAGGCTTGAATCTATCTGTTTGACTACCGTTCATTCATAAACGCTGTGCAAGGCTGTATAGTCCAGTCGACAGAGGCCGAAAAGTTACTGTTGGTGACATTTTCTTGATAACTCGGAAATAACTGCACAGGAATACTTTAAAAAAAATCATGTCCTAAGCATTTTTTCGTACAAAGTCATCCCGCTGAGTTATTTAAAGAAAACTACTAAAAAATTGTTTTCACGATTAAATTGTTAATATCTTTTTTTCCTGATAAAATACTTTGTCAGCAAATTAGCCTGTTATTGTACTCATCATTTAAAGTAGGCCTGTGTAGTTATTTCTGGGTTATCAAGGTTTGATACAGACCGAACCTCTACCAACTGGACTAGTAAACTTTTCTAGCTTTCATCAACGTTCTGTAGCTTACGATGTTTCAAACTGTCATGATTTTTGCACTTTTAACCCTGAACGAAGTCGCTCCATGAAAGAAAAAGCATAAAAGTTTTGATTGGAAATGATTCATCCACATATTTGAACGATCATAGAAACCTTAGAAAATATTTTATAAAAAAACAACTCTTGTCGTTTTAAGTTTGCTTGACGCGAGGAATCAGCTCTGAAAATTTGTTGCAACGACGCAAATATACCCTGCAGAAAAAAGTGTGGTACCTTCAATGGATAATGTCAAAATCTTACCTAACAGATTATCTTGAAATATTATCATTTTGCTATTATCTTTTGAAATATTCTACTAACCATTTGAAGGAAAAAATCAATGCAATGATAACATTACTTACACTACTCTACTTGTTACTCTCAAAGTGTGGTACGTTGCAAAATTATAAAGTTAATATGTTGAGCATATAGTTTTATAGTCACTTTCTATTTTTTGATCGTCATATCCATACCTTAGTCATATCACTCACGATTATTTTTCAATTCTATGCGGCATTTGTTTTGGAATATAAACATATTTTGAAAGTTTTCCTTATAAGGAATTTTTTAATGATATATTGTACCCATTCTTACGGATTCAAAGTGTATCAAAAACTGTAATTATTTAAATGTTGATCCAAAAGGGGAGTAGTACTAAATAGATTAGAGAAAATTGTTCAATTTTATTCTAAAATATTATTTTCTGACAATTATTTATTAGATGTAGCTATTACCATTAACTCTTAAAAAAATAACTTTGCTAACTCCTGCTCCGATGTTGTTCTTGGCTTCGCAAAGATATTGTCCCTCGTTTTCTTTCGAAATATGCATAAAATTCAGAGATCCGTTTTGATACTGTTGGACATTCGGTTCGAAGAGGAAGTCCTTGTACTCGCCAGGTTGTTCACCTAAAAAAACATCGTGTTAGTGTACACTGCAAGTAAAGTACGGAAACTGAGTTTTTAAAAATAAATAATTGTATAATTGTTTTATTTCTACAAGTTGTTCACATTCACGCAGTGTTTTTTGTGATTAATGCTACAGCTCATATAAAGGATCGGATTAAATGAAGCTATTGTAAAGGAATTTGTCATTATTACTTTCAGTCCATTTATATTATTCCCACAACTCCGATGTATGATAAACTTTCACTAATTTTAAACTGTTTCTCTTCTGATATTCTCATCTTCTATGAGTCTTAAATATTGCCTTAAAAAAGTTGAAGCTCAAATCCACTAGACTTGACAGCTTTCTAACATTTCTCTTTAAAGACTTTGTGTTTTATGAAGTTCTCTTGCCGAACGGCATGCCTTTTATCCAGATAGATCAACTGTTACGAATTTGATGTGTCTGGCGCAAAACACGCAGATTTTTCTAAAACTATCAGGAATAACTAAATGGTTTCTTTTACTTCCTGTTGATAGTTATGGAAAGTTACAGTGTAGTATCGTAGTTTTCAATCAATATATATCAATGCTACTTCTGGAATTCCTCAAGGATCGATCTTTCGACCACTGATACTACTAAATTTTATAATCGATATTATCTTGATCCTGAATCGCGAAATAATTCTTTATACAACAATCTGAAATTGTTTCAGTTTAAGTCAGAAATTAATGATTGCCTTCATCTTCAATCAAGTTTTTAATTGGTGCTACTAACTCTTAATTTCTCGCAGTATAACCATTTTGCTAGGAAAGGTAGTTCTATTACATTTAATTACAGCATTGGACATAAGATAATTAGGACAATGCAGCAGTTTCAATTACCTTGAAGTAATTCTTGATAGCAAATTCAGTTTAGAATGATGTAGGTACTTGTTAAAACAATGAAACCAATTCCGATGATCCAATTGACGATCAGTGAGATTATGCTACATTAGCATTGGAAATGCCTAAAGAGGATGAAACATTGGCCAATTACTGACACTTCTGATTGTAATTGGTAAATAATATATTCTTATATATTATCTTCACAAATTGCATACTACATACTAAAATAGGAATAATAAAAATACAAACTAAAAATGTAGGTCCCTGTGGGTTTTTAAAATATTATTGTCCTTCAGATCTGTTCCACAAAGAAAATTTACCAATCATTATAATCAGCACTGTCAGTAACTGTAATTTTTCATCATATTCGGGCGTTTCCAATGTCTTCAAGATTTATAAAATGAAACAGAAACAATGTATTTAAAAATTTAAAAAAATGTGTATTACAAGTTGCTGAAATTTGAGATACTAGACTGTTGGATACTGGATATAAGTAGCTAAGATCATTCGTCAGCATAATCACCAGATATCCAGGAAGTAAATGATAAGTTTAGCCAAACTTTAATGGCGTATTCTTCCAATGAAAATAATCAAAATTTGCCCTATAAAAATTTTTGATAGGACGGTCCCCTACGGAGATACAGGGTGTTAAAAGTTTCAAATATTTAAATTACTTTTTTTATATTTTGAACATTTCTTGTGATGTTGTGTAGTGTTTTGAAATCTCTCAAAAATATTAGGTATTGAATTTATTGTTACACATTTAGCAATCAATAAAAAATGGCAACGTAGGTACTTAAGTATCTTCTTATTTGATTTCGCAATTATTATCTAAAGACTAGTAAATTTTACGAATATTTTACAAGAATACTTTATTGCCACAAATTGATTGTACAATTTAAAAACATTTAAAATTATTTAAAAAGTCAGTGTCGTACGATTTTTTTTTCAAAAAAGGTCCCCTACTCCCCCAATAGCTACGCCACTGGAGTATTTATATTTTGGAATAAGTTATCAATGAAAAAATAGTCCCTGCTAAAAAAATGTTATCCCCCAAATTTTATCAATCAATTTTTTTTGCCAGTGAAATTACAGGAAAAATAATATTAATATTTGAAACTGTTAACATCCTGCATCTCCATAGGGAAGTGTCCTATAAAAAATTTTTATAGGGCAAAATTTGATTATTTTCATCGGAATATGCCATTAAAGTTTGACTAGACTTATTATTTACACCCTGTATATCGGTTTTGCATTTATTAGTTCTCATTAGTTGAATATACACGCAAAGACTTATTGGAGCGATAAATTGTAGCAAAAAATCGTCAGATAAATCGTTAAGAAAAATCTTTCAGATAAATCTTAGAGAGGACACTAATGCGAAGTTTTATTGAATCGAATTATTGTACAAAGTTTATTTGACAGTTTATACGTTACGTCTCACAGTGGTCGGAATTCCGAAAAAGCTGGACAAAAGTCGAAATTTCAAAGTTGTTTAATACTTCAGAATATTCTATAGAAGGAGTCACTGCGTAGTTCTTTAAAGTGACAGAGAGCTGGCCCAAGTGTATAGACACAGCAACTATCGGAAGTATGCTGCGACACATTAGCATATTTCACTTGCCACTGACCCCTCAAAAAGCGGTGAATTGAAAATACGTGCAAATTTTTTCTAGAGTACGAATCGTTGTGTGCAATAGAGAGGGTGTTCCTGGAGTTAAGTTTGCTCATTTAGAACCTCATTTTTCGAAAGTTGCATGTTTTTATTGTTTTAACAAAAACGTCTTG
Organism: Anoplophora glabripennis; assembly: GCF_000390285.2. Lineage (NCBI taxonomy): Eukaryota > Metazoa > Arthropoda > Insecta > Coleoptera > Cerambycidae > Anoplophora > Anoplophora glabripennis. The sequence continues at coordinate 33,156 of NW_019416210.1, read as the reverse complement.
CAATTTCCATCGATTTCAAATCACATCAATCGTAAATTATCGAAATAGTTGTGATCCCAAGAGATCCTGCACTATTAAAAGTTGGAAAATGCGGACAGGAGTGTCAATTTCATATATCAGAAGAGAAAACCACCGGATTTTTCCGGATTCGGGTTCCGAGTCATTTTTTATGCCTCCGTGTACGGCCGATTTACTATTGTAAAAGGCCTTAGTTATACAATAGCTAGTGTTTTAGTGTCTCTTCGCGTTCCGAAAGAGCGTTTCTAATTCAAATTGTTTTTTTTTTTATGAACGTGCACCTTTTTCGTGTGCCATTTATTATATTTTTACAAGCTTTTATTTAACTTGCCTTGTTAGTATGGGTCAAATTTTTTGCAACTGAATTTTAAAACAGTTTCCCCAACCGATTGAGCTGAAATTTTGCATACACATTTAGTTTGGATGACAATGCATGGTTAGCTAAGTGACGTCATTCTAAATCCAATATGGCGGACTCCCAAAGATGGCGGACCAATTATTTTTTATGCACCCTCATGATATGGGTATCAAATGAAAGGGTTTGCTGAGATAAATACGAAAATAAAATGAAGTCACTAAATGCTTGCTTTTAAAAAAAAAATTATAGATGAACTTATTATTTATGATATTTCACCAGAAAAATTACTTGAACGAAAAAATAAATTTTTCGATTTTCGAAAGGAGAATTCCAAGAGAATTTAGAAACGCAAATCATCATTTTAGATCAACCTTTTTTAAAAAGGTGCAAGATAGATGAAAATGAGAAAAGCTTGTCAAGCGAAGCCATGGTGATATTATTTTCATGCTCTGACGGTTATGTGATCTGTGACGACGATGCGAATGACTCATGTGTATTAGAATTAGCTAAATAATTAGAATAAGCTTTATAACAAGAATAAGCTTCAATAGTATTTAGAAATTATTTCGTTTGAAAAGACGAATTCATTCCATATACATACCTTATGTCGCAGATATTTACCTTTCGTACTTTATTAATAATAATTAATTACCTCAAAAACCGCAAACTCCGACCTTACATACGTTTTACGCGACCCCAATACCAGAGACACTCGAACTTAGATTCAACAAATTAACGTGATATATCGGCTATTTTGAATTTGAGATTTTTTACTCCAAATTCGGCTTTAGCGACCTGAAAAACATGTCTCAACTTTTGGTGATGATGCAAGCCTTTTTGGACTTTTGTCCAGCTTTTTCGGATTTCCGACCACTGTGCGTCTGTGTCATTCACAAAGATTTATCTCTAAATTTGGTAAGATTGTTCTGTCATCGTTGATCTTTCGGAAGTCCAAAAAATCAGAGCAATTTATTTGTTACTCGTAAGTGTAGTTGGCTTGAGTGTTCTACGAAAACATGAACAAAAACGACTTTAAACGCGTTTTATTACTTGGAATTATGGGTTATGTGATTATAAAACGACGCAGAAGAAATAAAAAGCGAACAAAGTGGGTTAAAACATGGTTATTGTGGAAATAATACAATACGCCACTAATTCCTTATAACACTCGTTTTTATTATTTTTATTTGTATTTTCTGGTGAGGTTGTTTTCCATAAACACGGGTGATTACGAAATAAATCGATCAGTCCAGTAATAAATTCTTTTGATGCCATATTTAAATTTGTAGTATGTTCTGAACTCAAGACAGAAATTAACCGATTTTACATATCGCGCAGATATTTCCTCCACTTTCCTTCCCACTTTCATTCCGAAGAATTGGCGGCATTGTGCGGGGTCACATGTTGTAGTAAACACGTTGTGGTTAGACAGAATGGAATGTTATACGACGGATGTGGCAAGTGGAGTGAAAATTCATTATAAATACGGACAGTTTGTAGTTGAGACTGTGCGCAAATTAAGTGGCATTTTCGGTAGAAGGAAATTTCATATTTAATGGCAATGTCTACCCCTTAACAAACTGTAATTTTTTTTTATTTATAAAATCTTTTTTCATCGAATGAAATCCTGCGTTTTCTTTGGGACCCTTTATTTGCTACTCACGTATTTTGGATGAGATGTAACATACAAATTACGTCATTGCTACTCAATATCTACTGGCACCAAGCATTAGGTTTGTTCGCAGAATACAATTTCCAACCGATTGTCAATTTTTCACTGCGCATGTGCGACGTCAAACTAATTTCCGACCGATTTCAAAATGCTGGAGTGAATCGTGACTGAATGATCATAACCTATAAATATTTATTTATTTCAAATTTATGTTGACGACTTATTTTGAACAGATTCATCGTCTATTTATTTGTCACTTACTGCGCATAGTGCGCATGTCCGAAACCGAAAATTTGTTTGGGAGTCAGCGGATTATTTTGATGGTTGGAAACTAGTCCACAACTCATAAGTTTTGTTCTGCGAACATCAAATTTTTAGTCAGGAGTCACGGATTATCGCTGTGCGAACGCTTTTGACCTATCACGCATGTGTCATACAGTTGCTGATAGTTTCTGACTGCTGTACGAACAAAGCCAAATTGATTAACAATGACATATAGAATATGATTATATAATTCATTAGAAATTTAGCCAATAGCAATTACAAATTTTACGTAGTTACTATGTATTGATAAACGATTATACTCTTGACGACGTGGTATAACCGTTTTGGTGTTTCGCCTCCTCCAACAATGTGAACTATGTCATGGTAACGATAGTTTTAACATTTGTCAATAAACGTCAAAAAAAAAAATTTAACGCTTCGGTTCAAGCTCTGAATTATATAATCGTATCGAATACCACTCGAGCAAACGAAAATATTCGATTATACTAACCTCCTCACTCGACGTATATCCTTAAAACACCACTCCAGCTACGCTGTCGTGGTGTTTCGCAGAATACGTCTCGTGACTCGGAAGTACAATCGAATATTTTCTATGCTCTTGTGATATTATAACTGTATATATCTCAGCCACAACAATGTATATTCTCTTCTTTTTCTATACTGTTGATTGAAATGTTTTGGAATACGGATTGTACGGATTGTTCCGCATCTGCCAAAAACAAATCAAAGAAGCCTTAACAACTAATTACGTAATTACCAACAGCCTTCTTCCACGTGATAACCGGCTTGGGATACCCCTCCGCCTGGCAGTGGAGGATGGCTTCCTGTCCAGACGCCACGCTGGAGTCCGTCGGCTCCACAGTCCAACGCGGCGGAACTGAAAAACAAACGAATTAACTATTCCGATTCAAGCGAGCGAAGAATTCGATTACCTACCGTTGACGGTGAGGGGAACGACGTACTTCTCCGAGCCAGCCACGTTGCCCGCGACGCAGGTGTAATTTCCGCTGTGGGAGGAAGTCACCTGATCGATAATTAGCGAGGACGCGAACTCGTCGATCCGCCTTATGACGGTGCCGAGGGCCGCGTTGTTGGAGACCACCTTCCCGTTCCGCTCCCAGCGAAACGTGATGGGGAGGTCGCCCTCCATTATCTGGCAGGTGATAGCGGCCCGCATGCCTTCCCGCAGCAAATCCGTCATCGGATTTATCGGGAGGATCTTCGGCGGCACTGGAACGGTTCACGCAGGTTATGAGATTAGTGTCGGAAATATCGACATAAACATTTAAACAAGGGTGTATATATAAATAAATTTAACCCTGAAGTTTTGTCACAGTATAATACAAATCAGCAAGGATCAGTGACGTCAATAATATTTGAAGAATTTCTCCATATTGTCCTTTAATTTTCCGCCTTTTCCTTTTAGTACAGTCATTGAAACTTTTCACCTCCAAATTCTTTGAAACTGAACCGATCGACTTGAAATTTGGCAGATAGTTAGAGAAAAGGTCAATGAACATTAGTGACATAGCGCCGATTGACGCATCCATCCTGTTGGGGGTTGACACCCCTTCTCGGGGGTGGACATTTTTTTTTCAAAAATAACGCTGGAAATCTATAGATTCAAATTTTGACCAAAAAATATTCGAAGAATTTTTTCGAGAAATAAATAGTTTTTTAGTTATTCACGATTGAAAACTTTGAAATTTGAGTGAAAAAAACACTTTTTCAAGGTATTTTTCACGAATAACTCAAAAACTACGCATTTTATTAAAAAAAAGTGCAATTTACAAAAATGTAGCATATAAATAAACAAAGAAAATCGTTTTTAAAAAGTGTTGTACGTCCATACAAAGCGAAATATGGTTATTGGAAGGGGACTTGGTTTTGGGGAGAATACTCGAATCGATGTATTCAACGTCAAATAACGGAAAAAGGATTAATTTTACGTGTATAACGCCCCTGGAGTTTCTTATAGTACTCAAAAAGACCTTCAAAATGAGTACTTATAAAAGTTAATTAGAGCAAAATTGATGGAGTTATCGTCAAAAACAGATGGGTTGTTCATACTTTTTAAGGAAAAATGAGCAGTAAACGCTGTACCATTTCCATCAGAATTAAAATTAATCGTAGACCCTTTACAATGCGTATTATTTGAATAATGTACGGTAAAAGTTGAAAACGTATTTTTCATTATTCAAAAAAAATTGCCTTATTTATATGATAACTGAAACGATGAAAGATACGTAAAAAATGATAGACAACAAAAATGTAGCTTTTTTTTCAACAAATATTTTGCTTTTTTTATTCCTATAGAATAAAAAATAAAGGAGATATCACCGCTTGAAGTATCCATTTTAGTGAAAAAACGACCTGTTTCAAGCTTTTCGATCCTTTCCCTTTAGAAAACGAAGGACATAAAAGATTTTATATGCAAACGATCTTACAGCTCTTGAAATTATCTTTAAAATGCTATTTTGTAGGATACTATAGCTTCAAAATTAACCGAGTTATGGTAAAAAAACCAATGACATTTTTTCGGAGCAAAATAGGATTTCTCATTTTTATATGTTATATTATATATTATACAAATAAAATAAGTAAAAAAATTTAGTGTGATTATTTATATGCAGCGTAGCAATTTTTTTATGATTGATTATATTTAAAAATCGATTATAATAAAAATATTTTACATTAATATTGGTAAAAGGGTAGTTTATAAGAGTTGAAAATGGCAAAAGTAAAATATTCTTTCATAAACAATATAAGGGAATTTTTATTTTAAATTATTGCACAATTATAGCATTCCAAGATTTAAAACGTAATTTTTTATCATTTTTTTAGCACAGGGGTGATTTATAAGGGTTGAAAAGTGTTATGAGATACAAATTCTTTCATAAGCAATGAGGGAATTTTTATTTTAAATAATTGCACCGTTAAAGCATTCCAAGCTTTTAAAAAGTAATTTTTTATCATTTTTGTCAATACAGGGGTGGTTTTTAGGGGTTGAAAGGGAAAAATTCTTTTATTAGCTATAAGGTAACTTTTATTTTAAATAATTGCACGATTTAATCATTCCAAATCTTTAAAAAGTAATTTTTTATCATTATTTTTTGCATAGGGGTAGTTTTTAAGGGTTAAATAAAGGGTCGAAAAGATCAAATATATCATAAAACATGTTCGAAAACATGGAACATTATTTAATCTTTGTGCTTGAACAAGATTTTTCTCAATAAAATGCTTAAAACTTAATTTTTTCAATTTTTTTCACTTAGGGGTAGTTTTTACCTCTAAAAAACAAAAAGTGTCAATCGGGCTTATGTCACTTTTGAACTTGAGCCTAAGATGAACCCTATTCTAAATTTTCATGCAAATCCATGCAGTTTCAAAGAATTCGGAGGTTACAGCTGATTTTCAGCTTCTATTTGTGGAATGGCACATGCAAAAATATTAATAATATATTATATACAGGGCGATTCAGTCATAATATTATTCAATTTCAGGGAAGATAGGAGAAAATTAGTTGAATTTAAGGTGAAAATAAAATTTTCAAATTATTATTTACACCCCATTTTGGGTCGCTCCTGACCGCTGACCTTTTATTGAGAGTGAATCTTACTAACCTAGTTTTTATTGCGTTTTTAATAGTGAACGACAAAAACAGTTCTTATTACCTAAACACATGAATGAATAATACATTTTTTTACATTTTAAATATTAACAAGTAATATTTATTTGTTAATAAAAACAAATGCACAAATATAATAATTGTTTCCGAATGTTGGGTTATTTAGTATTTTTACTATTGTTAACGTTTTCACTGTTTTATAATTGAAAATGAGTTTTTAGTATTTTGTTCAATTAATTACTCAGTTGGTAATGACTATTTGCTTTTCAAAGAGTATAGTATAGTATCTATCTATTTAAAATGATAGTACGTCTAAAAAAACACTCATCGCGTCCATAGCGCTTTGTTAAGTTGGGATCCGCAGCACTTTGATTTTTAATCCAATTGCAAAATTGAAGACGACTGGGGAAATTGCTGTTTCGCTTCAACGTTCAAACGCTTTGTAATCCGCCGGTTAAAATTAATGTCATTATCATAATCACCCTGTATACGTAAAGATATATGTTTTTAATGCTCATACCATAACCTTGCGTATACAGGGTGTTTTAGAAAGACCTCCCGTAAATACATGTGGTGATAGCAGGACAACAAAATAAGAATTTTTTGTCGTATGAATTATATGTCTATCTCCTCTTGTTAGTAGTATAGCAACCCCTGTTCTGGATCACCTCGATGGCATGAGAGAACCCCCCTATCTTTGGTCTATTCTTGATGGACATGCCATCGAGGTGATCCAGAACGGGGGTTGCTATACTACTCTTGTTTTCGAGATACAACCCGACAAAATACGTAAAATGGAGTTTTTACGAAAATTTCCAAACGGTGCGAATTTTTTTTATGAAATTTGGTATTTCGGGGTTTTTAAGGACGCCAAATACGCTGGTCTAATTATTTTTTGGCTATTTCATAGAGGGCGCTAGTTATGCTACATTCCTATTAGATTTTAAGTTCTAATTTTTTTCCAGTCTCCCTGAAATTTTCAATTAATCTCTTTACTCTTCCGACCATATAGCTGCCATACCTTCATTGTTTTTAAAATAGTACACCCATTTTTAATAGCTGTCACGCTGTCTTTTTTTTTTAGTTGGCAACGCTTTACCACACAAACGGCGCATAATCAATCTTGCGTGAAATTTGGGACACTCGATACAGATCTGTGCAAAATTTCAATTAAATATTTTGAAAAACACCGGTTTATTAATAATTTTTTTTTAGATGGTTATTTTGATTGAAAAATGGCATAAGGTCCCATTATTTTCACTAAAGAAATCTGTAGTTACCGGCTTGACTACTTTTTTGTGACGCCCTTAGGATTTAGGATACTCCTCTATATTCGCATCATCCCTTCTGCTCCTACATGAATAATTAAGAATAGTGAATATGGGGGACGTAAAACTCTCATGGTTTAAACATGCACAATCTGACATCCTACCTAAAACTTGAACCTCGACGTCTCTCCTGGCGGTGTTTCTCTGCCTGTTCTGTGCTTGACAGGTGTACGTGCCCGCGTCTTCCCTCCTCTGGGTCTGCTCCACCACCAGGGTGCCATTAGCGTAGACTCTTTGGCGTCTGTTTACCGGCAAGGCTTGCCCTTCCCGCTCCCACGTGATGGTCTCTATGGGATAGCCAGCCACGGGGCACTGGAAAAACAGAAAAGAGCAAGATGAACGTGGAGATGCGAGCCGGGAGTTTTATCGTTATCAAAGTAATATCCCGGATATATTTGTAAAGGGAACTACGGCTCAACGTTGATCTGCTGTTAGTTTTTAAGATGCCAGATATCACAAACATAAAAAGCAGATAATTGAGGTCGTTACTTACTATTTACCGCAATTTTTTTCAAAATGTTTGCCTATATTTTCATTTTTTTATATTAAATGTAAACAGTTCTCTATCAACGTGCCGTAAACGGCCGCTATTTTCTGTTGTACGTAGGTACCTGTTATTTACGAGTTTGTGCTCTACGTTGTATTTGTTTCATGTTTCATAACATAAAAGAACTCTTTTAGTTGTACTTATGTGTTTTTGTTTATTGAGTCGGGTATTTATAATAATTCTGCATTATTATTATTAAATATATCGGTGAAATACATTCTCAAAGATCGCCCCTAAAAACAGTTTTTTCTAAATATCTGGGGTTCTAATTAATATTTTGGAATAACATATGTTTCATTAGTGATTTCGTGTTTGGGTGTTGCTACCCTTATTTTTTATTTCAAAAAAACTATATTTTTCACACATTTTATATATATAAAAAATTCATATTTGTTAAAAAAAAATTAAAAATATAACTCATGTAAGCAAATTGACAAAATTAAGTTCTCTTTTTAGGAGGCGAACAACCTCCTAGTGAGCGAAAAATGTCTATATGATTATAGTCTGTTTAGAAATGAAAGAGATTAATAAAAGCTTATTATGTATGCAAATCGTAAATAAATGTAGTACTGGTGCTTATATTCAATATTTTTATATTATGTATTATCGGTATAGAATGAGGTGTACTTTTAAAAAAACTTTGTGCGATCGGACTGTACTAAATTGTAGCAGGTAGCTAAAATTTAATCCCCGACAATCCGTCTTTGTCTATGCCGCTTCAATTTCTCGGTCCATTTCTCTTATAAGTAAACAATATAAAAACAGCATTTCAAAACATGAGGCTACTTTAAGCATCATAACCGGGTTAAGAGGGTTTTTAGTAATTCAAATAAAATTATTCAATATTATTATCAAAATATTTATTTAAATTTAATGAATAGACTTTTATTCCACACAAAAATATATGTATTTTGAAAATTCAAATTATGGTGAGTAAATGTAGTGTTGTATAAATGTACAATAAAGAAAATAAAAAAGTAGGTATATTAAAATTCATCCTCTGAATATTCTGATGAATTATCTTCGTCTCCTAGATTGATAACGATAGGTTCCACAGTAACGTCAATTAAATTATCGAGTTCCCACATTTTCTCCTCTTCTTTTTGTACATGATGTATACATCTTTGCCAGTTATCTGCAGTTACTCGTTCCAAGGAATTTTTTAACAAAATTTTCACGTCACTTAATTTAAACGTCGTATTATTTCGCGCTACATCTCCTTTTACCTGCGCCCAGACTAATTCGATTGGGTTAAGTTCACAGTGATAAGGTGGTAACCGTAGTACCGTTATTTGGCGATTTGTTGCCATTTCATCGATAACATATTTTTTCTGATCTTTATTAAGATTGACAAGTGTCAAAAGTTCCTTTTTCACCATATTTGTTTCAAAAGAAATGTTTTTTCCGGATAACCATTGAATTATATCGGCTTTCCTCCAAGCAGTCGTAGGCGTCCGCTCGGTCTGCCGTGAATGGTAACTGGCATTATCCATGACAATTACAGACCCCGGAGGAATAAGATCCAACATCTGTGTAAAATACTCTTCGAAAACATCTGCGTTCATGTCTTCGTGATAGTCACCTGTATTTTTAGATTCAAATAAAAGTAAACCGCCATCTACAAAACCACTGGCACTACCTATATGTGTCACTATTAATCTTCGCCCTTTACCTGAAGGTGCCTTGAACCCTGTTGAAAGTCCATCCAAAAATGCTTGTCGAAAACTTTTTACATTTTTATCTTGCCATACTTTTGTTACAGTATATCCCTCGTTGACCCAAGTTTCGTCTAGATAATAAATATTCCTCCCTTCGTCACGGAATTTTCTAATTGATCTTAAGTAGGATCTTCGCCAACAAATAATTTCATCTTTATCGATAAGAACTGACTTCCTGTTCTGCTTTTCCCAGCAAAAATTCAACTCTCGTAAGACGGCCCATAATTTGCTTCTACTGATTTTTGGCAAATCGTTGTCCTCTGAAAGTTCACTTAAAATTTTGTTTAGCGTTGGTATTTCTTTTTTAAAATAAAATGAGTGTACTTTTCTGCGAATGACGTTTTTGAAGAAATCATCTATAACGACTTTTGACCTCCCTATAGATGATTTTGGGGGATTTACAGTATCTTTTTCATGTTTTGTTTCCTTTAAAAGTCTGTAGATAGTCGATTTTCCAATCCCTGACATTTTTGTTAGCATTAGTGTTACCCGATAATTACCTGAAACGAAATATTACCACACGCCCTTGGCCGGTTCTTATCTCGGGGTTTTATTACTCTCTTTCATTTCCAAACAGACTATAGAATTGTTTGATATATTTTTATTCTGACAGAGCGCTACAAGTAGCGCCCCCTAGAACTAATTGCAAAATAGTTATCAATTTCGTAATTACCACCTAAAAAAACATAGGCATACAAACTTTACTCGTTACAGAGTGTTCACAAAATCCTAACAAATATTATCTTTTTCAAAAGCAAACATTTTGTTTTTGATAAATGATAAATCAAATTTGTCACAGCGTTGACTCACCCTGTATACTTTTTCAATGACATTCACAACTGGATACGTATCTGGGTAGTGTCCTGTTTGTATTTCTTATACGAAAAATAATAAACAAACAATAAACGGTAAAATAGAAACGATAAATGTTAAACGATAAACATTAAACAGTAAACAGTAGTAAAAAATAAAACATATATCACTAAATCATGATTGGGTTACCTTAATGATCAAGCTGGTACCGGCGACTCCGGTAATTTTTGGCATCTCTCGAATATAGGGCAATCCGTAAACGTTCACCCTCGCGCTGTGCGAGATTTTTCCGACGCTGTTATGGGCCGTGCAAGTGTATTCGCCCCCATCTTCTGCCTTGATGTTGGTTATGTTCACGTGACTGATGACATCGTCCTGTACGGTGACGTACTGACCTGGATGACAGGAGAAAAATCGTATCGTGAACACTGCTTGTACTAATTTATTCACGAACACAATTTAATAGTAACTATATATTTATTATACATATACAGGGTCGTCTAGAAAAAGAAGTTTTTTTGCCAGGAACCGGAACAGATAATTTATACTCAGAAAACACTTTTGAACTCGAATAATATTTCATAAGGGTATATGACAGTGTATTTATTGGAGAAAAATAAGGTAAACCACTTATTTTTTTTAACTTTTGAAGGCAAAAAGTTTCATTAAAGAAAATTAAAACCTTGATAATACTAAAATTAACCTAGGAATAAATTCCAAAAGAAATAATAATCAGAAATAATTCGTGAAATAAACATTCCCATACTCAAACAAGAAGAAAGCTCCGAGAGTTAGGAATAGTATTTATTTTAACATGTTAAAATAATACTGAAGTTTTCACTATTTGCTGTATAGTTAACCAGTTAATACTTTTTTAAATTTGGTCATTTTCCAGTTCATAAATTCAGACACGACAGAAATGCATTTTGTTTACGATCTCAATGACGATAATGCAGAAGAGACACGTCAAAATTGTCGTCATAGACATCTTCAACGAATTATGCCTTACAAAAAAAAAATTTTTTTTAGCATCTTAACGTAGCTCCAAAAGTATATATTGAGAAAGACTTAAAACAATCACAACAGTTCCAATCACAATATGCATTCGAACACATTTTGCCATTTTTCTCGAAAACATTGCGTTTTACGAAAAAAGTATCAAGAGACAAAAAAGTTTCTAAATTCAATGGCTTTCTGGCGGACTGATAATTTTTAAGAAACTTAAATATGCAATCAAATCAGTTTGGCTACGAAAAATTGTCTTAAGCCCGCCAAAAAGCGTAACACTCTCAGATTCCACATGTCACAAAACCCCTGTGTACCAAATTTAGTGATTCTCGTTCAACAGGGTTTTGAGATATAAAAAAGGACTATTCTTAGGGATGGATTTCAAGAGTTGTTGTAACTCCGAAAGAAAGGGCCACTTGCTAAAATAAAAAATACGGGTCCCCTTTTGTCTTAAGAATCTGTGACCAAATTTTGCATTAATTTCGAGACACTGTATATGCAAAAATCGAATACCCGACACAATTATCAGCAGGGGAAATGTTTCGCAGTTCTACTGATCCAATTACTTCGTTTACTGTGTCATAAAATGACATTTATATGGAAGTATTAGAATAACAAATTTCAATAAAATATTACAAGACGTTAGAAAGTTATCTGAAAAAAACTTCTTTTTTGTCAACTTTGATGCCCTCTAGCGGTAAAAGGTTAAATCAGGCGGCAACTTACAATAAAGGTAAGTTATTATTTTCATCGCAGGAAAACATAATAGTTCCATGTACATCGAATTAGAACACCCAGTATATTGCACGATTTATTTGAGCGTATATGTGGCGCTTAAGAACTACTGGGTGACTTCTTCATAAGCAAAGTAACATTTAATCTATGCTATCGCGGTACTTGCCTACTAGAAACCTCGGGTGATCAGGGATAGGAAACCCGTCGAGGGTCCACGTGAACTGCGGGGGCGGGTTGCCCGACGCCACACACTTCAGTGACACCATCGGGCCGGGCTGCAGGGTCTGCTCGGAGAACCAGTAGATGAGCTCGGGGCCGGCATCACCCATGTCTAGCTCGGCGGTGGCCTGCGCCTGGTCCCAGTTATTGCTAATAACGCACTGGAACATGCCGCGGTCGTCCTTCGTCAGCTGTCTTATGGTCAGCCTGGGGGGCTCCACCATGACTTCCATCCTGTTGTCCTGCGCCACAGGCTTGCCTGGAATTGAAAAGGACGACGGTAGAAATTTTAACCTGTCACTGATAAACTTTCAGAAACTGAGTTGTGTATTATACATAGTGTGTCCCCGGATAAGGTACCGCACTCTTGTAAATTTCAAAATATGACATGTCCTTAAGGAGGTATATCGGGGTCCGAGGGAAGTGAGGAGCGCAGGGGAGGTCCTATGCTTTTCTTATGGGACTAAATCCCGCTGTCAATTTGAAAAAATTTTATTCTATTGAAATTATTTGCGATAAACATTAATTATATAGCAAAGAAATCTACTCATATGCACATAGCATACATATTGACTAATTAACAACATAAACATATCATATTTAAGTAGTTTTAAATTATATTTAATGAACGCATAAAGACTATGTAGATGTGGCAACAGCGCTAATAATTGACTAGCAGTTGTACACACTGCGAACCTACAGACCTCGGACATCGGAGATATTGCGCGTCAAATTCGGGTAAAGATGCGTACGCGTTCAAAAATGTATTGTGTGTAAACTATGTACAATATAATTATTATATATAGCAAATATATCGTATTATCCTCGCGAAGATTTGTATCCTTTATTTAAAATCCGTAAATCATGTGAACTGGTAAAACAACGAGAATTATGTTAATTTAGTTCTAAAGAAATGAAATGACACTCGCGCCCATCTCTCGTCCAAGTCAAAGAAAATGTTGGATGCAATTTTGAAGGTTCTGTGATAGAAATTACATTATTACTCACTGTTCGTGTTTTTCATCTCTATTTTAGTAATGTTACAAAAGTTTTGCAACTATAACTAATTTTTTAGATATAAAGTTTGCTGAGAAATATTTATGTTCCTTTTATCTCAAGTATTACTAATTATATTAATCAAGTAAAGAAAACTTTATGTAACCCTAAATATTGCTGGGTAATGATTACGATGTTTTTATAAACCATTAAATATATTAAAAGGATTTATCAACTGTATTTTTTATTCCAAGAAATATATCACAGCTTCCTTGTCTTTTTTAATTAATCTAGTTTTTTAAAAACATTACAAAAAATCATCTGTTGTGGATAATTTTTTGTTGATAACAATGTACATGGGATTTAGGAAAAAATGTATATATTTTTTAAATCAATTTCGATTTTATTAAGTATTTCAAATGTATTCCCTCCTTGCTGTCAGCTGATTGCGACATTGCGACATTAATCGTGAAGTCAGACAGAAATGCAATTATTGGTTTCTGTTTCTAATGAATACAGCTGTACTATGTTCAAAACTTACATTAGTTTTATATCAAAAATAAGATAATAATGTGTACTATCTATGGAAAAGTTTTGTTTCACAATTTCTATATTTTTTTCTCAGTTATGGGCCAAAAAAGAGCCGCACCGTCCATCTTCGCCATATAAACCTATGTTAAAATGAACAACTTTCAACAACAATATCTCAAAATCTAGATTAAAAAAAAAATTCAAAAAAATATGACGCACGGAGGGAGCACTGGCTAATACGCTATATAAATTTCAAGTACATCTGTGCATTTGAGTAAATCCGATATACCTCCTTAAGCAAACTGCCCTTAATTTTTGTTTTCTTTAAAAATTGTATTTAACAAAATTGTTCGAGAACTCAAGAAATGCTTAAATACGGGGTTTAGTCACAAAAGAGGAATAATCACATTTTGCGAAGAAAAAGATGCCGCAATTTTTAACCATCTTACACACCATGTAATTACCATGGATATTTCCTAATCAGTGTCAAAGTCAACATATTTATTTTTATTAACCGAATAATTTTGATTAATAATGCTAACCCTGGAGCAACGAATTTATCTTGTGAAATGTTATGGAATCGGTCATATCGATGCGCGATACAAATTTTTAATGAAAAGTATCCAAATGTAAGTGTAACTCGTAGAGCAGTTCTCAAGCTAATTATAAAATTCGATACCAGTGGTGATGTAAAGAATATTAAAGAGATAAGGAAGGAATACAATGATAACGAAGCTGCTGCTGTTGTAGTTGGACTCTGTACAAAACAATCTAAAGATGTCACTCAGGAATAATGTCAGAAAACATAGATACATATTAGCAAATCTCATATTCAAAGAATTTTAGTATACAACAACAACCCAGTGTTTAATCATAAATTGCTTGATGGAGATGATGATCGTAATTTGGACTTTGTTTAACAATGGGCGAGAAACTGATTGAAAACAGATTCTTTTATCCCAATACTTTATTTACTGACGAATCAACATTCACAACTAATGGCGTGGTTTTCTCTCAAAATTGTAGATACTGGACTAAATATAATCCAAATAACCCCTCACAAAATTAATGAAAAATGGGTCCCAGTCGATTTTGCTGAAATTGCAATATGTTATAGTTTTTGACTTTCTGATCAAAAGTTGTTATGGGCCCAAAGTGATCCTATGAATAGTTTCAGAGATAAAGAGGGGGGAAGTATGTGATTTTTGCTGTAGGACTGAGTAAGCTTCACGAAGTTTCAAGTTGATTGATTCAAAAACTGAGGCATGTAATGAATTTTGACCAGTAAGTACAATGCTTTTGGGATCACTGAACCTGAATTCGGGGATAGGTCTTAGGTCACCTGGAGGTCAAGGAAGGGTCGTTTGAAGGTCAAACTGAAGAAAAGACTTCGTAGAATCTAAACCTGGACATAGCGTAACCCTAAGGGTCACCTTCAAGTCAATTCAAGGTCACTTCAAGATCAAACTAAAGAAAAGGCTTGTATTGAACAGTGCACCAGTGCGTATATAATTTTTTTTTGGGGGGGGGGGGAATTGAGTTCGGGGAGAGCTTAGCCCTACAAGGTCATATTTAGGTTATCAAGATCATTTCAAGGTCAAAGTAAAGAAAAGGCCTTTCACAAATATTAACCTGCAAGTAGGTATGTATGCCTTTGAGGTCGCTGGACCTGAATTCCGGGGTAGCTTATCCCTATAAGGTCACCTGGAAATCAAGTCAAAGTAATTTCATTTGAACCCCCTATCTCCGAATTCAGGTTCAGCAACTTACAAGTTAACATTCGCGAAAGGCCTTTCTTACTTTGACGTTGAAATGATCTTGACTTGACCGAAATGTGACCTTGTAGGGCTAAGCTATCCCCGAATTCAGTCCCCCCCCCCAAAAAAAAACTTATATACGCACTGGTTGACATTCAATACAAGCCTTTTCTTTAGTTTGATCTTGAATTGCCTTGAAGGTGACCTTTAGGGTTACGCTATCTCCAGACTCAGATTCTGCGAGCCCAAAAACCAATAATTTTATTTTGGCAGAACTAAATAGCGAAAAATTAGAGTTCAGAAGAAAACTAATATTTCAACAAGACGGATGCCCTGCACTTTCCACACTTCTAGTGAGAAACTTGGTTGACCTTCACTTCCCGAACAAGTGAATCGGACGTTATGGACCAATAGGTACCTTTACACTTACGCTCAATCGTGATCGACTGGAGCGCCCCGTTCCAATCGCGCGTATTTTCGCTCAATCCTGAGTGTCGCGTTCTAAAACTTTGTTGTTAAAAATTGACACGCTCCAATCGCACGGTATTGCCTGCGCGGTGAAATGTGACATGATAACACGGCTAGTGTAAATTGAAAAGTGTCAAGTTTCTCGCGCGATAGTCGTGGCTCGTGGAGTGTTAAAAATTTCAACAGTTTTATAGACGGTTTGTTCTGAAATGGAGCAAATTATAAATAAAAAAAGAGAATTAAAAGTGGGTTTTTTTTTTCTTTAGATTTAATCTTCCATAAAGATGGATAGGATTTATATAGCTCAATAAAATTTGTAATTGTTTCTTTTGACCAATATCGTGCATCTGCCATAGTCTATAAAAAAATACAAAAACGCTTACAAATATGCGAATCCTAGGTAGCTATGTTTATATTAAAAAATTAAAAAAAGTACTTATCGCCTTTTAAGAGTAAACTCCACAAGACCGCGTGAAAATCGAAGTAAACTTTACCCTACGTGAAATTTCCGCATGAAAACAACTGGCGAAGTAATGCAGGATTTGACACGTCTAAGAACCGCGCGATTATATACATTTGCACTAACAAGCTTTCGCGTGTGATTGGAACGGGGCGCTCCAGTCGCTCACGATTGAGCGTAAGTGTAAAGGTACCTAATACCTTGGCCTGCACCCGTCTTGTCGCCATTAGACTATTTCTTATGGAGATACCTAAAGCAAAAAGTGTATTCAAACGATTTTGACGATAATATTGATTTACTTAAGCAAAAAATTCAGGAAGGTGTTACAACTATAACCGAAGAAATGATCACGTCTGTGCAAGGAATTTAGAGAAAGAGTAGAAAAATGTGTATAACTTGCTTCGTTGTTATTGTTAATTTCAGTTATTTCTATTTTTTTTTTCATTAGAAAAGCTACTTTAATTTGGTTTGAAGGCTATCGTGGCAGTTGTTAGTTGTTAATTGTCAAAAACTCGAAAACTTTCAGAGTTACTTCTGAGGAAGAGAGCGAAACGTCAAGGAATCTAATTAATTATATCAAATTGAAAGCAAAAGTTTACTTATTTTTTACAATTTGTGCCTGCTTTAAGTAAGATTGTTAAAAATTGCATCTGCTTATTTGCAAAATGTGATTATTCTTTCTTTTTTACTAAACCCCGTATTTAAACATTGAGTTCTCGTACAACTTTGTTAAATACATATAGTTTTGAACGAAAACAAAAATTAAGGGTACTTTGCTTAGGGAAAATTTCACATTATGAAATTTTTTGGACGCCCTGTATGTTCTATTACATATTTGATTATTGTTTATGGCTTCTTAAGATAAGCAAAACCTTTTATCGAGAATAACTTTTTCTCAAAGAATCAACAACTAAACTACTGAAGCAATAAGAGAATAAAAAAAATTTCATTATTTTTTTTAGTGATTTTGAAATTTGACTGAATAGTGGTCGTATCGAGATTTTAAGCTTTAAGTCTCTAGTTTCAAGACCATTAGACCAAACATTTTTTTGAACTACGATTATCGAGCAATCAAAAGAAATCTAAGGGCGGACTGATTTAATAAATATCCACACGTGAAACGACAAGAAATTATAAGCAATTATATTGATTGGATATCATTTTATCCAATCTCCATAAATGATAGACCAGCAGGGAATCCGCGTAACCCTTTTTGTCGTCTGGAAGAGGGCGAACGTCTGGCACTTAATGCCATTAGACGGAGATGAATTGGATTGCGTTTCCGTTATTGTTGTTATTAGATTGCGAGGTATTCGGATTGGGGGATGAATTGCCGTTCTAGGACGTTCCGTTTCTACGATTAATGATAATAATCTAGTCTGCGGCCCCGAAATACCTCTCCAAATATTTGAAGAATTGGAGTATTGTTTGTTATTTATGGGACGATTAATTATCCCTCTTTGGGTGTTAAGGCGGTGCGAGTTTACCGGAAAACGGAACAATTTGTTCAGAAGTTAAATCGAGGGGCAGAAGCACCTGCCTGGATTTTTTTGCCTTGATAGTTTAGGAATTTTAAAGAATATTTTATGTATTTCCTAGTTACGTAACTACATACTTGTTTAAATAGAATGTATATAATACAAGAATTATTTTTCGATACTTTATCAATATCGATGTTGACGGAGCAATTGAATTAGAAAACTATTTAATAGAACTTGTTTATTTAAGATTTATTTCTTATTTAAATTAAACTATTGTTGTAACAAACTTTCTAGATGAAAATAGATAGATAGATAGTTATATACAGTGTCCCCCTAAAGTCGTGCACAAATTCATTATTAGGCAAACAAAAGAAATTATTAAAAATTCCTGAAACAGGTCGATTTTTGAATTTAATTTACTATTTTTTCAAATAATAATTTAATATAGAGGGTGACCTATGTTCAAGTAATGACGTCATTACAATTTTTTTTTAAATCAAACACCCCACTTTTTTCCAATTTTCGGATTGCCCTAACTGAGCTGATTCCAAAAATATACCACAAGTTGCTTTTAATTGTTACAGGGAGAACAACAATACCCAAATTATTTACAAAAACTAAATTTATTTAAAAAAGGAGATCATGAGATATGGAATCAAAGGCCTTGCTAAGATCACGTAGAGTAAGCCCAACCAGCTCTTCCCTCTCAAGTCTCTACCACGCAATTCACAACTTGGGAAATGGCATGCACTGTCGAAAGACCTTCTCTAAAGCCAAATTGACAACTGCCCAATAACTTGTTCGAAATAAAGTAATTTGTCAAACACTTCTTAATTATTATTTCAAATATTTTACCAAAAAAT